>NC_081525.1:14014876-14332376 GCF_030273125.1 Centropristis striata | reverse complement strand
ATGATTTTGGTTATTATCAAGAAAACCATGGAGAACGCCTTTAAAAAAAAACCTAACTAACTGAAACTGTATTTGTGGTTACAACACAAACTAAAACTGACTAAAATTGTAGTGTAGATGTCCTTCATTTTCGTCTTTGTCAACTTTTTTCACATGTAAACCTTTTTGGTTGATATGAAATCTATTTCATCTATCTGGTTTTATGACTTAATAAACTTATTGGGGCTGAGATGGATAAGACAAAGTAAATAAAGGCAAAATTTATTGTGACTTTATTGAATCTGTCACCCAACAAATACCCCATTACAAAAAAACTAACACTAAAACTAATAAAAACTAAACTAAAACTAAGCATTTTCCAAAAAATAAAAACTAATAAAAACTAATTAAAACTAGCAAACTCACTCTAAAAACTCATTAAAACTAACTGAATTTGAAAACAAAAATTGACAACGCAGTAAATATATAAATAATAATATAAATATATAAATAATAATAAATAATATAAATAAATATAAATAATATAAATATAAATAATAAAACTGATGACAAATCCAAAACTATTATAACCTTGCACTGCATGTAGTACAAGACAAACACAAAGGTCTTGGTATAGTGAATGTAGTGAATGGATTTGGGTTAAGTGATGTGGTGCAAAAAGCCCATGAAGTAAATAATCCATTGGGTTGAGTGCATGTTTGCCTCCCAGTGCATGCTGTGATACTAACCAGACACCCGTCACCATGAGAGAGAGAAGCTCAACTCTACTCTAATGTAATCTTAAGATTTTAACCTCTCCAGCTGCTTACAGATGCCATCCTCAGCCAACTTTCTGTCTTTTAGAGGCTGCAGTGGTAGTACAACGGTAGAAGTTAATGGCATCACATTCAACTAGAAGATCTAAACCAGGGGTCTCAAACTCATGGCCTGCGGGCCAATTGCGGCCCTCGTGACGATATTTTGTGGCCCCCACCTTGATATGAAAGTTTAATGTGAGTTTTATATGAATGGCACTTTACTGTGTTGTGTGTGGAAGGTCCTTTTAATTACTTTTTTTGTCTTTTTTTGGAAATTTTGTGTCTTTTTTCAATAATATTGTGACTTTTTTTGGTAATTTTGTGTTATTTTTTTAGTGATTTTGTGTCCTTTTTGTAATTTTGTGTCTTTTTTTGGTAATTTTGTGTCTTTTTTAAGTATTTTTTCTGTCCTCTTTTGTCTTTTTTTGGTCATTTTGTGTGTTTTTTAAGTAATTTTGTTTTTTTCCTGTCATTTTATGTCTTTTTTTTAGTAATTTTGTGTATTTTTGGGGTCATTTTGTGTCTTTTTTTTTGGGCATTTTGTGTCTTTTTTAGTAATTTTGTGTATTTTTGGGGTCATTTTGTGTCTTTTTTAGTAATTTTGTGTATTTTTGGGGTCATTTTGTGTCTTATTTTTGGTCATTTTGTGTCTTTTTTAAGTAATTTAGTTTTTTTCTGTCACTTTGTGTCTTTTTTTAGTAATTTTGTGTCTTTTTTTGGTCATTTTGATACTGCCTCCAGCTGCCCCCAGGTAATTTGAGTTTGAGACTCCTGATCCAAAGAATCCAATGATATCAAGCATGCAAAGCAAAACTGGCATGGGCATTTTCAAGGAGCCCCATGACCTCTGACCTCAAGATGTCTGAAAGAAAATGGGTTCTAATGGGTTCCTGCAAGGCTGGAAAGCTGAAAGTCTTGATTCATTGAGCCTTACATCTGAGGATGTATGACTTCCCTATATAGTAATAGGTATATTGGCAATAAAGGAGTTTCCCAGCAGTTTCTATAACAGAAGTTCTCGCTATCAAATCGCTGAAAAATGCAATCCTTGCACAAAATGTAAAATATGTTGAAAGTTTTTGGTACCAAATCACAGCACAGATGTTTCTATGGTGTTCCTCAAGGTCTTTGTGTCTTAATGTGGTATTTTTGAGGTATTTTTGACCATTCTTAACAATTCTGAAGTGGTCAAAAATGGCAAAATTTAGCACCAAATCTCTGTAACAAATGGTATCAACTCAAAAATGAGTGCAATCAATTATGAGTTTTCAGCCCATTATGGCCCCATTAGGGAGACAATTAATGAATGTACTGATGAAAACCTTTTATTTCCAGGCATGGCTATGACTATCCACCACACAGCCACTGGGACTACAGGGACAACTATGGTTACTATGACAACGACTACTACAGAGGACAGCATGGACGGCAAGGTACAGTGATAGAAAACAACTCTGTGAGGGACATCAACATTTTTATTATTGGTGTACTCTGCTCTACAAAGTCTAACTGCAGTAACTACACAAAGGGTAAAACTGAGAACGTTTTTTTAAAGTTTTTTAAAGTTTTTTTTAACGTTTTTAAATGGCCAGCCAAATGGGTTATAGGTAGGTCAATGATATGACACTTATCTCTACATGTATTGATTATGTAATTTTTATGCTCAAAAATCATGACGATTCATTTGACCTTTGACCCCAAAATGTATTTACTGCACTCTGGTTTTGAATTACTGTAAATGATTACTGTTCTCATAGTAATGAGTGCAGGAACAACAATGTTGTTGTCTTCTTTCAGCTTTTATTTTTTGTTTTCAGTGAATAAACATTTTCAAATTGTTCAAGTGTTCAACAACTCTATTCAAATATTTGTCTATTTTAGACTTAATATTATTTTATCTCACTTTTTTTCTTGATCACTATCTAGATAATAATTCCCCTATCAAATAAACATATAATTCATATTATTCTTGTCTTCACTATTCAACACAATGAAGAAATACAAGGCTACACTGTATCAAAGTCAAAGTGAACTTAGTGCGCTCTGGTATGGCTTTGAGTTGGATTTTGTAGTTACTGCAATTTTTATATCATTATTTCTCTGAAATAAAGAAAAATAGAAATCTGAAACTTTGTCACAAGATTAAACAGACATCAAGGAGTTCATTTTTAATTATAACTCAATTTCGCCCAACAAATATAGTTACTGCAGTTAGGCTTTGTAGGGCAGTACTACACTCTATGTCTTGGTAGAAACACATTATATGGAATTTGTATTTTCCTGTTTTCATTAAGATGCTGGCCAGTGGGCTCCCCAGGACTCCCTGAGAACAGCCCCTTACCACGACAGGACATACAAGCAGGAACATCCAGGGAGCTCCTATACTGAGGAGTACAGGTGAAGTGATACATTAGACTTTTTATTTGAAGAAAAACAAAACAGCACATACATGTTGCTCTACATCTTGTAAACATGTCAAGTCTTTTCATCAAAACATAAAAAGAAAGAAATGGTTTTAGAAAATAAAAATAAAAAAATAATATAAATAAAATCAAAATCACATCCTTGCAAAAGCATTTAAACTCTATCACAATACTCTTACAAAGACATACTTATACCTAAATTGATAGGCAACTTGAAAATCAGAAAAAAAATAAAATAAAGATAATAATGATAATTCGAAAATCATAATAACAGCCTTAATAATAGTGAGTTTATCTGCCCCATGTAAACATACATTAGATTTTAATTTAATTTGTTGGTGATGTGGCATGATGGAGGAGCGGTTAGCACTGCCACCTCACAGCAAGAAGGTTCCCTGGTTCAAAGCCACAGGTGGACTTGTAGACGTAGGGGGAAAAAATCGATACAGCATAATATCACGATATTTTGCATGTTAATATTATATCGATCCATGGCCGCCAAGTATTGATATTTAGTGTTCTACTGGCCAGCGGGCTGTCAGTATTTTCGCGGTTTCTTTTTTTTTACGGAGTCCATAGCGGGCTCACTGTTAGGAATATATTGGAGATACTGCACTGCAAAAAAGGTGTGTCTAAAACAAGATAGAAACACTAAATCTGAGGGTAATTATCTTGCTGCATGGACAGATAATTTCACTTGACAAGATTTCAGTAACAATGAAACACCGTAAATGTATATATCAGCCAAAACAGTATTTTTTACATTTAAATTTTTTTTTTAAATACATTACTCTACTGTTAAATACACTGGCACCGTGTTTGTAACAAAAATATACTGTAATATATATACAAGCCATCATTTTTGCACTTATTTTTTGTAAAAATACTATTTCTAACTGTTAAATGTACTAAACACCATACCTTTAACATAAATATAATGTAATATTTAATGGTAAAATCTTTAATTCATGTGGCATTTATAAAGTATTTTCTTGTCAGTTATATGGCAGAACAGCGTTTCTTTTGATGGAAAAACTTTTTATTTTTTAAAGTAAAATATGGAATAAAATGACAATCTTAAAGTCCTTAGCAGGCTCACTTTTAGGAATATATTGGAGATACTGGTAGCATATGAAACTAGAAGATCTAAGGAATCTATACACTGCAAAAAAGGTGTGTCTAAAAACAAGATAAAAACACTAAATCTGAGAGAACTGATCTTGCTGCATGGACAGATAATTTCACTTGACAAGATTTCTTGAATTAAGATTGTTAAATCTAGAAATAAGCATGTTGTATGCTTAAAATAAGAAATTAACTCTTTGTACATCATAGGCCCTCCCATGGAATAAATTGGATTTTATTTGTGCTGAAATATGTGGTGACTGTTGTAGTTACAGAATTAACTCTGAGGAAATGTACATTATTCTGACTTTAGCATTGGAGCTATGATATCATAGGTATTCTACCCCACTTCAATGTCTTTCACTCTGCCTTTATTAGGGCTTTGCCTTTATTTGTTTGTACTTTAAATCGCAATAATATCGTATTGTGACTCAAGTATCAGGATAAAATCGCATTGTGGGGCCTCTGCTGATTGTGTGAGTTCCCTGTGTTAGCAGTGGTATTCTCTGCTTTCTTTCACTGAAAAATGTGTTCTACACTGTAAAAACTGTTGTTTTTTCTGTAATAAAACGGCAGCTGTGGTTGCCAGAACTTTACCGTAATAAATACGATAGAACTTTTTTTAATATTACGGTATAAAGATATTGGCACTGTTGATTTCACGTTTAAGATTGTGATTAATTACATTTTTTACTGTATAAAAGGTTTTTCCATCAAAAGAAACGCAGTTTAACAAAATACTTTATAAATGAAAATGCATGAATTAAAGATTTTACTATTAAATATAACAGTATATTTTTGTTAGAGATATGGTGTTTAGTACAGTGAGAACAGTGAGAAAAAGGTTTTTTTAACAAAAGATAAATGCAAAACGGTGGCCTGTACATATATTACATTGAATACATATTACAGTGTATTTTACAGTGGAGTAATGTTTTTTTTTTCCAGAAAACAAAACTGTAAAAAATATTGTTTTGGCCGATATATACATTTACAGTGTTTCATTGTTACTGAAACTGAATTTACTCATTTATCATTTTACGGTCTTTTATTGACATCGTTTAGCAGTTTTTCACTGTAAAATCTACAGACATTGTTTACAGTGTAGAGGGTTTTATCCTGGAAAGGAAAAAAGCTTCTACTCAGTGTTGATAACTCAGGCATTTCTATATAAATGCAATATATTGTTGCTTTAATTCTTTCAGGTATGACCAAGGGAGAGACAACTCCCAGCATTACCTCAACGACTACGAGGATAATCCCTCCAGAGACAATGAAGAGGTGTCTTCCTATTACCTGGGGACATTAGCAAGTTCCAAACACTCAGGTTTATCCTCCAGCAGCTATGAACTGAGTCAGTACATCAATGGAGCTGAACACAGCGAGACGCTCCCACCGTCTGTTCACACATCAGGTGAGTGGAGAGTAAATGTTTTCTCTCACGTCACTCTGTGTTTATAATGACACATGTTCTTCTGTGCTTCATATCTCCTCACAACACAGAGGTGTCAGCTCCTCTGAAGTATTCAATCCCTCATGTGGTTGTCAGCTTCGGTCCAGCAGGCCAGCTGATACGGATCACTCCAGGCTTGTCCACACAGGAGAACGTCAGCCAGGTGGAACTCCACAGTCTGGAAGTAGGTTCAACAGCCTGTGTTGATTATAGTCCGGTTGACAGCCCATAGTGGACCCGGAAATGTTGAGTACACCAAAGTTTTATGATAGAAATATATAGTATGGGTCCTCAGCATGCAGAAACTGCTGGATGCTAATTTGCATATGTTGGGCAATTTGTGCAATTAAGCTAATTATCATAAATTAGCATAAACCTATATTGATCATATTTTAGGAGCTGCTTGGCCAAAATGGACAATGTTAGTATGTTTTTAGGGGTTACTGGAGATGCTGAGTCCATATCTGAAATTTTCAAGATTCAAAATCACTATTTAAACCTGGTTTGGTCACGTTTTTACTCTCATTAAGCTGATTTTGTTGAGTTTTTGGGGGCGATTTTGACAGATTTTTGGAGGATAAAAGTTTTCAGTGTTCAGGAATAAATTGGATCCTCAAGTCATTTCTGAATTCCACAATAATTGTAACACTTGGAGTGGTATTGGGCATCAGCTGCGGGTTAGGGTTAGTTAGTCTGGTTGACAGCCCATAGAGCCCCATTGTGGACCCGGAAATGTTGAGTACACCAAAGTTTTATGATAGAAATATATAGTATGGGTTCCTAGCATGCAGAAACTGCCAGATGCTAATTTGCATATGTTGGGCTTAGCATGAATTAGCACAATCCCCCATATTGGTCATATTATGGATTTTGCTTGGCCAAATGATACAATGTTAGCATGTTTTTGAAAGACTTTAGAAAGGCCTGGTGTTCCATCATTCAAAGATGTGATTTTATCTAAATGTGAGGAGCGACAGAATGACTGGGCTGAAGTTGTGAAGCTACGAGTGAATGGTGTATTGGACCTAACCGCAGCTGATGCCCAATACCAATCCAAGTGTTACAATTATTGTGGAATTCAGAAATAAGTTGAGGATCCAATTTATTCCTGAATACTGAACATTTTTATCCTCCAAAAATCTGTCTAAATCGCCCCAAAAACTCAGCAAAATCAGCTTAATGAGAGTAAAAACGTGACCAAAACAGGTTTAAATAGTGATTTTGAATCTTGAAAATAGAAGATATGGACTCAGCATCTCCCGTAACCCCTAAAAACATTCTAACATTGTCCATTTTGGCCAAGCAGCTCCTATAATATGATCAATATAGTATATATATTATGCTAATTTACGCTAATTATCCTAATTACAAAAATTGCCCAACATATGCAAATTAGCATCCAGCAGTTTCTGCATGCTGGGGACCCATACTATATATTTCTATCATAAAACTTTGGTGTACTCAACATTTCCGGGTTCACCTTTTTGTCAACTGGACTTTTTTTTGGACATTTCCTTCTTATTTGTAATATTGGATATGACTAAAAGATATTATCTTGTCCTTATGTGTGCACAGGTCATTCTGAGTGAGACACAGGAACAGCAGGAGATGAGAAACTTCCCAGGGCCCTTAACCAGGTATTTGTTGTGAAATTTTGAAAATGAAATTGCTCATTATCAAATTACCTGAAGAACATAATAAATGCCATTGGCCTCACCATCAGACCACATTGTGCTGAATGTCAAATTATTAGTAGTCAGAATCAGAATTGTAATGATCCTTGAGGGAAAATTAGTTGGTACACTGTAAAACACTGTAGATTTTACTGTGAGAAACAGATAAACCATGACAGTTAAAGACCGTAAAATTATAAATGGGTTAATACAGTTTCAGTAACAATGAAACACCGTAAATGTATATATATCAGCCAAAACAGTATTTTTTACATTTATTTATTTTTTAAAAATACATTACTCCACTGTAAAATACACTGGCACCGTGTTTGTAACAAAAATATACTGTAATATATATATATATATACAAGCCATCATTTTTGCATTTATTTTTTGTAAAAGTACTTTTTCTCACTGTTAAGTGTACTAAACATCATATCTCTAACAGAAATAAACTGTAATATTTAATGGTATATCTTTAATTCATGCAACATTTATAAAATATTTTCTTGTCAATTATATTACATTATAAACTTTTTATTTTTTACGGTAAAATATGGAATAAAATGGCAATCTTAAATGGGAAATCAACAGTGCTAATATAATTTTACCGTAATATTACAAAAAGTTGCACCGTATTTATTACGGTAAAGTTCTGGCAACCACAGCTGCCGTTTTTACTGTAAAAACTGTGTTTTTTTTTCCAAGAATATAAAGAGAAATTATATACATACAATTATGTGCATTATTCTACAATTTATAACAAAAATATACAATATGTAAAAAAAAATATGTATTCTATGTTATATTACAACACTGTCAATAATTATAATAATAATAATAATAACAATAATAATAATGATAATAATAATCATAATAATAAATCTTGTGTTTCAAATGTCAAAAGTAGTATAAAAAGATATATTAGTTGATATAATACAGTTTAAATGCAGTGAGTATTACACAGTTTGAGATTAAGATTTCCTATATTAATCCCACACCGGGGAAATTTCCAGAGTTACAGCAGCAAAGTGGATAGCTGAATAACAATAAATAGTAAACAGCAGTATTAATTGGAAATATAAGAAAGGTCTTTGCAAATTATCAAGTAAAATATATAAAAAAGTATTAACAATTTACAATATAAACAAGTAGAAATATAAAAAGTATCAACAATTTAAACAAAAAAATAAAAATGTCCACAAGATTAAAAATTAAAAAGAGGGCAAATAGCCTATTTGTAATGTCTTGATGTCCACTTTTTATTTTTTTTATGTTTTCATTTTTTTATTTATGTATTTCTTCATCTTTATTTATTTTGTGTTACAGTATTATTTCAACCTTGTATATACTTTCATGCCTGTAACTTTTTTTTCGTATAACAGCTTCTCACTCACGAGTTTATTTATTTATTTATTTATTCATTTATTTATTTATTTATTTATCGTATTGACAGCACAATGGGGATTGGTGGGTTGGGGGAGAAAATAAGAAAAATGATGAATATCTGTGATCAATATTAATTACCTCAAATAAAAACATGTAAAAAAAAATAAAATAGAAATTTACTTTTCTGATGTATAGATTAAAGATTATTTGTGTGCATTCAGTGTTTGAATGTTGTATGCATTCATGTTTTTTTTAATGTTTTTGAAGGGAAGATTTGCACAAAGTGGATGCTATAGAGTTTGCCCAGCAGAGGGCAGTGAGCTGCATGAGAGGTGGCAGTGACAAGCTGCAGGACAAACGCTCTGCTGCCCTCTTGTGGAATCTACTGATCCTGCTCTGCAGACAGAATGGAGTAAGTAGATGAAGTCTTGTTATTGTGTGGACATAATACACATTACAAGCAACCATCATGGGAATTATCATAGTTTTCTGATACAACTATCACTATATTTCCATTGCTGCAGCAAATAGTTGGCTCAGATATCGCAGAGCTGCTGATGCAGGGCTCACATTCAGATGGAAGCTGGGAGACAGAAGCTCCTACACTCATTGACTTCAGCGAGGGCATAACTGCTGAAGCGCTGCCTCACTCAGGAGATGATGACCTGCTCACAGGAGACTGCAGCAACTTCAGCTGTGAGAGCTCCGAGAAGGCCCTGCAGAGCTACACTCAACTGCTGCTGGCTGGAAGAAAAAAGGTTTCTACCTCTTTCCCGCTCTATTTTTCTGATGTTTATTCTGTATTCTGAATAAATCTCCTGCCTGTAAAACCCCACTTTAGCAAAAGGACAGAATTATTGCAAAATGCACTCAGTTATGCAGAAATTTGAAATGAGATTGCAGTTTTGTAAGCAGCATTTTACTGACTGAGCTGCTCGAGGTGGAGCTAGGTTTAACTACCTTACACTGCACAGGATTTGCGGCCCCCAAAGTGTCAGGGCCATCCCCTGTTTTCAACTAGGAAGAAGCTAAAAATGACCACAGAGAAACATAAATAACTACAAAGAGACACAAAAAGACCACAGACAGACCAAAACAACTACAAAGAGTTGCAAAACAGCTACAAAGAGAAAACTGCATGGACAATCACTATGACAACATGACTACAAAGAGACTCAAAATGGCAACAAAGAGATACAAAACAACCACAAAAAGACACAAAATAACTACAAAGAGACACAAAATTACTACAAAGAGACACAAAACAACCACAAACAAAATTACTACTGAAAGGGCCAAAACAACCTAAACATGACTACAAAGATACTCCAAATGACAATAAAGGCATACAAAACAACTACAAAGAGACACAAAATGAAAACAAAACAACTACAAAGAGACACTAAATGAAAACAAAACAACTACAAAGAGACACAAAATTATTACGAAGAGAAACAAAATGATCAAAAAGAGACACAAAACAACTATAAAAACAAGCGTAATTACTAGCAAAAAGGGCAAAACAACTACAACATGACAACAAAGGGACTCAAAATGACGACAAAGAGAGACAAAATGACCAAGAAGACAACAACAAAGACAAATTAAATTACTACCAAAAAAGGGCAGAATAACCACAGAACTACGACCAAATCAATTACATAGAAACACAAAACAACTCCAAAGAGACACACAAAGACACATAAAAGACAGGGGAATAATAACAACATAACAAGAGGGAGACACAAATCAACAACAAAAGGAGTTTAAACAACTACAAAAGTAAAAGTAAGAGAGATAGTGGGGTCTTTTGCATGTCTGTGGCCAGGAGCCAATCGTCTCATATTCCACCCATGTAAGGAAGGTTACCCCAAATACCATAAATGATCTACTCTCAAGGGCAGGATATAAATACAGTGTACACTCAGATAGTATTCTGCATACGATTAAATAGTTTATCGGGCACCTGTTAGGATACACTCTTTAACCGAGTGTTCCGAAGCTTTGCATTACATCTTCATACTAGTTGCCATGGACGTCATAATGTGTTGGGATCTGATCTGTTTGTCCCCCTCACACTTCCCCATGTGGTTCCCAGGAGGCCCTGGAGTCAGCTATGAGCAGCGGCCTGTGGGGACATGCACTTTTTCTGGCCAGCAAGATGGACAACAGGGCCTACACCACTGTGCTCAACAGGTGAGTAAAGCAAAGTCATAGACAGAGACATGACAGTTGCAAGAAATCACTAAAGAACTGTATGCATGTGAGCTGTAATTACTGAATAAATGCTCCTATCCTATATCCCTCTGACTAGCCTGGCTAAGGCCAGACTATATCACAAATGAGATTCATCTGGAAACCAGCCATTCATTTCTCCGTAGAGGAGGTGTGGTTTACGATCCTCCAGAGCCGTTTATTGGGCGCTTAGAATGTCTATCATAAGTGTCTGTAGGTAGCTCTTAGCCAATCATATCAGTTATACCAGATGACG
Organism: Centropristis striata; assembly: GCF_030273125.1. Taxonomy (NCBI): domain Eukaryota; kingdom Metazoa; phylum Chordata; class Actinopteri; order Perciformes; family Serranidae; genus Centropristis; species Centropristis striata. The sequence goes on along the minus strand of NC_081525.1, from coordinate 14,321,025 downwards.
TATGTAGAGCGACAGAAATTGATGTTTACATAGCCAGACTAGCCCATCTCTACTTTGAGGCTAAAATGCTCAATTCTGCTTCTGCAACGTTTTTCTGCAGTGTTTTTACACCTTATTCCCCCTCATGTCATTCAGCCACACACATCCACTGATTATATGGGCAATAGATGAGCTGCTGCAGGTCTCTGGGCGGCTCCGCTGTCCCCCGGCTCGTATCGAGATCCCCGGCGTTACAGCAGTGAGCGGTAGCGGGACTAGTCGGTAGATTAGACTTTGGCCAAATCCTTTCGGAAGCAAGGCTAAAACATCCTTTTTCGTGGTGAAACAGGAGTGTAAAGTCAACCACTGTTCTTTCTTTGAAATAAACTTTGGCTCTAAACTATTTAAAACGCCGTCTACAGCTAGATCCAAAGAGAGCTTCGAGTCTGCTGCAGCCATGTTGGATCCGTAAGAAAACTACAAAACTACAAGCTTCCATCTGTCGAGTAGTACACGTCATTGTCTTGCCGTCCCGTGCCTTGTGATTGGATCCCTAAAACAGGGCTAAGAAACGACCATGGACACCAGACTGTCTTGCAGTTCAAAATGAAATAATTATAATCTGCTTTAAAGGTGTCGTACAGCTACAAGGATGTGTGGCGACTATTTCCGTCACTTGTATTTGGATTATATCCTCAGCTTCCTGTGTGTGTTTTAGTCAAGCCTGCAGGAACACAGCTGGGCTGTAAGCATTGTGGCATAGTTGCTGCACAGGCCATTGTTTCTTCCTTGTTTGTCACTTGAGACACAAAAAACATTTTCTGCACACACAATCGGCTGCAAAACACTCTTTTTAATCATCGGAATTTGATTCATATTGTCCAATAGCATTTGAATGGTGTAGCAGAGCTGTATAATGAAAACATGGCTATAGTTCTCCCTAACACATCAATGTTTTTACCCATGTTAGTAGCATTGCTGTGGGGATGGCAATGTCAGTCTGTAAGTTGATCTGTCAGCAATGGCCACACCTGAAAAGTGAAGTCAATGTAGAAGTGCCTTAAACCTACATTCTTTCTAATGGTCAGCAGGGGGCGACTCCACTGTTTGTATGAAAGTCAATAGGAAAATGTTCCTACTTAAAGAATAGAAAGAATTGAAGAATATAAACTTTAATGTCATTATACCAGCAGTACAAAAAGATTCATATGTGCAATTACAAAAAAAACAACTCTTAATTTTCGTTTCCTCAGAGAGAAATATCCAAATGATTGAATGATCCCTGACAAATAAGCTCTATAATACATTAAAATAAGACATATTACACAGGGAAACTGACTGTGTGACACTAGGCTATTAAAAATGTACACTCAGGAGAAGTTGGTAACATCACTTGAAAAAAAAACTTGTTACAAAGACCTAGGGCTATATAATATCTTCCTAAAGGTTTGGGTTTGGGTTTGGGTTTGGGTTTGGGTTTGGGTTTAGGTTTGGGTTTGGGTTTAGGTTTGGGTTTAGGCGGCAAAACTACTGAGGTAGGTTTAGTCACAAAGACTATTTAGTTACGTTTAGACACAAAAACACCTTTCGAAGGTTTAGTGCCAAAAACAATTTGCTAAGGTTTAGTAAAAGATTGTGGTTTGGATTAAAATAAGTTTGTTATACTGGAACATTACTGTCGTTCAGTAACGTGGATGTGTCTTATAGTAAAGTGGGCGTGCCGTGCAGTTTCTTAGACTAAAGTTAGTCCCAGCTCACATGTGTTTCCAAAAAAAACAAGAAAAAAACAAGATGGAGACCCGCAAAGTGACAAACTTAAGGCTTCAAAACAACAGTCCAGGTATTCAATTAAAATCAATTCAGTAATTAAGAAATATTAACAGATTCCCCTCGTCTAAGGCAGTGGTTCTCAACCTTTGAGCCGCGACCCCCAATTTAACATTTAACCCCCCGACCCAAGTCTGCAGCTTTTCTTTGCAGCCATCGTTCCATTTTTCCAGCATCAGTTATAGCTAGCAAACTCCAGCAACAACGCGCCTGTTTTTTTTCTTGTTTTCCTATTTATTTTTTCCGCTGTGCTCACTGAACAGAATCTCACGCACACAGTTCAGATCATACAAACGAATAATGAAGCAGACAACAACTAAAACATCTCCCTGTCTGAAATTATGCAATTTAATATTAATTTTGTGCATTTTATATTTTTTCCAAAATGATTTGGCGACCCCCAGAAATCATTTCGCGACCCCAGTTGGGGTCGGGACCCCAAGGTTGAGAATGGCTGGTCTAAGGGAGGAATACTTTTGACTTGCACATGGCAGGAAGACAGGATATCTACTGGCTTTCCACACCCCTGTGTCCAAAAATAATTGCCTTAATTTAGAATTAGTGGTAGGTAATTACAGCTATGAAAACAAGAGGAGATTAGACCCCTGGTTTCTTGTTTCATAATGATATGCAATTGTCAGTTAGGCAAAAAGGTGGAAACTCTAGTAAAGAAATACTGTTTCTGTGAGATCACCTCCCTACCTTGTTTTTCAGACTTTGTCCTGAGTTATTTTTAATTTGCAGAGGGTATGGCAGTGTGTAACAAACCATTAACACTTTCAAATCGTCTTGCTTGACATACCATAAGATCAAGCTTTTTAATCACTGCACAAGTCCCAGAGGAGTTGTCCAGTTCCAGCAGCAGAACTGTGCTGACTGAGGATATCAGAACTATTTGTCATGTAACCCAATCCATTTTTTACATACTATTTTGGCATCAGCAGTATCTCCCACAGCAGCACATGTCTTTAGAGGAATGTCTGGGGGGAGGGTAGTTCGCCAGGCTGAGTTTTATTTGTGATTGACATCAGCATGGTGGACGACTTCTGTGCAGAAACAGAGTACACTGCAAAAAAGGTGTGTCTAAAAACAAGATAAAAACACTAAATCTGAGGGAAATGATCTTGCTGCATGGACAGATAATTTCACTGGACAAGATTTCCTAGATTAAGATGATTAAATCTAGAAATAAGCATGTTGTACGCTTAAAATAAGAAATTAATTCTTAAAACAAGATAAATTAAAGCTGCAAGCAGAGTACACTGCAAATTATTTGTTTCTTTTCAAGATAAATAAACTTTAGATTTTGAAGTGTTAGATAATTTATCTTGTTTTAAGAGTTCATTTCTTATTTTAACCATTCAACATGCTTATTTCTAGATTTAACAATCTTAATTTAAGAAATCTTGTCAAGTGAAATTATCTGTCCATGCAGCAAGATCATTTCCCTCGTGAAGCTTAAAGTTGAGGAAAGTTTGATAAAATGCTGCAGTTGTTGTCGTCCATACATGTTTGATACCAGCATGTTTGATATAAGAAATATTGTCAAGTGAAACTATCTGTCCATGCAGCAAGATCATTTCCCTCGTGAAGCTTAAAGTTGAGGAAAGTTTGATAAAATGCTGTAGTTGTTGTCGTCCATACATGTTTGATACCAGCATGTTTGATATAAGAAATATTGTCAAGTGAAACTATCTGTCCATGCAGCAAGATCATTTCCCTCAGATTTAGTGTTTTTATCTTGTTTTTAGACACCCCTTTTTTGCAGTGTAGCAACAGGGATTTACTTTAATTGTAGTGGCTTTAGCACAGTAGCTCTGCTTTAAGCATGTAATAAAGTCTTAGTTGAGATGTCCAGTGAGACAAACCGCTCTTTTGGCAGGTTTACAGGCCAGCTAACAGCCAGCGATCCCCTTCAGACTCTCTTCCACCTGCTGACTGGGAGAATCCCTGCTGTAGCCATGGTAAAACACCCACAACATAAACTCTTTACACCTCCCAATCATCAGAACGGCATTGTAAAAAACATCAGTCTGTTTGTTATGAGTCAATAAGAGTCTTGATGGTGATGTTCCTGTGCCCAGTGCTGTGGAAATGAAAAATGGGGAGACTGGAGGCCCCATCTGGCTGTGATGCTGTCCAATGAGACAGGACATCCTGCCGTCCAACAGAAGGCCATCGTCACCATGGGAGACACACTCGGTATGGATGCACCGACTGACAGGTTGTAATGTTTCTGCGCTGATATACAAGCTGGATGTTTTATGTCGTTCTTCCCCGTGCAGCCTCCAAAGGACTCATACATGCCGCCCATGTGTGCTACCTGACAGCCAGTGTTCCCTTTGGGGTTTTCACACAGCAGGCTGAGAGACTGGTGCTTCTCGGCAACAACCACAGGTAACTGTGCTCTCTACCTGATGCCATTTATCAGTTAAAATGGGAGGAAAAGGAGAAAAAGGATTTTTTTAAAGCAAAAAACAATAGCTGATCCTTCTCCTCGCCAGTACCAGTTAAAAACTGATCATTTTTGCATTTTAAAGGATGTTTTTTGGAGTTCATGCAAACCTGAGAGTAAGAAAGGTTATATGTAAGCAAAGATGGATGATTTTAATATTTCATATTCTATAGCTCTGTCCCAAATCTAACTGACATCACTATTGTTTACACAACAACAACAAAAAATGGGTTGTGACTGGTTAAATGTTCATTCATCAGATAATATTTCTGTACTGACATATATCGTACTGCCTTAAGTTTAAGTGTTTTCATAATGTTGATGGAGGTGCAGAAAGAAAGCTGCAACATGATTTTCTGCCATTTCTATAAAATAAATATGATTATAAGAAATTATAATTATCTAATGAATTCAATGATCTCCTCTCCTCTCCTCTACTCTCCTCTCCTCTCCTCTCCTCTCTTTTCCTCTCCTTTAGGCAATCCTTTGAGCACTTTGCCACAAACCTCGCCATCCAGTGCACTGAATTGTATGAGTACTGCCTGACACTTGGGGGCAAATTATTTTCAATACCATCTTTTCAGGTAGCTCACTGCCTTCTGCAAACATTTTCTATTATAAAGATGTGCAGTCATATTTAAATAAATCTGGTAAAGAGGAATGTGACTCTCATTATTGTCGTGCTCAGGTGTATAAGTTCCTGTATGCCAGTCGACTGCTGGACTGTGGGCTTCCATCTCAGGCCTTTCATTACTGTGAGGTGGTGGGACAGGCCATCCTCAGACAGAGGGAGCCTTTCTTTGTGCTGACTGGAGAGGTTATTAAGGTATTCACACATACCTCACTTTGATTTCACTCAAATGTATATCATTGATGTACTTGATGTATGTGTTGTTCTTGCTGCAGCTGTCAGACAGACTGAGACACGCTGAGGCCCAGTTTAGTGACGCAGGTGTTAGCGGAGCCGTGCAGGAAGAACCCGATTGGCTGAAACAGCTCCGTGCTAGGCACCACAGCTTACAGGTGAGCTTCTCCGTGGTTTTCATTTAAGGAAAAATATCTAATCTTAACTGGTAGGCTAAAGCAATCCAATCCACATTATTTATATTGCACAATTTTAGTATATATTTAGTATATACATATATACACATACATTTATGTATATATGTATGTGTATATATATGTATGTATGTATGTATATGTATATATATATATATATATGTATATGTATGCATATATATATATATATATATATATACACACATATATGTGTGTACATGTATATATATATATGTACATATATATGTATGTATATATATATATGTGTGTGTGTGTGTGTGTGTGTGTGTGTATGTATATAAATGTGTGTGTGTGTGTATATATATGTATGTATATGTATGCATATATATATACATATATATATATATATGTATATATTATTATTATTATTATTATTTATTTTTGTGATTTTTTTTATTATATTGTTTTATATTTTTGAGTAAGTAGCAAGCCACATTTCTCCCTACAATGGAAAAGGCATGACTTGCCTGACTCTGATTGGCTACCTGTTGCCTTATCATTTGTGGTGGACACATCAGATTTGAGTTAAACATTGCATTCCTAACTTTACATAGGTACAAATGTACTGAAATGTTTATTTATTGTTAAAATAAGCATGCACCGGTAATGTAAAAAAAAAAAAACTCTGAATGAATGAAATGGAATTCTAGTGTAATCCTTTTTAAATGCAGCAACATATTGGTCACAGTTTAAACAGGACTTCCTCCCACAGTCCAAAGACATGAAGCTTAGCTTAAATTGGTGACTCTAAATTGTCCGTAGAAGTGAATGAGAGCATGAATGAATGATTGTCTGTCTCTATGGGTGAGCCCTGTGATAGTCTGGTGACCTGTTCAGGATGTACCCCACCTTTTGCCTCATATTAGCTGGGATTGGCTTCATGACTGAATTAATAAATTCCTCCCCGTTGTCACAGTATCCGATCCAGCTATTTGAGTAACGGCTCAATATCAATATCAATATCAATATCCTTATCTGTGCATCATAATTCCCTTCCGCCTTAGCTGCGCTAATATGTAAGTGTGAAACATGCTAATCTAAGATAAAGAACATGATAAACATATGCCTGCTAATCATCAGCATATAAGCATTTTAGCATGTTGGCGCTAACATTTAACTGAACTGTTTTGCCTAAATGCAGCCTACATTTCTTATTGTACTCATCAGACAGGAAGTTACGACTATACTGAAGCATACCAGCCATCTCTTGAGGGAAGTGCTTTGGCCCAGGAGGATAGCAAAATGTTCTTAGGTAAATTTGAATCCTCTCATTACTTTGAATGGCGCACTGTGGGGCCTTTTCCCCTCTAGAGAGCAGTGTCTTCTGCCACTGCTTTCTTGTATATCTACTAAGATGTTGATTTCATTGATATTTTTCTACAGAATCAGACATGGAAGACTTAAACCGGGACATTCAGAGTCCAGAGCCTGAGCCGCTTTATTACAGAGGCCCAGGGGATCAGGAAAACCTTGAGCATCAGGTTGATGGAATCACTGAGGAAATGAATGTGCTGTCGTGGAACGTTGGCGGTGCTCAGGACTGGTACATGCTTTATCCCTGTCTTAGATGAAAACACTTCACATGTGATATCCCGTCCTTATAAACCATTATGTCACTGTCCTCTCCCTGTTGCTTGTCTAGGCCACATGCCCATTCTTCCGTGCCAGTAATGCCAGTTTATGCTCCTCCAGTGCCCACGGTGGCCGCAAGCCAAGACAGTTATCATAACACAGATAGTGCCGAAGTCAAAACTGTCTCGCCACATTGTCCTCCGAGTAATCTGCCATCAGCAGCAGAGGGTGAGGATCTAATGTTAGACAGCAGACATTCCTCTTTCTATTCACATGTTTACTCTGGGCTGTTTGGCTTGGGTGTGACATTTTAATTTGCTTCTGCAGGAGCTGGGTTGCCCTCTGGAGCAGGCACAGTGAGTGATCTTTTTTAATATTGTGCACTGATAAAAAAAAAGACCTGGAGCAAGGAATGCAAAGAACCTCCTGGGTCAATGTCACTATTATACTGCATGCAAAATACTGTGATTTTTACCCAAACGATACGCATAATGTAAGTATGTATGTATGTTTGAATGCCGCTACTGGATGCTTGAATGTCCCTCGGCATAAAAAAAGTATCTAGCTACCTACCCTATCTATCTATCTATCTATCTATCTATCTATCTATCTATCTATCTATCTATCTATCTATCTATCTATCTATCTATCTATCTATCTATCTATCTATCTATCTATCTATCTATCTATCTATCTATCTATCTATCTATCTATCTATCTATCTACTTACTTACTTACTTACTTACTTACGTACTTACTTACGTACTTACTTACTTACTTACTTACTTACTTACTTACTTACTTACTTACTTACTTACTTACTTACTTACTTACCTACCTACTTACTTACCTACTTATCGGTACTTACCTACCGGTACTTACTTAGTTACTTACCTACCTACTTACTTACTTACCTACTTACTTACTTACTTACTTACTTACTTACTTACTTACTTACTTACTTACTTACTTACTTACCTACTTACTTACTTATCTATAAACTCTATCTATAAATAAATGGGCATGTCTGTAAAGGGAAAACTCGTGGGTACAGACAGAACCCATTTTCCTACAGATATCTTGAGGTCAGATCTCAAACTGATCCAGGAAAGGGCCAAGTGGCTACAGGTTTTTGTTCCAACCTAGCAAGAGCACATCTGATACGACTAATCAACCGAGTGAAGACAGCTCAGGTGATTAGATGAGTGGAGTCATGTGTGCTCCTGCTTGGTTGGAATGAAAACCTGCAGCCACTTGGCCCTTTCCTGGACCAGTTTGAGACCCCCGCAGCGTTATGTTCCCCTTCCCAACACAATATCATGACGTTGGATAATTAGATCTTCTGATAGACTGAGCGTGCTACAGCCTCTGAAGATAACAAGATGCTCCTGCAGGTGTCATAGGGTTAAGCATATAGAGTATTGACAAATGTTTCCAAAAAGTTAGCTGAATGTGTGTTGTCCATATTTGCCTTTGAAGATGGGGTTTCGGATGCTGGACGTAAACTACAGTCAGCAGGAGCAAAGCCAGCAGAGCATCCCACAAGGTTTAGAGGTCTCCAAGCAGACCAGTGAGCCGTCTCAACAGGTGAGGTGGCTCGATGCCACACCGACACTTATTAAACCACATCACACTCATTGAGATACGTCTCATTTTCCCCTCTCGTTTTATGCAGAGCACCAAGGCCGGGTGGTTTAGTGGTTGGTTCAAATCAAAACCCAAAGAAGCTCAAAAGGAGAGTTTAGAGCAGAGAAGCCCAGCTGAGATGGTAAAACTCAAGCAAAATGTACATTAAACTGTTTTAATTTGGTGGTGTAACATATTTTGTTTGTTTTCTCAGGAGCCACCACCGACTTCTGGCTACTGTCCTCCGCCGCCGCCGCCTGCCTTTGTGTCTCCTGGCATGTTTCCATCTCAGCCTTCCACCGCTGGGATCAACCCCTTTTCAAGGAAAGCAGGTGAATTCTGAAATTATTGTAACAATATTTTTCTCTCCTCCGTTGTAATCCAATTTTTAAAGATCTTTTTATTCAGTTTTTGTGTGTGATTTCAACCATTCAAGTCATAAGTGTGCTGCCAAGTTCTAGCCTGGCTAACACCAGACTATTCTCAAATGAGATATAGTCTGGCAACCAACAATGCATTTCTCCGTAGAGGAGGTGTGGTTTACGATCCTCCGGAGCCGTTTATTGGGCGCTACGAATGTCTATCAAAAGCGTCTGTAGGTAGCTCTTAGCCAATCGTATCAGTTATACCAGATGACGTAGTAGAGCAACAGAGATGGATGTTTGTTGTGTGTGTGTCTGTGAGAGAGTGTTGCTTGCTGCTTTGCTTCTCCAGTTCTCGCTTTTTGCAAGATTATTTATTTTCACGCTTTATTCCCCCTCATGTCATTCAGCCACACACATCCACTGATTTTATGGACAATAAACAAGCTGCTGCGGGTCTCTCGGCGGCTCCGCTGTCCCCCGGCTCGTAGCGAGATCACCGGCGTTGCAGTAGTGGCGGTGATTAGCGGCGCTAGCGGTGATTAGCGGCGCTAGCGGCGCTAATAGCCCCGCTACCGGTGATCTCGCTACGAGCCGGGGGACAGCGGAGCCGCCGAGAGACCTTTCGCCTTTCAACTTTCGCTCTAAACTATTTAAAACACCATCTACAGCTAAAGAGAGTTTCGCGTCTGCAGCAGCCATGTTGGATCAGTAAGAAAACTACAAGCTTCCAAGTGCCGAGTAGTACGCGTCATCGTCTTGCTGTCCCTCCCCGCTCTGTGATTGGATCCCTAAAACAGGGCTAAGAAACGGTCCTGGTTGCCAGACTGGATGGAGGTTCGAAATTAAATTCGAGCGCGCAAGGCAGTATGGGTATACCCAGGCTAGCCAAGTTCCACATTCTTCACATCATGTGGATTTCTGAGGTCACTCTGAGTCTTCTAGAGTAGTTTCATGTTGCCACAAACACAGTTTTTGACCAGCGGGTCCAATTTCATATTTTAGCTAAAATTGTCATGACTGCAGCTTGAATTTTTTTATAGTAATTTAAAACATTGCAGTGGCTTGGCTGCTACTGATGACATTTTACCTACATAAAGCTATGCAAATGTGATAGTTTTCTATAAATATCCATGTGTTCTTCACAGGCCAACAGCTGGGCTAGAAGAAGGACCACTAGTCTGTATAACAGGTAAATTAAGTTACTTAACCCTTACTCACTTTCAGTGGTGGGATGTAACTCAATACATTTACTCAAGTACTGTACTTAAGTACAATTTGGAGGTACTTTACTTGAGTAACTTCATAGTTCTACTCCACAACATTTTGAGGCAAATATTGTATTTTTTTACTCCACTACACTTAACTGACAGCTTTAGTTACATTTCAGGTCGAGATTTAACATAAAAACATGATACATTTAAAGTGATGAGACTTCTTTTTTTAAGTAAATCTCATAACAGTATATTGAGTACTTCTAGCAAGGTCATTTTGTCAACTCTGAATATTATTCTTAGGTTTCTTTTTTTTTTTCAGACAAAGGAAAGTAAGGTAAAGAAGATCTCCTACTTTTCTTTTGTCTGGAAAAAAGAAACCTAAGAATAGTATATTGAGTAGTTAAAACGAGCCCTATGTTGAGAAATTAAAACTCTGCATACATAATTGCATCATAATATTACTTAATTAATATATTAGTATAATATATTTGGAATATATTAATTTCATAACAATCTGAGCTAGTCCATTCTGCATAATGAGTATTTTTACTTTTGATACCTTAAGTACATTTTGATGCTTCTACGAAGTAAGTTTTGAGTGCAGGACTTTTATTTGTAGTGGAGTAATTTCACACACAGTATGATATTAGTACTTTTACTTCAATAAAGGATCTAAATACTTTTTCCACCACTGCTCACTGTGTGAACTGCTCTGAGGTCACTGGAGGACAAAAATGTCATAAAACTTAACCATATGATTATTGTAAAATGATTCACATTCATTTTAAATTTTCTTTTGTAGGAACACAAGAACCAAAAAGGGGGATATCACAGCACCTACCATTACGAGTGTCTTCATGTCTGAGAGCTTTACCTGAGCTTGGATGAACCCCAATAATATCCGCACTGCTCCCATTTTTTTTTTTGATCACGCCCTTTCAAACTCTCACAGCCTGCTCACCATCATGTTGCAGATTATACAGAAATACTCTGAAGGGACTGGTATAGTAACTCATACTGCAGCGTGTGAAACAGCTGAGATGTTCTTTCTTAAAGCTGGCAAGGAAATTACCAGTGGATGCGGAACATATGGGGGGGGTTGGATATTTGACCAGTGCCATCGATGCCAGCAACAGGGTGACCACCTGCATATCTGCCCACCAAAGTATGTCATCAGACCCTCACTGCTCCATGGCTAACTGTGCTATATGCTGCAAGAGCATTAGCTCATTAAAAATTATATTTATACATTCATCCATCATCTTTTTATGATCAAATGTCTATTCATTTAATATACTCAAGCAAAAATGAGATCCGAGCTGAAATGTAATCTATGTAGTCTGTGTGAAGGGGACAGCTGGCATGGCAGGACTACATGCTAGAGCTGCACTATTAATGAAAAATGTTTTAGCAATCACAGTATGGACAAGTGCAATATTGCAAAAATGAAGAAGAGCACAATATTTGTTAAAGAAAACATTTGTGTCAAAGGACTATTGTGTACTAAATGAAGTTTTGTGGTGCTGCAGAGTTACAAAATGACTTGTTAAAGGAGATAAAATACTGGTTTAATATATTGATTTTCCACTCAATTACTTTTTGGAGCTGTCCGACAGCTACAGCCAGTCAGTGAAAACACTAAGTTGAAACAAGGAATATTAAGCAATGTGGTGGTGTGTTTGAGATTATAGGCCCACACTGTGTTTCTGCAGCAGGCCTAATTAATTGTTCATTTGGAAAGCTGCTTGGTCACTTTTTGACCCACCTGCCCGAACCAGTGATATTTTTCTTTGAAGCTTAAATTACAGACTGTATAAAGCTCGAACTCGCCGGTCAGCATGCTCATCCCTATTAAAATAATCCTCAGTGATTCCTCTTGGTGAGAGATCTTGTGGCGTGTGACCTCTGTCACTGGTCAGTCACGTAGTGTGAAAACCACAACGACTTTAAGACCTCTGATCACAAGACAAGTTGTTTAGTGTGAACAGCAGAGCGATCCGATCACTTTTATAGTCGGGTGGTGTGAACGTAGCATTACGAGTTATGCCTGGAGGCTGGGGCAGCAATTGGCCACCGAAAAGCAGATCATAATTGCTGATCCTTTTGGCAAAATTCCTTGATCTCTTTAGACCCCTTTCATAGTGCGGCCCTGCAAATGTACCCATTATATTGCCGGAAAGATCTGTTCCGGCTTTTCGCCTTAGGGCATTCATAGTGATCCTGCGAAGGTGTGATATTCGTGCCCCTTCATCGTGCAGTCCGGTGTCACAGAACGAGATGGGAGGAGACGATAGTGACGTGAAACAGAGCGGCCGCATTGGTGCACAGTAGTACAGTGCTAATATACTACACAGTTAGCTCTGTAGCAGTACAGTATGTATGTGCTGAAGCAGCATGTGCACAGTTAGTGATGCCGGTTTGTTTACAATCAGCGGCAGACACTTTGTGTACAGTTAGCATGCCCGTTTGTTAACAATAAGCCACGGACGGTGTGCACAAGTTAGCATGCCTGTTTGTTTACAACAAGCACCAGACACTCTGTGCACAGTTAGCGATCCAGGTTTGTTTACAATCAGCAGCAGACAATTTGTGTACAGTTAGCATGCCAGTTTGTTTACAATAAGCTGCGGACACTGTGCACAGTTGGCATGCCTGTTTGTTTACAACAAGACACGGGACACTCTGTGCACAGTTAGCGATGCCGTTTTTTTACGATCAGTGGCAGACACTTTGTGTACAGTTAGCATGCCCGTTTGTTTGCCGCGGACGCTGTGCACAGTTAGCGACCTCCGTTTGTTTACAACAAGCACCGGACACTCTGTGCACAGTTAGCGATGCCAGTTTGTTTACAATAAGCCACGGACACTGTGCATAGTTAGCAACGGCGGCCGCAGTTGTTGTGCAGCTGCTGAACAGTGATTTGATGACTGTCGGACAAAGTGGGAGGTTTGTGTCGGACCTCACACGCAACGTAAAATATTCCGCCTTGGCGGGATGGCCGATTCATAGTGGTCCCGCTTCCAACAGTCCCACCAATTTTCCGCCTCTGTGATTTCCTCTGAATTGGTGGGATCACTTGATCTTGCGTCCCGCTTCTGGTGCAGGCGAGACGTTACAGAGCCGTAAATGTCGGTATGAAACAGCACTATGAAAGGGGCTTTGGTAAAAGGGACTTTTTAGTGATTTAGCTGAAATTGTAGCCTGACCTGAGTGCAAGGCTGATAAATTATGGAACAATCTGTACACGATCTGATTATGTTTACCATCTGTAAAGTGCAATTGCTTGAAATATTTACAAGACATACAGGAAAAAAAGAGTTGTTGTGCTGCCAAGCTGGATGATTTCACATGATAGTGTGAGGGAAGTGTTGGGAAAAACTTCTGCGGGGCAACACCCGACATGCCCAAAGCCCCTACACAACCAGCCAGTAGACACTTACAGGATTAACCTGTTTACACGCTGGTATTTGCAATGCCCTCATCTGACAATGCCCTATTATATAAATGTTTGTGTGTAGACCTGTAAAATGTTTATAAAACACACTAATATATGCTCTTGTAATATCTTTCTAAAGTGTCACTATGTAAACATATTTTAATGTAATTACGTTTTTTTTTTACCTCTGTAATTGTGCTTTATGTATCACATTATGTATGTCAACGCTTTTTTGTACCTCTACACAAGCACATGCAATGGATTATTGCCAGTTTGTGACAGTTTAGCTGTCACATATTGAATAAAAACCACTTGCCAAGGCATATCTAGGATTTTAAACGGGGACTCTCACTTAATTTAGAGTAAGTGACAACACAGCAGGTGCTGTCTCCTTTTACGATTAGTCTGCAGAAGCCAAGAGTGAGTGGGACACACTGGCCGGGAATTCAGCACACACACAAACAACCTGGATGTGTGTCTACGCTCAGCGCCTGCCAATAATGTGTCAGAGCATAAACACATTTAGAATGGATAGCTTTGTGAAAGACAGCTCAGAATGGCATCCAAAATATCTCTCTGAAAAGTGAAGTTCTGACAGAAGATACAAGCCTGTTCCTCTTTTGGCAAATATACAGCTTCCTATCAAGTCATTCACAAAATTATTTTATAAATTTGTTTTTGCACAAATGTGATCCGACCTTGATATTTAAATGACTCACCAGAGAGCAAATATTAATGATTATCATAAATAAAATAAAAAATGAAAAGAGCTGATGGCGTTATTTTGACATTTGGTTAAAAAGCCATTTATTGAGATTCATCTTCAGACATATTCCTAAAAGACTACACATGTGCAATGTTTCACATTTATTCACTAGTGCTCGAGTTTGAAAGAGCTCTTAAAAAGAGCGTTAGATTTACAGCTTTACATTTCATACATTTTGAAATTACGGCGTAGCACATTTTAAGATTCTCCTGCATGGAAGTAGCTGTACTGCCAAACATAATAATGAATAAACCGGCCAAGGAGTACAAGATCATTCACATAGAAGAGAAATGACTAAGTAGCTACATTGCCTGAACCACTAAAGCTCTTGTGGTCTATTAATGTGCTCACAGTGATGAGTCTCGTGAGTAATGACTGGCTCGTGGCCATGTTGGAACACTTTTTCTACAGCTCCTGTTGCTTATGCGTCAAGAAAAAGTGCAAACTGTAAAAATGTCCCGTTGTTTTTACAGAAAAAATCTGGTAGCTGTGGTTACCAGAATATTTCCGTAAAAAAATACAGTACATGTGCCAACATCTTGACAGAACAACTTGTAAATTTTACATCCTAAAACTGTAGTAATTTATTTAAAAAATTAAAGTTGTAGATTATACTGTCCTTTACTGCTAATTTAACAGGATGATGCTGCTTTTATACTAATTATTTATGCAAAATTTAAATGCAGATTTTGCTTATTGTGCATTGAATACCAGTGAATTAACATTCAATAATTATTCATTGTACACTGAATACCAGTAAAATTTACAAGTTGTTCTGTAAAGTTGTTTACATTTGTACTGTATTTTTTGCAGAATTATTCTGATAACCACAGCTGCCATTTTTTACTGTAAAAGCAACAGATTTTTTTTTTACAGTGCAGCATTCAGGAATTCCTGCAACTTACTAAAAAAAAAAAACAGCCTGCCCCTGAATAAATAAATATTATGTGGCTGGTATTTTGGTGGGTTGAGAAAATTAAGCTGCCCCTCCCACTGTCAGGACCAGTGGTGATCTTTTACTAGAGTAAAAGTAGCAATACTATAGAATACAAATACTTTGTTGTAGGTAAAAGTCATTCAAAATCTTAATAAGGTAAAAGTAAGTAAGTACGAAAAGTAAAAGTAGCCAATAAACAGAATGGCCCAATTCATAATCATGTATGTAATAGAAATATAACTTTTGGTGCATACATGGATCCATCACTTTTATGTTGCAGCTGGTAAAGATGGAGTTGATTTTAACTACTTTATATACTGCTGGTTGGGGTAATACATAATAATATATTATAAACTATTTCCAGATTTAGATTATAATACTAAATAAAAATTAAATATATAACATTAACTATAGCTTGAAAATATGTGTAGTGGAGTAAAGTACAATATTTGCAAGAAAAGTGAAGTACCTGAACATTGCACTTGAATACTTGTACTTGTACTGTAAATAGTTACACTGAAATATCAAATATCATATCAAAGCTGTCCTCTGCTTCATGTTTCTTAATGGGTGATTCTCATGAAGCCAGTCTAAGTTATGTCTGTGAAGATTATAAGGACATACTTTATTAAACTAAATATATTTCACTTTTAAATGAATGAACAATATAGCCATAGTGAGGCACAATTCATTGTTTTGTGTTAAAATAATATTTTCTATATTTTTAAACATATTTTTGATTCACAAATTCATTACCGTAATGCATCCACATAAAAATGTCATGGTTTCCCCACACTTATATACAATAAATATTTAATAAACTTTATAAGAATAAATATACATTTGTTTAAAAATGTATAATTTAACAGAATATAATCAAACATAATTGTTTTTAACAATGTATAAACAACAAAATATGAATGAAAATTGATGAGAAAAAATGGTTAAATGTTAGGGTAATGATAGAATCATTTGCATTAAAATGTGTAAATTAAAAAAAAAATACATTTTGGTGCTCCCAGCTACCCTTGAGCATATTTAAGGGCTTGCCAAAGAAAGAAAGAAAAACTTTTGTTGTGTTTTTTTTTTTTTTTAAATTTAAGAATGTGTTACAGTAATGAATTTTGCTCACAGTGTCTCTAAAAATTTCAGAAAATTCCTTAAAAATGTTTAAAATAGATTATAAATTAATGTTAAACAGTGACTTTAGATTGTATTTGTTATAAAGGGTCAAAGGAAATATGTATTAAATGCTCTTGGATTTTTGCTATAAGCTGTACCATGTTCATGAGAATCACCCAAATGTCACTGATGCTAAAGTTGGCTTAATAAATCTCTGTGTACCTATAAAATCATCATGAGAAGGTGATGGGGCTTTTGAAATGCAATGCTCAGTGCCATCCATACTTGACTTGAGTCAGCATGTTCCAGCTTGGCTCAGGATTGAGAATGAGCCGTGCATGCTACTACAGCATTCATCATCATTAACTGTCTGCATTTCCTACATGCAAAGTTGCAATATTGTGTGTATTATTAACTAATTATTAACTGATATATGCTCCCTAAAATTAAAAGAATTAAAAACGGTCTGGTGCTCATGTAACCACTTTTACATCACACCATCAAGCTGTCAGCTCCAGTGTCAATGCTGGTGGCCATTTTTATCCCACGGCATTCTCATGGGGGAGGAGGGAGGGCAAGGGTGAGTGTGAGTGACAACTTTTAAAACTCATAAGGCACAATTAACATACATACTGTAACAGAAATAAACTGGCACCCTATGACTCCGATTGGATCCGACATTTCTGGAATAAGGTTGCAGCGGTACACTGGTTTCCCGATACACCACAGTATGAAAATGAAAGGTTGTAATACCTTGTATATGCTCAGCTATTAGAGGTGGGAATCACCAGAGGCCCCATGATAATCAGTGTATCATTCGTTCTTTTCATTTTCAATTGGTAATCAAAATCAAATAATGAAAAATTGACTGGTTGTTTTGTTATTTGTTGTCTATGATAAAACAAAAAACGAAAAAAATGCTTGTTTTTTCATATTTCAATCTTAGGCTGAGATGAAAAATACGGAATGGAAAAACGGGCACAAGGAATTAATTTGATTTTAATATTTAATTGGTCGGTTTACGTGACCCGGAAGTTTGACTGCGGTCAAGTGAGCTTCTCCGTAGTCAAACCAGACGTCCCTATAGAATAATAATAATAATATATAATGTAGTGCGCCCGAATTGTGATATTTATGGTAAATTCATTGAAACTGCTCAGAGCGAAAAATATAATATATATAATATATATATATAATATATAAAACTCTAACCAGCAGAGAGGAGATGAAGTATTCACTTTACATGAACACATCACGTGAAATAATCTAATTGCGTCACGCCGAAAATGTATTTGTTGTGTTGGCGTGCGGTTTTCAGTTTTCAGAATAAAGTGTTACACGACCAGGCAAAAAAAACTGATTTATAATAAAAAAAAACAAATAACAAAATAACCAGTCAGTTTTTCATTATTTGATTTTTGATTGCCAATTGAAAATGGAAAGAACGAATGATACACAAAATTTTCTTTCCATATCTATCTGTTTTAAAAAAAAAGAAGAATGGCAGTGAAGTGTTTATCCTTCATGTCAGCTCGCTCTGAGCAGTTTCAATGAATTTACCGTAAATATCACAATACGGGCGCACTACATTATATAGGGACGCAAACTTCCGGGTCACGTAAACACGACTAATTAAATATTAAAATCTAATTTCATTTTTTGTATTATAATGAAAAACAAATAACAAAATAACCAGTCAATTTTTCATTATTTGATTTTTGGTTGCCAATTGAAAATGGAAAGAAGGAATGATACACGGATTCCTTTACTTGAGTCACGATACAATATATTGCGATTTAACTGCATTTTGTGTCCACAAAATTAAATTCAATCAAAAAAATTTTGTCGAAAAAGAGAAAATTCTCAGTCTATTCATCTCACTTTAGTCTTTTTATTTCTCCACAATGAGAGTCAAACCCACAGACTGACCAACAAAGTATTCAGTCAAACTGAACTGAACTGATATCAAACATATATGGACAACAACAACTGCAGCATTTTATCAAACTTTCCTCAACTTTAAGCCTCGCTGCTCGAAATTTGTTTGAATTAAACAGAAAAAAAGCATAACTTTGCAGCGTTATCTCTAAAACTTACCGACACGACATCCTGATGCACTTATAGATTCCTTAGATCTTCCAGCTTCATATGATACCAGTATCTCCAGTATATTCATAAAAGTGAAAAAAAAACTGTGAAAATACTGACAGCCAATGCTAAATATTGATACTTGGCCACCATGAATCATATGAATACTATGCTGTATCGATTTTCCCCACCTCTACTAGCTACGGTATTTCCTGCCTGTCAGACTGGTCAACTTTCATTTATCTCCAAAAGAGAGGCTTTTTACAGATACTTCCATTTAAAAAACTTTATTCTCGACATCTCAACTTTATTCTCGACATCTCAACTTTATTCTCGACATCTCAACTTTTTTCACGAAAATTGCATTTCAACTTTATTCTCGACATCTCAACTTTATTCTCTTCATTTCAACTTTTTTCACGAAAATCGCATCTCAACTTTATTCTCAACATCTCAACTTTATTCTCGACATCTCAACTTTATTCTCGTCATTTTTACATCATTCTAGTTATTTCGGCTTTTTTCTCAAACTGCATAATATATATTTTTTTAATCCTCCACTCATTATTTTTTCTCCTACCTGGCCCCAATCCCCTTCCGTAGTGGGACATTTATTTGCCCAAAGTAAATTTTCACTTGGCCCTACAGAACTGGCAAGAAGAAGCATATTTGTGTAATACCCTATGCTGTTTTTTTTTCTTTCTGAGACGCTTATTGTGCTGCGACAATCTCATACCATTGCAACCCGAGTCTTATTATACGAACAAATGAAACCATTGCATTTAGCTACATCTCCAAATGGAGTCAACAGTACTAGCACAGTGATGGCTGTGTACAGTACCTGTCTTTACACTGACTCAGACACTCTGTCCCTGTGGTTCAGCATATGCTGTGCAAGCTTTGCAGCACACTGGAAAGATTTGTCACATTCCACACAGACAAAGATCCTCCCAGCACACGTTTGCTCCTGGTGAAGCTTCAGCGTGGCGAGGTGGCTGAAGTTCTTGCTGCAGCCGGTGCAGCTGTGGGGTTTCTCTTTATTGTGGACGTACTGGTGACGAATGAGGCGAGAAGCCATGGCGAACGCCACGCCGCACTCTTTGCACTTGTGTGGCCGCTCGCCGCTGTGAATGGCTTCGTGCTCGGTCAAGTTGGACGACTTGGTGAAACACTTGGAGCACACGGAGCAGATGTACGGACGCACTCCCATGTGGATCTTCTGGTGCTCCGCCATGCGGCTAGCCAGGGCAAAGGTCTTCCCACAGTCGGGGCAGGAGAAGGGCCTTTCCCCCAGGTGCTTACGCTCGTGACGCTTCAGGGAGAGGGGTTTATTGAAGGTCTTGCCACAGTGCGTGCACGGGAAGGGCTTGTCGTTGGTATGCATGTTCCGCTCATGCTTTCGCAGGTCAGAGGAGCGAATGAAATCCTTACCACAAGTGTCACAGACGTAAGGCTTCTCTCCGGTGTGGGTGCGGATATGCTTGCGGTAATCTGAGGACCAGATATAGGTCTTGACACAGAAGGGGCAGTGGTATGGTCTTTCACCTGTGTGCAGACGTTTGTGCTGCTGCAGCGTGCCCTGATGGGAGTAAGCCTTGCCACATATATCACACACGTGTGGCTTGAGGCCAGTGTGTGTCTGTAAGTGACTCTGTAGGTTGCAGAGCTTCTTAAAAGCCCAGTTGCAGTGTGTGCACTTGAAGGGACGGTGCTCTTTGTCCACTCCGCTTCGCTTTTTCATCGCCACCAGAAGTCGAGGGATTTTGTCATCTGCACACTTTTTTAGTAATTTCTTCACCTGAGGCCTATTTGCATTCTTCTTTTTGGTTTTATTCCCACCTCCACCTGGAGAATATTCCTCAACGTTTAGCTCTTTGAGCCTGGATGCCCTCTGTTTGGCTGAGGTATTATTTTGTATCTTACGGCTCTTGAGGTATTTAGAGCTTTCCTTCTTCTGTGCAGCATTCACGGCCGCTTCATTAGATCCATATATTTTGTTTTCAATATGTTCAATATGTGACAATCCTCCATTGCTGTGGTCTTCTTTAAATCCTGTTTCATCTTCTGCTGATGAAAGCTCAGCAAACTTCTCCACCAGAGACCAGTTTGGTGTCTGAGGGTTCAGATAAAGGATTCCAGTGTCGTTGCTGTCTGACAGTGAGTTCACCACACAGACACCAAATGAAGAGTCAGCCTTGTCAGTCAAGATCTGTCCATCTGGGAGAGACGGAGGAGTGACACAATGCCTTTCTTGTTGTTTTGTATTACTTTTCTTTCCAAGTACTGTCCTGTCAGCCATCTGTGGGGGGGAGATTTCATCAGCCATGAGTGAAATCATCTGCTGCTATGAGTTTTACACTGATCAGGAAACTCCAGACTCCTTTAAAATTCCTTTAAAAAAAAAAAAAAACACAGCATGTTATCACCACAATCCTCTACGCCTAGTGAGCCTTACCCATAACTTAAATATTATTGTGAATATATCATATTTTACATAGATGAAATTCCCTCACAATTCACCACACCTGCTGCTGCATAGCATTTCCTCTTCCTCTTTCTATAAAAAAATAAAACACACTCATGAAGGCTAACAACATCAGAGATTAAAAACATTTTAGTGAGCTGCTACTTACTTCCAGGAGATGCCACAGAGGTATACCAGCCCCGGGTCTTCTATAACTGTATGGGAGATGTGCAGTGGAGTTAACGGGCGGAGTTTGGCAGCAGCCGTCTTTGGGTCAGCATCTATCCTGCTAGTCAGCAGCAGCGATGATATCTCAGCCTGCTCAGCTTACCTTCCACTGGCACAGAGCCGTCTGGCGAGTCTGTTTCACAATCCGGAACAGAGAACTTCAAATAACATGTCCAAAGACCCAAACCGGCATCTTTTGTTAGCAAAAGTTATGTAGCATCGTTTGAGATTTTTTTTTTTTTTTTTTTGGTGTCTCGTCAACATATCTGAAGAGGTGTTTTTTGTTGTTGTTTTTAGTCTTTATTGACAATTAAGGAACAATACAATCATGAGGTCAGACAACAAGTGATTTCAAGAAACAAATAAATGACATGAAACAAAGAACTAATCTCACTATTTATTTATTTATTTATTAGTATTTTATTTTTGGGGGGTGTCTCGTCAACATATCTGAAGAGGTGTTTTTTTTTTTTGTTTTTTTGTCTTTATTGACATTTAAGGAACATTACAAACATGACGTCAGACAACAAGTGATTTCAAGAAACAAATAAATGACATGAAACAATGAACTAAGCTAACTATTTATTTATTTATTATTTTTATTATTATTTTTATTTTTATTTTTGGGGGTGTCTCGTCAACATATCTGAAGAGGTGGGGGGGGGGGGTTGTCTTTATTGACACTTAAGGAACATTACAATCATGAAGTCAGACAACAAGTGATTTCAAGAAACAAATAAATGACATAAAACAAAGAACTAGTCCTCCTATTATTTTGTTTGTGTATTTATTTATTTTTTTGATGTCTCTTGATGTGTTTTTTTTAGTTTTTATTGACAATTAAGGAACATTGCAATCATGAGGTCAGACAACAAGTGATTTCAAGAAACAAATAAATGACATGAAACAAAGAACTAATCTAACTATTATTTATTTATTTATTTGTTTGTTTGTTTATTTATATTATTTATTTATTTATTTTATTTTGTCAAAACAAATGTCGGTGATATCCCGTGTGTAACCTTCATACAGTAAAGAAATGTTAACGAGCAATTCCACTGACACAGCTGACACAGTGGTGATGAAATCCAGTAAGACTCTAATAATGTGTTTCAGCTCCCAGCCAAGCTCTAACAGCTTCCACGTCTATTTTAAGTTTCATGTGTAGTTTCGTGTAATGGCCTCAACATGTCGCTGTTCACTCACTATTCTTTAACCACAGACTGTGGAAAAACACTGGCTTCATTAAAAAAAAAACAGGAAATCTTATCTCAGAAAACATCTCATTGTGAACATGTGTGTTTTTTAAGGAATAACAAAATGTACTCAGTTCAATATTCAGTAAAGGGGATAAAAATGATGATAATCTCCTCTTTTCCTCTCTTTTACTGGAACACAGAGCCTTTGTTTTTTACTATTCTGGGAAAATGTGTTGCATTCAGGACACCACTGTCCATGTTTGTGTCCTGGATATGATTAAAACCAAAAAAAGGGCAATAGATTTAATTTGATGTGGTTTTGAGAACAGTATGTGCCCTGTGATGAATAAGTTGCAATTCTTTTTTTTGTCAATAGGTGACCTCATATCCCTGTCTTATTTATGATTTGGGAACCATTCAAAATCACGATGCAACCAGTGAGGAGGATGTTCTTGGCATGGAATGAAAAATCTATCTTTAAAACTTTGATTTACTAGAATATATTGGGGTTTCTTTGGAGAATTTCTTAGAAAATGTTAACTGAGTGTGCAAAATCCTTCTGTTTTTTGTTTCCATTAACGCTCTGGAGTCTCCAAAAGCTCCAAATCCAGACTTCTTCATGACATCCAGACTAGAAAACAAGGCAGCGTGGAGCCCTACTGTAAATTTACCTCTAAAGTTCTGGCTGTAAATGAGGCCAGTTTCAGTTTAATGATGATATACCAAGTAAAACTGGAGACAAGCTCAAATATATTTAGTATAAAATGATAGAACTGGATGTAACCCTCTTATATGTTAGATTTGACACCTTTGTTCACATTTGCAACATTTACATTTTTTTATTGAGCATGATAGTGTTTTGAAAGTTAAAAAAAAAGATTCAAAATCACGTTTTATGTTGGACTAAAGGGCTAAAAAAGACACAAAATGACAAAAAAGACACAAAATGACTAAAAAAAGACACAAAATGACTAATAAAACACTAAAACAACCCACAAAAAGACTAAAAAAAGACACAAATTACTAAAAAAAAAACACAAAAAGACTAAAATAACCCACAAAAAGACACAAAAGGACTAAAAAGGACACAAATGACTAAACAAAGACACAAAATGACTAAAAAAGACACAGAAAGACTAAAAAAAAACACAAAATGACTAAAAAAGACACAAAATGACTAAGAAAAGACACAAAATGACCAAAAAACACACAAAATGAGAAGACAAAATGACCAACAAGACACAAAATGACCAAAAAAGACACAAAAAAGACACAAAAAGACACCAAAAGACAGGAAAAGGATTCAAAAATGGACAAAATAGCCCTCCATAGAGTTAAGACAGTGGCCCTCTCAGAGACAGACAGGGCTGAACAGCCTGCGTGCGTTAAGTAATTAAAAGGTTCTCGTGAGACTCATGCTGTAATTAAATGGATAGTGGTGTCCTGAATACAGTGCATTCTCCCAGGAGAGCAGATGGAAATTGGACCCTCACCACATCACCTTTGCAGATTTAAACCCTGATGTATCTTGTTCTCTGTGGGGTTTCTCATGCAGAGTTTCCCACACACCAACACATGCATACTGTTACATTTCCTAAAATAAGAAGTATTGAACAATGTCCCTTGTATTAGCTATTGGCTATAATCTCAATGCATATTATCAGAATGGCAAAAGGTGAAAATGAAGATAAATCAAAAAGGCAAAATGAAGATAAAGAGTTGTGGGTTAGCAGAATTGAAAATTAGCTCTTGGACACAGTGAAAAGCAAAAAATCATCCTTGGCCAACACTATTTCGGAGAATTTGGACTTATTGTATTTAAAAAACTGCTCAAACCAATTATTCGATTATTAAAATAGTTGACGATTATTTTAATAATCGATTATTGTTCGATTAATCGAATAATTGTGCAGCTGTAATTCAGACAAAATCTACATTTCTAGCAAACTTACAGTGCTGTCAATTCAGACTTCATTCTATTGTAAATACTTTTTTTTGGTCCACCTCCTGTATTTCTACTGGCTACAATATAAAGACCTAAAGGAAATCATTCCAACATTATTTATACGTGTGCAATGTCACCACACTGCAAAAAAAAAAAGGTGTGTCTAAAAACAAGATAAAAACACTAAATCTGAGGGAAATGATCTTGCTGCATGGACAGATAACTTCACTTGACAAGATTTCTTAAATTAAGATTGTAAAATCTAGAAATAAGCATGCTGAACGGTTAAAATAAGAAATTAACTATTAAAACAAGATAAATTATCTAACACTTCTAAATCTAAAGTTTTTTTTATTTTGGTAAGAAACATAATTTCCAGCTCACTCTGCTCGGGCCAGTTCATCGCTGCTGGCAGCTTTAATTTATCTTGTTTTAAGAGTTAATTTCTTATTTGAAGCAAACAACATGCTTATTTCTAGATTTAATAATCTCAAGAATTATTATTATGTTTTTGGTGTGTTTTGAGTGTTTGTATGTGTTTTTTGTAATTTTGTGTGTGTTTTTGGTTTGTATTTCATGTTTTATGTGTTTTATGTGTGTTTTTTGTAAATTTTTTGTGTCTTTTTGTGTGTCTTTTTGTGTTCAAAATGTTGATCCAGTAAATCAAAATGAAAAAAAATAATCAGGTCATATAGGTGAGGTTGTCTTGAAAACAATGATACCAACATGACATGGTAAAGATTTTTAAGTGGTTTATCCAGGCAGAATGAAAAGGAGTCAAAAACTGACAAAATAGCCCCAAACTCCAAAGGGTTAAGTAATGTGAATGCTGAGACTTCTAAGGATTAATAATCTTAATTCAAGAAATCTTGTCAAGTGAAATTATCTGTCCATGCAGCAAGATCATTTCCCCTAAGATTTAGTGTTTTTTATCTTGTTTTTAGACAACCCTTTTTTGCAGTGCAATTATAATACATTCCTTATGATTTTATGTTACAATTATTAACAATTTTAACTGTTTCGTTGTGAACCTGAATAGAACGTTCTGTACAACAGTTTGGACAGGAGTTTAATCTCTATTTGAAGTCCTGACTTGTTTCAAAAGGAGTACATCGAGTTCCAAGGTTTTAACTTTTTGTATAAAAAGTAAAAAAAAGTTCAAAGCCGGTCGGAGTGGAACCGTCTATGACTTTGTGTCTTTGTCTCTATCGACTGGAAGCTGTCACAACAAAGCTGCGGAGTTATGCAAGTGTCTGTTACAGTGACGTAAAAAAAGAGCCCAGATGCTGAAACTGTGCTAACAACAAAGGAGTTTAGGGAGCTTCACCCAGGAAGTTCCTGTTGGGAACAAACTGGTTGTGGTTTGTTAGTTCACAGTGTGTTTGTGTTTCTTCTCAACCCCCAGTCAGGAAAGTGTTTTTTTTCCCTCACAATCGCCTCAAAGGAGACAAACAAACACAAATTCTGTCCACTCATTTATCTCTATGGAGTCTTGGACTATTTTGTCCATTTTTGAATCCTTGTCATCCTGTCTGTATACACCACTTAAAAATGTTTAAATGCCATGTTGGTATATTATTTTCAGCACAACCTCACCTATATGACCTAATAATAATTTATTTTTCTATTCTGACTTACTGGATCAACATTTTGAATCAAAAAGAAACAAAGAAAAACCAACATAAATGTGATCTTGTGATTGTGTGTGATCCTGTCATCCAACTCTGGTTTTTATTCTAGTGGGACTCAATTTTATTTGTGTCTTGTGTGTTTAGCCGAACAATTTTGGTCCTTTTGTGTCTTTTGTTGTGTATTTTTTTTAGTCATTTTGTATCTTTTTTCATTTGGTCTTCTCATTTTGTCTTTTTGTGCCTTTTTTTAGTCATTTTGTCTTTTTGGTCATTTTCTGTCTTTTTTTTTTTTTTTGTAATTTTGTGTCTTTATTAGTCATTTTGTGTCTTTCTTTGGTCATTTTGTGTATTTTTGGTCGTTTTATGTTTTTTTTTGTAATTTTGTGTATTTTTAGATCATTTTGTGTCTTTTTTTGTAATTTTGTGTATTTTTTGGTCATTTTGTGTCTTTTTGTCGTTTTATGTCTTTTTTGGTCATTTTGTGTCTTTTTTGTCATTTTTTGTCTTTTTTTAGTCATTTTGTGTCTTTTTTGGTTATTTTGTGTCTTTTTTAGTCATATTGTGTCTTTTTTTAGTCATTTTGTGACCTTTTTTGGAAATTTTGTGTCTTTTTTAGTCCTTTAGTCAAACATAAAATATGATTTTGAATCTTTTGTTTAACGTTAAAAACACAATCACGCTCAATAAATAATTTTAAATGTTGCAAATGTGAACAAAAGTTGCAAATATAACATATAAGAGGGTTACATCCAGTTCTATCATTTTATACTAAATATATTTGACCTTGTCTCCAGTTTTACTTGGTATATCATCATCAAACTGAAACTGGCCTCATGGAGTTTACAGCCAGAACTTTAGAGGTAAATTTACTAACAGAAGTAGATGAATGTTTGTCTGCTAGCAGCTGGGTTTTTTTTGCTAGAAGTTGGACATGGATGAATATAGCATTGATATATATGTAACCCACTGGCACACCGCACAGAAAAACTGCAGAGTCATTCTGGGGGTGGCTCCTGGGTTTCACAGTGGAGTAGACCGCCTTAATTAAGACCATACCAGATCTTGGAATTTTCCACAGAACACATGTACATGGCAATTCATGGATTTTCTTCGCTCAGCATATGGTTGCATAACTATTACCCAACAGCACACTGACCCATATTGTACCTCTTATTTAGAACTTGATGTTCTTATAGATTCAGTATACATACATACACTTTCTCTGTAGTGTTTTTTCTGGTAATATTGTAGACCTAGTATTGTTTGCACTGCAAAAAAAGGGGAGGGGGTGTCTAAAAACAAGATAAAAACACTAAATCTGAGGGAAATTATCTTGCTGCATGGACAGATAATTTCACTTGACAAGATTTCTTGAATTAAGATTATTAATCCTTAGAAGTCTCAGCATTCACATTACTTAACCCTTTGGAGTTTGGGGCTATTTTGTCGGTTTTTGACTCCTTTTCATTCTGTCTGTATAAACCACTTAAAAATCTTTACCATGCCATGTTGGTATCATTGTTTTCAAGACAAGCTCACCTATATGACCTGATTTTTTTTTTTCATTTTGACTTACTGGATCAACATTTTGAACACCAAAAGACACACAAAAAGACACACATAAAACACATAAAACATGAAAAACAAACCAAAAACACACACAAAATTACAAAAAAACACATACAAACACACTCAAAACACACCAAAAACATAATATAAATACAAAAAACACACATAAAAAAAACACACAAAGAAATTACAAAAAAACACAGAAATGATAAAAACAAAAAAAACAGTAAACACAAAAGATTGCATTAGAAACACTTAATGCACAAAGCTAAATTAGAAAAAAAATCTCTGCAAAAAAAGTAAAATCATGTTATTACACTTTGAGGTATTTCTATTACCTTTGCTGAAAAAGGGTTAATGCATTAAATTGGACAGCTCGTTTTTACATTGTGACGTCATGAAGAAGTCGTGCTCTGACGCTTTCGTGGACTACAGAGGGTTAAATCTAGAAATAAGCATGTTGAACGCTTAAAATAAGAAATTAAACTTAAACTTAAAACAAGATGAATTAAAGCTGCCAGCAGCGATGGACTGGCCCGAGCAGAGTGACCTGACAATTATTTGTTTCTTACCAAGATAAAAAAAAACTTTAGATTTGGAAGTGTTACATAGTTTACCTTGTTTTAAGAGTTAATTTCTTATTTTAAGCGTTCAACATGCATATTTCTAGATTTAATAATCGTAATTTAAAAAATCTTGTCAAGTGAAATTATCTGTCCATGCAGCAAGATCATTTCCCTAAGATTGAGTGTTTTCATTTTGTTTTTAGACACACCTTTTCTTTTTTCTTTTTTTTTGCAGTGTGGTGACATTGCACACGTATAAATAATGTTGGAATTATTTCCTTTATGTCTTTATATTGTAGCCAGTAGAAATACAGGAGGTGGACCAAAAAAAAGTATTTACAATAGAATGCAGTCTGAATTGACAGCACTGCAAATTTGCTAGAAATGTAGATTTTGTCTGAATTACAGCTGCACAATTATTCAATTAATCGAACAATAATCAATTATTAAAATAATCGTCAAAAATTTTGATAATCGAATAATTGGTTTGAGCAGTTTTTTTTAAAGACAATAAGTCCAAATTCTCTGATTTCAGCTTCTTCAATGTTTATATTTCTGGTTTCTTTGTTCCTTTATGACAATAAACTGAATGTCTCTTTGGTTTGTGGACAAAACAAGAGATTTGAGGACGTCATCTTGTGGTTCGGGAAACATTGATATTTTTCAACATTTTATTGACCAAACAACTAATCGATTAATAGTTTAAATAATTGACGGATTAATCGACAATGAAACTAATCGTTAGTTGCAGCCCTAGTCTGAATTATCAGATGTAATCACTGGTTATCTTGATCTACTCAGACAATAACACTCTGACACTTTGCCTCTTTAAGCCTTTGGAGTTTGGGGCTATTCTGTTGGTTTTGGACTCCTTTTCATCCTCCCTGTATAAACCACTAAAAAAGTGTTCACCCTGCCACGTTGGTATCATTGTTTTCAGTTCAACCTCACCTATATGACCTGATTATTATTTTTTCATTTTGACTTACTGGATCAACATTTTGAACACAGAAACACACAAAAAAACAAAAAAAATAAAATTTAAAAAAACACACACAAAAATTACTAAAAAAACATATAAAAAAACACACATAAAAATGACACAAAAATTACAAAAAATCACACAAAAATAAAAAAAAAAAACCCAAAAACATTTAACAAAAAAGATTGCATTAAAAATGCATTGAAATGCTGAATGCACACTGCAAAATTAAAAAAAATTCTCTTCAAAAACTTCAGTAAATCATGTTAGACTTGGTCGAGGTAGTTTTAACCTTTGCTGAAAAAGAGTTGACGTGCTAAATGGGACATGGAAACTTCTAGAAAAGACAAAACTTTAGAGGGAAGCTGACAGCAGCAGGGCTCTCCGGAGCTTTCGTGGACTCCAGAGGGTTAAACACAGATTGAACAGAGAGAGTACACAGTTTGTGTTGTTAATTTCCAGCCTGCAGAAACCCTCCTACTGATGTCCACAATAACTCGAATGACTCAGAATGTTCATATCATATCAAGGAGGCATGCAGAACTGACGACTCTAATGCACAGTGTAATTACAGCAAAAATGAACTGTTGCATCAAAGCGCTGCAGAAAAATGACAATAAAGAAAAATATCAGAAAATCCTTCTAATCTCTGAGGCGGAGTGTGCCAGCATTTACAGTGGGGTTAGCTGTATTGGAAAGTGTCATATAACATAAGATCTTAAGGTTAACATTAAGTTTATTTATGGCCCCACATCAAAATTTAAATCTCCAACAGACAGGCCACTGGTTCCCAACCTGGGGGTCCCAACCCCCACTAAAGGTCACCAAATTTCACAGGGGGTCAAGAGGCCTTTGGCCCCGAAGCTGAAAGAAAGTACTGGGTAATGAGTCCATCTGGTCCTTTTGAAGGCACAAAAAAGTTATGAAAACATCATATCAGAGTTTAAATCAATGACCCTTTAAACTAAACAAGTAGTTGTACTTTTTACCTGCTGTGATTACAAATTATATGCACAGTTCCCATTTGCTTTAATCCTCTGGGGTCTATGATAATGTGGCTTTTTTTGCTAGAACTTTACCCTAATAAACACGGTGCAACTTTTTCTAATATTACGGTAAAATGATACTAGCACTGTTGATTCCACGTTTAAGATTACCATTTTATTTCATATTTTGCAGTAAAAAATAAAAAAAATTCCCATCGAAAGAAACTCCGTTCTGCCATATAAATGACAAGAAAATACTGTATGAATGCTGCATAAATGAAAGATTTTATGCATAAAATATTACAGTATATTTTTGTTAGATATATGGTGTTTAGTACATTTAACAGAGAGAAAAAGTATTTTTACAAAAAATAAATGCAAAAATTACAGTGATGTCTTGTATATATATTACAGTATATGTTTGTGTCAAACACTGTGCCAGTGTATTGTATAGTGGAATAATGAATTTTAAAAATAGAACATAGAACATGTGTGTGTGTGTGTGTGTGTCTGTGTGTCTGTGTGTCTGTGTTTACATGTATACATGTTTTATGGTAATTTTTGTGTATAGTTTTATTATATATGAATTTTACCTTTATATGTTCATATTTGTAACCTATGTTGCCATTTTTCTGGTCTTAAACAGGTCATTGAGCATATTTGTGGTTTTTACTGTCATCAATACTATAATTTTATTTCCGATTTCATGATTTTTGTGTATTTATGGGCTCAATATATTAATAAAGTGCGTTAACCCTCTGGAGTCCATATATATATATATATATATATATATATATATATATATTTATATAAATGTGTGTGTGCGTGTGTGTGTGTGTGACTGTGTGTGTGTGAACTAAATAAAGACCTGCTGCATTGAGACCAGGCTTTATTCTCCGGTTGTGTTTACTCTTCATATAGGCCGGCCTGTATGTATCATGCATCATGTTTTCAATGAGTGCAACCAATCTGTGATGCCATACTGTCAATGTGAACGCACTTCATGCACTTTAAACAGCAAGTGTAAGTAAACAATTACACAAACACTGCTTAGCTTAGCTTAGCTTAGCTTAGCTTAGCTTAGTTTAGCAGGGTAAAAACAGCCTGCATGGCCCAGGGCTCTGCACATTTAGTATGCAGCTAAACTGGCTAAATGTTTCCTGCTGCTTCCAGTCTTTGTGCTCAGCAGAGCTAACAGTCCACTGGCTTTGGCTTCAGATTGAGAAGACAGATAACAACAATGGTATCAAGCTTCGTATCCAACTCACAGCAAGAAGGGCACATTTCCTAAAATGATTATTAAAAAATTGTTGTGTCTGTATTTGTGGCCCCTAAATGATACAACACACAGTTGTCATTGATTCTATACAATCGCCCATGAAGTTGGAATAATTTTGTTCTTAGACACAATCCTCCCGTTACTGTGTAATATAGGGGTCTCAAACTCAAATTACCTGGGGGCCGATGGAAGCAGTATCAAAATGACCAAAAAAAGACACAAAATTACAACAAAAAAACACACAAAATGACAGAAAAAAACTAAATGACTTAGAAAAGACACAAAATGACTGAAAAAACACTAAATTACTTAAAAATGACACAAAATTACCAAAAAAAGAAACAAAATTACCAAAAGAAGACACAAAATGACTAAAAAAAGACAAAAAATTACCAAAAAAGACACAAAATGACCAAAAAAAGACACAAAATTACTAAAAAAAGACACAAAATTACTAAAAGAGACACAAAATTACCAGAAAAAGACACAAAATTACCAAAAGATGACACGAAATTCCAAAAAAAGACACAAAAATCCCCCAAAAAGACAAAATTATTTAAAAAAAGACACAAAATGACCTGCCTTTCTTTTTGTAAACATCGTCAGAGAAACAAGTGTAACAAAGCTCCAACTTGCGCAATAAAGGGACCTTCCACACACAACACTGTAAAGTGCCATTCATATAAAACTCACATTAAACTTTCATATCAAGGTGAGGGCCACAAAATATCGTCATGAGGGCCACAATTGGCCCGCGGGCCGTGAGTTTGAGACCCCTGCTGTAATACATCTCATATGTCCATACTTCTGAAACAATATATTTGGCATTTTTGCTTGTTGGGAAAGTGCCAAAACAGTGGATTTTAGTATTAAGTATTACAAAGATGACACTTTGCAAAACTTGCAAAGGTTTGTAAAACCAAAGGGAGTGTTAAGCTGACCTCATGCTCTGGCGAACAGACATATCTTTTGTCTATTTGTTTCAGCTTATTTTTCTCTTGGGTGCAGTGAAGCTCAATGCATAGAGCATGACACATACATCAACATAGTTAAGACTTTGCACTCAATGCTAGAAAATAAATATGCCATTTAGGTTCAACAAAATCCATCACATATGAAAGGTTCAGCTGTGGCAATACCTTCTCCCAGAACTGCAGATTGAGGTGTTTTTATGTCATTCCACTTACGTCAGCCACAAGGCTCTGTCTGTTTTCTGCTCACCCTGTGCTAACTTGTGTGACCTTTGTAAAATTCCATTATCCCTGTGGCTGGACGGTGGAGGTGGCGGTGCCTTCACGGTCACGCTAGGGGGGGGGTTGTAAACTGCAGGATGAGACTTGACAGCGGGGGAGGAGAAAACACAACGTCAGGGCCGGTGAAGAAACAGAAAGCCCAATAAACAAATCAATAATGAAAACAACTTAGTCACTTTTAGGTTACTGAAGGTTACTTCTGCTTAACTCCATGGAGTCTTTTTGGGCTATTTAGTCCATTTCTGAATCCTTTCCATCCTGCCTGTATACACCACTGAAAAAATGTTTAAATGCCATGTTGTTGTTGTTGTTGTTGTTGTTGTTGTTGTTGTTGTTTTCAGCACAACCTCACCTATATGACCTAATCAAGAGACCAAAATATAATAAAAGTAAACATGCAGACTATGTTGCAATTTTTACACTCGCCAAAACAACAAAAACACTCGTGTAGCAGACACGTGCATGAAAAAAAAGAGAGAACATTTTGCCCCAGCTGTGTAATGGAAACCTGACACCAGTGAGTTCAGCAGAACAGGATAAAGAAAAAAACTTCCGGGAAGAAGCATCTAGCCTGGTCTTGTCTGCTACAGAGAAAAACCAGCCGGCTTCGACCATGTTGACAACTTCTCATGTGTGCAATGAGATTCCATACAGGTCAGCCTACTGTACATGCTAATCAAGCCTGAAGCAGAAACATACAATCACACTGATAGTCTGTAGGCCTGTCACAGCAATTTAAATGCAATTATTATTATAATTATTAAGCAATGATGGATTCATCTTTTGAATTGACTTGTGTCTGCCATGATTTTTTCTATGTCAAAGAGCATTGAGCTTGTATTTCGGCTTGTTCCACTCTCATGTTTCCTACCAAGAGCTCTGACCAGTGTGCACACGTGCAGAAGGATCAGCTGTTCTTGAGTCATAAACATAAACACAAGAGAGAAAAACAATTAGGATGATATTAGATCACCAGATTTTTTTTTCCTCTTTTTGTCACACTTTCATAATTTTGAGATGACTGAAAAATTTCAGCACATGTTCTCAGATACGATCCATTTTTACTAAAACTTTGTACAAAATGATTCACAACAGTTCTGTTACTTTAATGACCTTATGGGACTTAATTCTATGGAGTCTTTGTCCATTTTTGAATCATTTTCATGTCTTTTCGTGTCTTTGTAAGTCATGTTGTGTCATTTTTGGTCATTTGTGTCCTCTGTGGGTGTTTTTCGGTCATTCTGTCTTCTCATTTTGTGTCTTTTATGGTCTTTATGTGTCTTTTTGGTCATTTTGTATCTTTTTTTAGTCCTTTAGTCCAACATAAAATGTGATTTTTAATCTTTTTTTTACTTTCAAAACACTATGATGCTCAATAAAGAATTAGAAATGTTGCAAATGTGAACAAAGGTTGCAAATATAACATATAAGAGGGTTACATCCAGTTCTATCATTTTATACTAAATATATTTGAGCTTGTCTCCAGTTTTACTTGGTATATCATCATCAAACTGAAACTGGCCTCATGGAGTTTACAGCCAGAACTTCAGAGGTAAATTTACAGTAGGGCTCCACGCTGCTTTGTTTTCTAGTCTGGATGTGGTGAAGAAGTCATGCTTTGGAGCTTTTGGAGACTCCAGAGGGTTAAATAAATATATTTCTGCTATATAGAAAAGCATACAAGGTATTTAAATGCAAAGCTCAGTAGATTCTTTATCACATGAGTCTTTTAGATTGATTTGTGTCTGCCATAATTTCATTTGGGTCAACTAGTATTAAGCTTATATATATTTTGTTGGACACCAGACAAGTACAGAAGGAAGACTGGAGATGAATTTGGGCATAACTTGTATTGAACTTTGTTATGTTCTCTTATCCATTGGGAGAAAGTATTTCAGTAACTAAAGTCAATAAAACCTGAGTTTTAAATCAAACAACTGCCATGTGTTTGCTTGACATGGTGATGCTGAGAATTGATATTTAATGCATGGAAAAAAAAGTTTTTTTCACCTGTTCTTGAGTCACAAACATAAACACAAGAGAGAAAACAATAAGGATGATACTTAGATCACCTGATTTGTTTCCCACTTTTCTTTTCTTTCCCCCCATGTTCTTATTTTGAGATAACAGAAAAATTTAGAAGCATATGTATTCAGATACTGTCCATTTTTCTAACACTTTGTACAAAATGATTCACAACAGTTCAGTTGACTGTAATGACTTTAT
The DNA here is from genome assembly GCF_030273125.1 of Centropristis striata. NCBI lineage: Eukaryota > Metazoa > Chordata > Actinopteri > Perciformes > Serranidae > Centropristis > Centropristis striata. The sequence continues at coordinate 14,286,230 of NC_081525.1, read as the reverse complement.
GGGATATAAATATTTCTGCTTGGTAGAAAAGCATACAAGCTATTTTCTAAAATGACAAACAACTCTTTCCAGACTTATTATTCTGTCCTCAAGTATGTACGCCCATCGCAACAATTCAAATGCAAAGCCCAGTAATTTCTTTATCACATGAGTCTTTTGGATTGAATTGTGTCTGTCATCATTTCATTTGGGTCAACTTGTATTGAGCTTATATTTAGGCTTGTCCCAGTCTCTCTTGTTTCGTATCAGCAGGTCGTGGTGCAGAAGGACTGGCCTAATTGGCCACCAGACAAGTACACAAGGAAGCTCCTTATCCAAGCATGTGAGCAACATGAGTTCTTTTGGATGTAACTTGAATTGAACTTTGTTGTGTTCAATTTGGGGAAAGTATTTTAGATCTAATCATACAACTGCCATATCACTTATTAGCCTCACAATGGGGAAATTCAACCTTTGCATTTAACCCAGGGGCTAGGTGCGTGTCAGTCCTGGGATTGGAATCAGATTCTCTAACCTCGAGGTCTAACTTCCACGGACTGATGACGTGTGAATTGGTGGTGGTCTGATCTCCAACCATGCTCCTACATCCAAGGTTCTCTAACCTCTCTGTCTCACTGTGCGGCACTGCTTTCACAGCTGCTGAAGTTTCCGACCATCAGGCCAGCAGCGCTTGATGGTCACTTAACCCTCTGGAGTCCACGAAAGCGCCGGAGAGCCCTGCTGCTGTCACTTCCCTCTAAAGTTTTGGCTTATCTAGAAGTTTCCATGTCCCATTTAGAAAAGTTAAAACTACCTCGACCAAGTCTAACATGATTTTACTGAAGTTTTTGAAGAGATTTTTTTGAATTTTGCAGCAATTTTCTTGTGTATTTTTTGTAATTTTTTGCATTTTTTGTGCGTTTTTGTGTAATTTTTATGTATGTTTTTTGTTATTTTTGTGTGTGTTTTTTTTTTTTTTTGGGGGGGGGGGGGGGGGGGGGGGGGGTTGTGTGTTTTTTGTAGTTTTATTGAGTTTTTTTATGGGGTTTTTTGTGTGTGTTTTGCATTTTTTTGTGTGTTTTTGTGTAATTTTTATGTGTATTTTTGGTAATTTTTTTGTGTTTTTTGTAATTTAATTGAGTTTTTTTATCGGGTTTTTTATATGTTTTTTGTATTTCTTGTGTGTTTCTGTGTTCAAAATGTTGATCAGTAAGTCAAAATGAAAAAATAATAATCTGGTCATATAGGTGAGATTGTACTGAAAACAATGATACCAACGTGGCAGGGTGAACACTTTTTAAGTGGTTTATACAGGCAGAATGAAAAGGAGTCCAAAACCAACAGAATAGCCCCAGACTCCAAAGGCTTAATGTCCCCAAACCTAACACCACAAGGGAGAAGCATCTGGGTGAGCATGAGGGGGAGGGGTGGCACAGAAAACACAGCCAATCTGTTGTCACCAGTGATAGCAGTGGTAGCTGGGGCTGCTTGGCCAAAAGCAGACGAGACTGTATTCATGTGATGAGATTAGTGCTCACACAGTCGAGGGTAGTGATGTTTGTACTCACGATATCTGATTAAGTCTAAGTGAAATGCAGTTAAGATGCCTCTTATTCACAATGAATAGTCTGTGTTGTTTGATGAAAAGGGCAAAGTCAGATTATCCACCATGTCTTGATATGTGATACCACACTGGCTTTTCAAGGCCTTTTTTTAAAAAGTGGCCCAGCTTTAAGCAAACTATTCTTTGTTCTGTGCTCTTTACATATTCTTGACCTGCCTGTTGTTATGTAATAGCCTGGTATGGAGCCCCACCCCCGCCTCTCATCCACACACCAGATTGCCCGAGTTTAGACCCTGGCTGCCATGGAAACAAGTCTCTAGGCATAATGGTTTTCTTCATGAGACCTCCTCTTTGTTTAGTTTATCTGCTCAGGTTATCTTATCTGAAATATTAGTGTTTATCTTCATACTGTTGCATTCACTTTACGCCGAAGAGTGTGTACAGACAGTACAATGGGCTCGGATAACATAGTAGAAACTGGGGAGGCGCTCCACTTGAGAGGCAATGGAAACATTCAATAGGTTGTGTAACATTATATATGCATTACAATACATGTGCAGGTAAGAAAATACACTTTAGTTGGATATCCACACTGCAAGAAAAGCCAACTTGTATTTTTCGGCCTAAAACAGTGATTTAATTTGGTAAAACTTGGAAATATAAATTACTGACATTTAGGGCAAAGGAAGCCAGTTGTCTGCTAACTTGTTGTTACTTATATCTTTACGTTGGGGTTCAAAACAAGGGACAATAGTTCTGCTAACTCTTATTTCTTTGTTGTAAAATTTGGTCATTAGCGAAAGCTAGCGGCTAACTGATGCTAGCGGCTAACTGATGCTAGCGACGCTGCTTGTTACAGCTACAAGAGTAGCCATTAGCGTATCAATGCTAATTCAAAATTGTGGTCACATTTCATAGCGGCATTACAATCGTGCCAGAGAAATTCAGAGTTGAACAACAAGGTAACTGTGCACAGAGTGTCCAGTGCTTGTTGTAAACAAACGGAGGTCGCTTACTGAACACATCCTGCTGCAGCATAGTCAAGTCAAGTCAAAGTTTATTGACAGAGCACATTTAAAAACAACCTCAGTTAACCAACATGCTGTACAGTTATTAAAATAGAAAAAAAATCATACACAAATAGGTATAAATAAAAACAATGAAAGTTTCTCAGTGATTCAAGAAGCCAAAAAAGTTTGACTTCTGCACTGTGGGATCAATTGAGCAATTGTGAAAAATACAGGCCTGTGAGACTCAGATTCATTCGCCTGAATAGAGGAAGTACCGGTAATATAACTCTGGATTATTAGTGAATTTTACAACTTTAAGGACATTATGATTTAAATAAGGGCTATTTAAGAGTTTGGAGAGCAAAGTTGAAATACCTTTAAAAAAGAAATGGAAAAAAAGAACTCCCAATGTCGAGAAATGAGAAATAGTACTTTTGGGTCCCATGGCTTGACATGATGGACCCGGAAGTTGTAATTCCACGGTTTTGCCCCTATGTCAAACTGACTTCAAAGCTCCTGTTAAAATAATTGATTATTTTCTATATTGGTAAATGGTTCTCTGTGGTCTGTCTCTGTTCTCTGTGAGTGATGCAGGTCACTATCAAAGGTCAAACCTTGACTGTAGTAAATATCTCTATGCATTTATATTAAGTCAGACAATATGATTTGATACATTGATTGTGTTTGTGTGTTAATATTGATGTAGAAAACTATGATTACTTTAATTACATATATTCCATTTGCTTAAACTGATTAAGATTCTATAAATCACAAAGAATGACATCCAGATATATTGATACACAGTTTTTGCTGTGTGTGTATGTGCATTTGTGAGTGTGTGTATGTGCATTTGTGAGTGTGTGTGTATGTGTGTATGTGTGTCTGGAGAGGGGAGAACACAGAAGGCCAAGTGAAAATCCCGTGAGAGAATCTCTGTAAGTCATAACAAGGAAAAATGTTTGTGCTAACAAGTTTGTTAGTAGGCCAAGGCAAGGCCTGGTTTCGGCAGCAAGCAACCAGGTGGCATGACGTGCCGTTGTATGCATTAAAACTGGCGAATGAGCGGATCAAGAAGGCGGGACTTCCTGGAAGAAATGGACCAGCATGTTTTGTAAACAAATGTTAGTATTTGTTAAAATAATTGATTATTTTCTATATTGGTAAATGGTTTTATGCTTTATTTCTGCTTCTGTGGTTTGTCTCTGTTCTCTGTGAGTGACGCAGGTCACTATCAAAGGTCAAACCTTGACTGTAATAAATATCTCTATGCATTTATATTAAGTCAGACAATATGATTTGATACATTGATTGTGTTTGTGTGTTAATATTGATGTAGAAAACTATGATTACTTTAATTACATATTTTCCATTTGCTTAAACTGATTAAGATTCTATAACTCACAAAGAATGACATCCAGATATATTGATGCATAGTTTTTGCTGTGTGTGTATGTGCATTTGTGAGTGTGTGTGTGTGTGTGTATGTGTGTCTGGAGAGGAGGGCCACAGAAGGCCAAATGAAAATCCCGTGAGAGAATGTCTGTAAGTCATAACAAGGAAAAATGTTTGTGCTAACAAGTTTGTTAGCAGGCCACAAGGCTTTGTTATGGGAAGCAGTGATTGTATTGCCCAGGTGGCCTGATGTGTGACGGTATGAAAGAAGACTGGCGAATGAGCGGATCAAGAAGGCGGGACTTCCTGGAAGAAATGGACCAGCATGTTTTGTAAACAAATGTTAGTATTTTAATGGGTTCCAGGGAGGGAGTCGTGGTTGAGACTTCACGAACTGAAACACGTCTGTTTGTATTCAGGGACATGAGTTGATTTTGAACCCGGAGATCTCTGTAAAGTGCACATTTTTTGACGTATTGTAATAAAACTTTTGTTAAACTGAGAAACTTGGACGTTCTCCAGCTCTTCATTTCCCCATCAAAGAATGCGCAGAAAAATGGTGAGGTTTTTTCTGTTGGTGACAGATTTTTTCTGTCGGTGACAGATTATCAATTTTCAAGGTTTCCTCATGCAATTTTTCTAACACTCCACACTCTTCCTTGGGACAAAGTTTTGCCTCTTGAAAAGTCTGTTGAGAAGGGACGGTCATAATTGTGGTGGGGGAGGAGGGGGCCTCTGGGACGGGCGGTTTTGGAAAACCAAAAGACCTCCTGACTCAGCGGGAGGTGGAGTTGGAGTCATGGGGGATGGTGTCAGGACTGTCCCTAACCTTACAGATCAAGCATGTCTGAAGATCCTCCATGGCTTCATTTCTTTGATGTCCTGAAAATAGATTTAAAGCAACATTATGTATATGTTTTTAATGCAATGTAGAACCAATATAATTCTACAACACTATTGTAAATATGAACAGCTGTACAAAATGAATTTGTTATGATAACATCATAAAACTAGGGAATGTAGAACTTTGCTGACACAGCCAAACATCTAGAAAGTGCAGCAACATAAGACATAGCAGGTCAGCTAATATTACTAATTCATCCAACAGCAAGAAGACCAGCTCAGTGTCTGACTCTTACTGTGGAGAAACAGTATTTAATTTCCTCTGCGTATGAAAATAAAAATAAGACATTCCTTGGTCACCTTGTGAATCCACCGTAAGAGCTACGAGGTGGAAAACATAGCAAACATTAGCATTAGCACTTTAGCAAACAAGCACTTTTACTATAGTTAAGACAACAAATATAGCCACTTTATATCAAGTTTATATGAATTACGACTCACTTGTTATTATTATTGTTTTTAATTTCACCGTTATTTCTTGTCACTGCCTTTCAAAATTAAAGAACCCTTTTCACACTGGACGGCACCTTTTCAAAATAAAAGCATCACATCATTGTAAAACACCAAGTAAATTTATAAACATGAAAAACAAGCTATATAATACAAAAACACCTATAGGAACCTTGCTAATGGCCGTTTACAGTTGTGTTTAAAATAAATGGAAAAGTGATACAGTGATTGGAGTATTTACTACTTTTTACTGCTAAATTAGATTTATTCCACATTAACAGTCTTATCATAACGTGTATCAGTAGCAGCTCAAAACCAGATCATTTACTGTATTTTATAAAGCGATTAAATTAATATTGAGCAGAATTTAGTTCAGAGTTTTGGTCCGGCCCCTACAACCTTCATGGTATTGGTCATGTGGCCCCTTTGGAAAATAAATTGCCCACCCCTACCTTCGCAGGTGCTGTGCCCAGTTCCCTTGCCTGGTGGCCCGGCTTGACTTATTGTTCCTCCAGCAACAAGTAAAGCTTTCTGCCCATCCTAAATCACAAAGTTGAAGCAGATAAGCAGGAGGACAATCATAGGGAAAACCAGAAAACCATTTCCCCATAAAATATGATCCTGTTTCAGTGTCATAGCTGGTGGTACTGTATGTTAGTGTGGCCACTTCCCCAAAGAGATCGCCCTTGCTAACCAAAGCTAAATAGTGCAAAAACAAGTTTCTGGCTGTAAAGTGAGAATGACAGAGGCACAATTCTCCCTCCTGCATGTCTTGGTCAGAGTGTCCCATTGCAGCTCAGAGGAAGGCATGACAGGCAACGCTGATTGGGTTAACTCTATGGAGTCTTGGACTATTTTGTACATTTTTGAATCCTATTCATGTCTTTTTTGGTCATTTTGTGTCTGTTGTGTCTTTTTTTAAGTTATTTTGTGTGTGATTTTTGTCATTTTGTGTCTGTTGTGTCTTTTTTTTAGTTATTTTGTGTGTTTTTTGTCATTTTGTGTCTTTTTTGGTCATTTTGTGTCTGTTGTGTCTTTTTTTGTCATTTTGTGTCTTTTTTGGTCATTGTGTGTCTGTTGTGTCTATTTTGTCATTTTGCGTCTGTTGTGTCTTTTTTTGGTCATTTTGTATCTCTTTTGTCATGTTGTGTCTTCTGTGTCTTTTTTGGTCATTTTGTGTCTTTTTTTCTAGTCATTTTGTGTCTTTTTTGGTCATTTGTGTGTCTTTTTTTGACGTCATGAAGAAGTCTTGCTCCGGCGCTTTCGTAGACTCCAGAGGGTTAAAAAAGCCTGAGTCCCAACTTGTCCACTTTACACACACTGTCAGCTGTTTGGTATAATATTAATCAATTTAAGTTCTTATGTAACTGTACGTACCTAAACTTGTTAAAGCACCTAATGTGATATGGTGACTAACGGAGCACAGCGTACAACTAACTGCTCAAAATGAACCATCCCTCGTCACGGGGGTTTTCAGGTCTTCAGGCACATATTGAAGGAGTCCCCCATCCTGTTTTTACTTCCCTGGCCTACTTAAAGAGCGAGCCAAAAGGTTATCGAGACTCGTGTCAAAACAACATACCAGAAAGACAGCAGTTCTACAAGTCAGGGCTCTCACGTGCATGCTGTCAGCGCCTTTACTGTACGTTATGAATCTGTCAAAACATTACGGTTTGATGTAATTTCAGTTAAAGCAGCCACGTGCCTCAGTTTTGTCTGTGTTTAGCCTTTTTGCTTTTTCTCCATTTATGGAGCATTGTAAAACCGGAGTCATATTCCATGAATGTTGACACATACATAAAACCAATTCTGACCTATTTAACTGTTGGAATAAGTGGGAGGATGTGGACGTTCACGTGTCTTAATTTACCACCATTTGTAAAATATTACAGTGCATTTCTCCTTAACTCTGGTCACATTTCAGAGATTCATATCAGCTGACAGTCTGGGCATGTGGGATTAAACTGGAGTTAAAAATCAGATTTAAAAATGTCAGTGGTTTATTTTTAATTTTTTACAATTACAAGTGAAAAAATAGACAAAACAGACATGCATTATTAAAAAAACCCATACAAAAGTGGATTGGCTTACATACTATAATGACATGATTCATAAAAATGATAAAACCATTATTGTGATGGAGGCCAACGCTATCAAAAACATTCAAATGTCTTTGGGATCCTTTGGGTCTGTAGAGTTACAAGGTCTACAGCACTATATTAGTACGAGTTAGACACATCACAACAATGTAGTTTTATACAAGTTATCAGTTACTGTGATTAAATGTGTTGGCCACAGATAGAGACAAAGATCAAATGCACAAAAAAATGCAGAAATACAACAATTATTATGTCATCTGTCAAGTAAAAAACATGTTAAATGGTAACCATTACTCCATAAAGTCTTAAAATAGACCTGACTAAATATAGTCCTAGAAATGACTTGTTCATTTGCTGTAATCTGTGGGCTCGTCTCCCTCTTCTTTGAGTAAACACGTGCGCACTAACGCCTCCGTGACGATGTACGGGTCGCAGTTGGCAGACGGACGACGGTCCTCGAAGTAGCCCTTCTTGTCCTGCCCCACCGAGCGAGGGATGCGGATGCTGGCGCCGCGGTTGGCCACGCCGGCCGAGAACTCGTCGATGCTGGAGGTTTCGTGGCGGCCGGTGAGGCGTCTGGCGTTGTCCAGCCCTCCTTTGGGATCGTAGGCTCGGATGTGATAGCTGTGTCTCTTCGCCAGCCGTTCGATCGACTCCTCAATGATTCTGTGGGAGAAAAAAAGGGGAATGAGAAACACACTTACAAGACAAATTCAAAAGTCATAACACAGTTTTACTAAATCCGTGTATCACTCATTCTTTCCGTTTTCAATTGGCAATCAAAAATCAAATAATGAAGAAATGACTGGTTATTTTGTTATTCGTTTTTCATTATAACACAAAAAATTAAAAAAATGCTTGTTTTTACATATTTCAATATTAGGCTCAGATCAAAAATACGAAATGGAAAAACAGGCACCAGGACTGAATTTGATTTTAATATTTGATTGGTCGGGTTTACCTGACCCGGAAATTTGACTGCGTCCCTATAAAATGGAGTGACCCGTATTGTGATATTTACGGTAAATTCATTGAAACTGCTCAGACAGGCTGACATGAAGGATAAACACTTTACTGTCATTCTTTTTCACCTTTTTTCCAGTATAAAACTCTTGCAGAGAGGAGATGAAGTATTAACTTGACCACGTGAAATAATTAAATTGCGTCGCGCCAAAAATGTATTTGTTGTGTTGGCGTGCGGTTTTCAGTTTTCAGAATAAAGTGTTACACAATCAGGGCCAAATACCAGATAAATATGGAAAGAAAATCCATGTATCATTCGTTCTTTCCGTTTTCAATTGGCAATCAAAAATCAAATAATGAAAAACTGACTGGTTATTTTGTTATTTGTTTTTTTATTATATATCTGTTTTTTTGGCCTGGTTGTGTAACACTTTATTCTGAAAACTGAAAACCGCACGCAATTTGATTATTTCACGATGTGTTCATGTAAAGTTAATACTACTGCTGGTGAGAGTTTTATACTGAAAAAAGTGAGAAAGAATGACAGAAAAGTGTTTATCCTTCATGTCAGCTCGCTCTGAGCAGTTTCAACTAATTTACCGTAAATATCACAATACGGGCGCACTACATTATATATTATTATTATATAGGGATGGCTGGTTTGACCACAGAGAAGCTAACTTGACTGCAGTCAAACTTCCGGGTCACATACACCCGACCAATTAAATATTAAAATCAAATTAATTCCTGGTGCCCATTTTTCCATTTCGTATTTTCGATCTGAAATACGAAAAAAACAAGCATTTTTTTCGTTTTTTGTTTTATAATAGACAACAAATAACAAAATAACTAGTCAATTTTTCATTATTTGATTTTGATTTGAAAATGGAAAGAACGAATCATACACAGATTTTACTACACTGGAACAACGAAAACTCATTCTTACTTCAGTCCACCATCTTCCCGCATCTCCTTAGTGCTGAAGTTGGTGTGGCAGCCAGCACCGTTCCAGTTTCCTGTGATTGGTTTGGGGTCAAAGGAGACAATCACACCGAAATCTTCACAGACTCTGTGAAGGATAAAGCGAGCGATCCACAGATGGTCCCCCATGTTGATACCTTCACTCGGCCCGACCTGGAACTCCCACTGAAACACAAAAGAGGCTCTCCATTATTAACATTGTTAACTGATGACCTCGGCCAAGTAGGTCACCAAGCTTTCAATGGAAAACTACTGGCAGTGGCGGTCCTAGACCAGTTTTACTGTGGGGGCCAAGCAGGGGCCAGTGTTTAATCAGAGGGACACATTAAAAAACGGCAAAGATGATATTTAAGCATTCAAAACCTTTATTTTAGCTTATTTAAAAATCTCATTTAAGTATATTTGGAAGATACAAATACAATGATTGAAACAATGAGACTTACCAACTATAACAATTATTTTTGTACGACAATGACATTTCTCATTTTTGTGCACAATTACTTTTTTTTATTTTGAAAGTGCAGTACAGTGAGAATGATCTTTATATATATATATATATATATATATATATATGGTAGTGGCCCCTGTGTTTTCATCAAACTTGGTGGAAGGGTGTAGCTTGAGCCAAAGAAGAACCCAGCATGAATCACAGTGCAGATACACCAGTTATTTTTAACTTTCTTTAACATTAAGACAAAAAACAAATAAGGAATTTGGCTTTACTGGAGTTCTGGGGGGTTTTTTTACGACAAAAAAAAATGCATTTTTATATGAATGTGGGACAACAGAAAAAGAAAAAGAAAAAGGGACAATACCTGAGCTGGCATGACCTCAGCATTGGTGCCACAGATGTCGACCCCGGCGTACAGACAGGCTCTGTAGTGGGCCTCCACTACGTCTCGTCCATATGCCTTGTCTGCTCCCACTCCACAGTAATAAGGCCCTAATCAGGTGGAAGAAAACTCAGTATTAAAAGGAGACATTCTGCTCATTTTCAGCTTTATTCCATTTCAAGTATCTAATAGAAAGCCTACTTTAAAGGTAAAAAAAAAAAACTATTTTTCTCATAATTTACTCCGTCTGAAACACTTTAGCATCCATCTCTTTAAGCCCCATTCCCCATTTAAAAAGCCCAGTCCACTTTGATTGGTCATTGTTCTGCGCTATAAGATGGAGAATTACTGTAGTGGCAAACCTCCAATCCAAAAAAGTGGGGCTTGATTTGTATTTAAAAAAAGGACATGATAATCTCATTTTTACAATAAGGGACCTTTAACACTGAACTGGCCTTTGATTTCATTTCTTCATTTTATTAATTCTTCTTTTCGAATCGAAAAAAATAAACAACAACATAAACTACAACAGCGTAGGCTAGATGCATATATTATATACTTCAAATAAAAGATTGTCTCTCTCTATATATAGCCACTTAATGTCAAATAAATATAAATATGTTTAGGATCGCTAATGTATTATATTTCAATTAACAATAGGACATGCTTGACACCTGATATCTACCTTGGGGACCTGGGAAGCCGTTGGAGGGCCAGCCAAAGGGATGTCCATCCGTGCCCAGCAGAGTGTACTCCTGCTCCATGCCGAACCACGGGTGGTTGTTCTCCACCATGTTCATGATCCGTTTACACGTGTGCCGCAGATTGGTCTCTGTTGGAAAAACAATAAGGATTAATTTACATAACTAAATATATTGCACTATGATTCACTTAATTACTGCTTAACCCTTATTAAGGCACTCATTGAAATACTTGCAAATTCCAAATTTCAAACCTAGAGAACCAAGAGATATTACATACAGCCAAAATGTGTAAAAAAAAAACCATATGAAAACAATATTTTGAGAAAAAAGTTTACGAGATTAAAGTGGCAAATCTACGAGAAAAAAATGCGCAGTGGTGAATCTGGGAGAAAAAAGTTGCTTTTTTCTCGTAAATCTGCAACTTTTTTCGCAAAGATTTGCCACTTTAAATATCTTAAATCTGCGACTTTGTTTTCTTGTAGATTTGCCACTTTAATCTAGTAAATTTGCAACTTTTTTCTCGAAATATTACCTGAAGTTACCAAATATAGTTCTTTGGGTTAAACACTTCTGGTTAGATGCTATCTGCATTTCGTTGCTTTGTACTTGTGACATGTGCAATGACAATAAAGTTGAATCTAATCTAATATTCATCTGCTACCACTTTCATCTGCTTACCTGCTGGTTTGCGGTTGTACTTGAGCACCTCACAGAGCACCAGCTTGTTGGGGTCTTTCCTGAACGGGTCCCTGAACATGGCGGCAGGGATCAGGAACATGTCGCTGTTGGACCCCTCTGACTGGTAAGTGCTGGAGCCGTCAAAGTTCCACTCAGGAAGATCTGACACAGAAAAACAACTGAAATCAATAATCCAAAATCTAAAAAAAAAAAGATCATGTTTGGCTGCATGCTGACTAGGGTTGTCACGATACAAAAATTTTCAACTTGATACCGATACTCAAGAAAATATTCGATACTCGATACCATTTTCGATACCACAAGGATAAAAACAAAGACCCCAAAATTTAACAGAAATATTATTAACAAGAAAAAAGCAACATGTAAAACAGAATCACAGGTTAAATATTTATAATAAAAATCAGTTGTGCAAAAAGAAACTGCAACTATGATAACAAGCTTCAGATACTCGATACTTTTAGTATCGATACTTTTTTGAGTATCGATACTATTGACAACCCTAATACTGACATGGACGTGTGATCTTACCCTCAATCGTCTTGGGTTCACTATCCAAAGTTCTGGTCTTGCATCGCAGTCCCTCTCCGGTACCGTCAATCCAGATGTACATTGCTTGGACCTTGTCCCCCTGAGGGAGGTCCATGTACTGCTGCTTAACAGCTTTGTTCAGTTTTGAACTTGTTGAAGTGGCCATTTTTCTTGACCAAAAACCTACAGAGTGATGAGAGCAGATAAGAACAAGCCTGATACAGTAGGGCTGGGCGATATACTGATATATTTTTAAATGAGATATGGAATTAGACCATATCGCATATATCAATATGGTTTTAAAAAATTCTTTATATATAAATGCTGCCCTTACTAGTAATGTTTGTTATTCTTTTCTCATATAAATATATTTATTTCGAAAAAAGATTTGCCATATTTTATTTCATAGCCTATTATATATAGAATATATTTAAGATATTTGTTTCATTTAAATGTGTACTTTATTGAGCTTTCATTTGGAAAAAAAAAGGTACTCCTGTTGTTTTAGTATTTATGTTCACTTAAATGAAAAGTTTCAATAACACTACTTGTGACATGTCATATTTGGCTTTGACTGAACATTTGCTCTCACTTTGCGATACAAATATCGTGATATATGTATCGTATATCGATATTCAGCCTAAATATATCGGGATATGACTTTTGGTCCATATCGCCCAGCCCTATGATAAAGTGAAGCCACTTATATCTGAATGCACATGTAAAATATGTACAATCAGAGAGAGGATATGATTTTTTAAAAAGTGCATAAAGGTGACACAGAAAAAGACTAAAATGCTGACAAAGAAAAGTGCTGCATTATGATTACACAACATCAGCACCACAGTCAGTCAGCCAGTCAGTCAGACTACAACCGGTCTAATCATCTGTCGCTCTGATTTATAAAGTAAACTGGCAAAAATGTGAAAATCAACATTAACATATAAGTTGCATAAGAAATAATGTATGCAATATCTGAATAGTTACATAACAGGTAGAAACAAAGGGAAAGTTTCAGCAGCACGCACATAAAAGACAGATTCTAACTCCTCGTAGGAATTAATCAGCAGCTCTTACCTTATGTTAAGTGTAGGAAAATATCAAAAGAATATAAGCGCGTCTAGATGCGAGGTCTTTGTGAAGGTTTCTATTGTTTTTCATTCCTGCTTCCTCCACCGTGTCCGCGTTGGGATTTATAGAGCTGCGGAGCGTCTCCGCCGCTTCTGATTGGCTGAACAGAAACGTGATCAGCCCGTGATGAGGAGATGCAGGAGCGTGTTTTTCACTGCAGAGAATAACAAAGAGACAAACTTTATATTGGCTTTCTTTAACACACGTTAAGCCTCAAAAGCACAATTATTTTCAAACTGAGAGAGTAAAATCAAACAGGAGTTTAAAAAAGACACACAGAGAGAAAGACATGTTGTCAATGGTGGTGATAAACAAGTGGTGCGCCCTCTAGTGACGTGACATGATTTTTTTTTTTTAGGAAAAAGAACAATTTGTTCTCACTAGTTCAAATTAATTCATTAAAAAAAAGAGAGGACTTTTTTTAATTTGACTTAGATTTAGATTTGATTCAAGTTTATTTCGAATATGAAAAAAAAGAAATAAAAAAAAGAGTAAGACAAACTCTTCTTAAATATAACGACTTAAAATCCTTGTCGAAACATGTCTTGTATTACAAAAACATAAATATAATTTACTTCTACATCAGGGATGGGCAACTGGAGGCCCGGGGGCCACATACGGCCCGCACCCTCACTTGAAGTGGCCCTCAGTACAACTACATGCATTTGAGCATGAAATCTTAAAAGTGCAGTGTAGAAATGCACAAAATTACTTCTTGCAATTAATGTTGGTCTACTGTTCTTGCACTGAAAAAAAAAGAAATCACATTAAATGGTTAATTTTTATTTACTTCAAACCTTTTGTATTCCCATTTATACTGTTATACATGCATTTGAGCATGACATATGTTAAGTTACTGCACTGTAAACATATTTAAAATTGTAGTTTCATCATATCTGGTTAAGTGTACGGTCCTATATGTGGCCCTGTGGTAGAATCAATGAAAAATTGTGGCCCCCTCCAACATTTAAGTTGCCCATCCCTGCTATACACAGTAATTATACATACATACATACATTTCAGATGTAATGTATGAAAAATGATATATGAATGTAAAGTTTGTTATTGCATTTATTAAAATGGAAATAGGAAGGAAATACTATTTCCTGTCAAAATGTATTCTTGTTGGTTTACTTATTGTTTGCTTGCTCTGTTTCCCTTTGAAGAACAATAATATTTGTTTATTTGCTTAAGTATAGGAAGACTCTGAATAAGCCTTACAGGCTTTCTTCCTCTCTGGCACTCATTACCTTTTTTATGGTACATATTTTTCTGTCTGCATTATTGTACAAATAAATAAACTAAACTAATGTTATACTGTCTTCCTGCAACATACATTATTTTTATTTTGTTATGTTATTACGGACAAGTATCATGAGATCACAGTGTAGTTGACTTGTTCTGATATTTTCTGTTTACATGTATGCGAGAATCACTTTACCTCATAACTTTTCTCTTTAACATCACACATTTGTCTTTAATTGGCATTGTATATTTCATATTTTCGCTTCTGCTCTTATATTAGTTGAAAATACTTCTTATTTTTTATTCCATTTCTTAAATTCTCTATTTCCCTTTAATTATTTCTGTCTTTGTGCTGCTGAAACGCCTGCATTTCATCTCAATAAAGGTTTATCTTATCTTAGATTTCAAAATCGACAAATCCTAAATCAGGGGTCTCAAACTTTTTCCCAAAATTACCTGGGGGCCACTGGAGGCAGTATCAAAATGACCAAAAAAAAGACACAGAATTACCAAAAAAGACACAACATTATTAAAAACAGATACAAAATGACCCAAAAAGAAACAAAATGACCAAAAAAAGACACAAAATTACTTTAAAAAATACACAAATTACTAAAAAGAGACACAAAATTAGTTTAAAAAAGACACAAAATGACAAAAAAAGACACAAAATGACCCAAAAATTACAAAAATACACAAAATGACAGAAAAAAAACTAAATTACTTAAAGAAGAAACAAAATGACCAAAAAAAGGCACAAAATGACCAAAAAAAGACACAAAATTACTTAAAAAAAGACACAAAATGACCAAAAAAAGGCAAAAAATTACTTTAAAAAAGCCAAAAAAAAGACACAAAATGACCAAAAATTGCACAGAATTACCAAAAAAGACAAAACGACAGAAAAAAACTAAATTACTCAAAGAAGAAACAAAAAAAGACACAAAATTACCCCAAAAAAAGACACAAAATTACCAAAAAACGTAATTAAAGGGACCTTCCACACACAACACGGTCAAGTGCCATTCATATAAAACTCACATTAAACTTTCATATCAAGGTGGGGGCCACAAAACATCGTCACGAGGGCCGCAATTTGCCCATGGGCTGTGAGTTTGAAACCCATGTCCTAAATCAACAAAACACAAGTGCGGCTCTCAGCAAGTTATGAGCAATTCATACTACACAAAGAAAATATTATGCAGAGCAATGCAATAATTCATGTAAGATTTTCAAGCTCTTTTGCTTCAAATATTATACAATACATTAGTGAAGAACTGCACATGGTTCATAAAACAGGTTCTCTTAAGTATTCTAAAGTTCAACTCTCAAGTTCTGAATCAGTTGTACAGGCCACTTAAGGACAAATCTGTTTGTAGAAATTAGAGTAAAACACTGTCAAACTGCATCAGAAATATGTCGTAAAATTAAACATTGTACATCACCGTAGTAGATACTTTTAATTACTGTAAATCAAAGAATAGTATAAAAGTTAAAATTGTACTGCCATAAACTGTAGAAAACACACAATTTTGCTGTAAAAACATAAAATTTTCATGTAAAGCTAATGGAGAAATACCATGATGACACAATTATCCTAAAAGTAATGGGATTATTCAGTGTAAATTACAGTTTTTGCTGATATTTACATTTACATACACTCTTTCATACACTCAGTTCTGACAACCACAACTGCCAGTATTTTTCCGTAAATTAAACAGATTTTTTTTTTTACAGTGTAAGAGAAAGTTAGGATAAGAATAGGACTTCCAACTGCACTAACACTGTGTATGAAAAATATTCAATATTCATATTATGCTGTATGTACAGTATTTTATATCAGTGGTGGATGAAGTACTCAGATCTCTTACACCTTTTTGAAACTCTCCATAGTGAGTAAAAATCAACAGCAGTAAATATTGTTCAAGTACAGAAACATTTCCAGCAAAAACTATTAAATCTATTGTTTTATTGGATGATTATGGTTCATTAATGTTGGCAACTTTTTGATTTTGTAGCTGTTGGAGCTGTAAATTTGACCTACTTTATACACAGATGGTAGTCATATAGATGATATACAACAGTGCATCATGGAAAATCAGAATCTGTAAAGTCAGTACTTTTAATAAACTTATTTTCTGAGGTTGGTTCAGGATGATCAGGGCTATAGTAGTGACTGCAGCTAATACAGAAGCATCAACCCAAAATAAACCGATTTTTGAAATGCAATAAACAGACCAAAAGGATCCTGAAATAACTGAAACATGAAGCTGATCTGTGAAAAGTCTGAGTTCATGCTTGGTCAGGTCTGTCCACAAGACAACAAGCAAACCGCTTTTAAAACGTTTGTTTTCTGAATGTTCAGAGCTTTGCAACAAAGGGAGAATCTCAACTTTGGCATATATTTTGTTTTGATGACACATTAAACACATGTCACAACTAGCATGAACATCTCATTAAATTTGACAGTTGTAGAAAAACATTTCCAAACAGGATGAGACAGGAAAACTTGGCTGAGATCCAGATTTCACACCAGTAAACAGAGAACTAGCTCTTAAAAACCTCTGGAGTCCATGAAACCACCTGCACATTACTTTTTCATGACGTGAAGCATGGGTCTCTGTTTTCTACAGTTTATGGCAGTACAATTTAAAGTTTTATACTATTTTTTGATTTACAGCAATTAAAAGTATCTACTACGGTGATGTACAATGTTTAATTTTACGACCTATTTCCGATGCAATTTGACAGTGTTTTACTGTAATTTCTACAAACATTTTTTACAGTGTACTTAATAATTCATGTAAGATTTTCAAGCTTTCAAGCTTTTGCTTCAAATGATATTAGTGAAGAACTGCAAATGGTTCATAAAACAGGTTCTCTTAAGTAGTCCTAAGTTCAACTCTCTAGTTCTAAATCAGTTGTACAGGCCACTTAAGGACAAATCTGTTTGTAAGAGTGTGTTGCATTGCTCTGCATAATATTTTCTTTGTGCAGTATGAATTGCTCATAAATTGCTGAGAGCCGCACTTGTGTTTTGTTGATTTAGGACATGGGTTTCAAATTCGCGGCCCGTGGGCCAATTGCAGCCCTTGTGACGATATTTTGTGGCCCCCACCTTGATATGAAAGTTTAATGTGAGATTTATATGAATGGCACTTTACCATGTTGTGTGTGGAAGGTCCCTTTAATTACTTTTTTTTTTGGTAATTTTGTGTCTTTTTTAAATTATTTTGTGTCCTTTTTTGGTAATTTTGTGTATTTTTAAAATTATTTTGTCTTTTTTTTTTTAGATAATTTTGTGTATTTTTTTTAAAATAATTTTGTGTCTTTTTAAAATATTTTTTGTCTTTTTGGTAATTCTGTGTCTTTTTTTGGTCATTTTGTGTCTTTTTGTAATAATTTTGTGTCTTTTTTGGTAATTCTGTGTCTTTTTTATAAGTAATATAGTTTTTTCTGTCATTTTGTGTCTTTTTTTGGTCTTTTTGTGTCTTTTGTGGGTCATTTTGTGTCTTTTTCAGTAATTTTGTGTCTTTTTTTGGTCATTTTGATACTACCTCCAGCGGCCCCCAGGTAATTTGAGTGTGAGACCCCTGACAAGAAGACATAAAAATTAAGCAACATGGAGTCTTGCCATCAGCTTCCCTCTAAAGTTCTGGCTTGAAACTCCATACCAGATTTTTTTTAATGATATTCGGCCAAGTAGATATTGTCAAATATATTTAGTATAATAATATAGAATTAGATATTATCCTCATTTTACCTGTTATATGTTATATTTGCAACATGTAAATTTCTGTGTGTGAAACATAATTCTCAAGATCAGATTTTATGTTTTCCTTTGTTTCTTTTGGGTTAAAAATTTTGATCAAGTAAGTCAAAGTTAAAAATTAATTATCAGGACATATAGGTGAGGTAACGCTGAAAAAACATTAACAGATTTTTTTTAACAGAAATAATAGCCCAACATTTCAGAGGGTTAAGGAACAAGATTGTGTATTTAGAGCTGGTTGGATAAAAATGAATGTCAATTGCAAGTCTTGCATAGCAACAGTGAGAGATAAATAAAATACGTTACATGAAGAAATGTTTTGGCCTGTTGCCCTGCAGAGCAAAACGCTGATTCATCAATCGCCCAGAGCTGTTTACAACAGGTCTTGAAGGTGTTGAAGTCACAGTGTTCGTGGCACGAAATGACCAAAAATTAAATTACTTAAAAAAGACACAAAATTACCAAAAAAGACACAAAATTACTAAAAAAAAAAAAAAATAACAAAAAATGACAATAAAAAACTAAATTACTTAAAAAAGACACAAAAGGACCAAAAAAAGACACAAAATTACTAAAAAAGACACAAAATTACTAAAAAAGACACAAAATTACTAAAAAAGACACAAAATTACAATCTGAGTGGGGCCATTCTGTATAACGAGTACTTTTGCTTTTGATACTTTAAGTGCATTTTGATGTTGATACTTTTATACTTTTACTTAAGTACGTTTTGAATGCAGTACTTTTACTTGTAGTGGAGTAATTTCACAGTGTGGTTTTAGAACTTTTACCTAAGAAAATAATCTCAGTAATTCTGTCACCACTGGCCATCCATCAGCCTGAAACCTTCAAAATAAAAGCACTCCAGAGTACCAAAAAGAGTGACCTTTACTTTTGAGGTTGTATTTAAAGCTACGGAAAGTCATGAAGGAAGCAATAATATAGTTCTCTCTGAATTGGTTTGCCAATGCTCCAGTTGGCAGAAAAAGCTTCTTTTTTTTCTTGCCAGTTTCTGTTGGCTCACAGAGTGAATGTTTCCACTTGAGTTGTGGAAAGTTCTGCAGCGCCTTTTACCTGTAAATAATAATTAATGAGAATAACTAAACTATTAATATATTTATAGGTGTGAATGTCTGTTCAGCATAAAACAGAGCATTAATGTTTACTCGTAATATTTTTAATTAAAAACATGTGCAACAAATCTGTGTAAGGCTTCTGTATTTCCTTTGCTTTGGGGAGTTCAGCAGGATGAGAGAGTGTAATGCCACTTTGCTGAATGGGACGAACTCACAACAATGAAAGCAAATAAACACGTTTAATTATAGAAAAAACTTTGAGATACACTGAAAAAAATGTCTGTAGATTTTAGGGTGAAAAACTGATAAACCATGACAGTAAAATACCGTACGTACCGCCTTCTTCATCCGCTGATTCGCCAGTCTTAATCAATACAAGGGCACGTCATGCCAGCTGGGCTGCCCAGAACAAGGCCGTGACATCAAGTCCTGACCTGGCCTCTTCTCCAGAACATTCAACAAAAACCTCCTGCCTTGTTATGTCTTACAGAGATATAACAGAAGCCAAAAGATTTTTACTGGCTTACATGGATTCTAAAGTCTAAAAAATATGAAATACAATATATTCTTTGTGATTATAGAATCTTAATCAGTTTAAGCAAATGAATATATGTAATCAAAGTAAATAAACTCAAACCTCTCCAAGGTTTAGTGAATTATGCATACATAGTGACCTTTGATAGTGACCTGCGTTACGCACAGAGACAGAGAACAGAGACAGACAAAATAGACAGAATAATCAAATTATTTTAACATGCTTATGAGGTGTTGCTCCAAGATGGTTGTTGTTGTTGATGTGTTGTTCTGGGACGGTTGAGTACGAGTATAGACAGTATACCCACAGCAAAAAACTAGACTACACCACTGGTCAGAGCGCAGGTTTACATCCAGCATTACACAGTGTCGTCTTGCCACATTGGGTTCTTGTCACCCTTGGAAGAAGCTAGCAAAACATAACCTTTGGAAGTTGTTTATTAGCTGAATGTTTCACTTAACCACTCGCAAATTGTTGGTATCATGAGACCACGTATAATTATAAGTTAACCCTTACCGTACCAATTCGTTTTACTAAATGACCAATCGATCAACAGCCTTAACCATTTTCCCAACACTCCAAACAGAATTGAACAAAACATTTGTCAATCAGTCTCATGACTTCCAACCCGAACCAGCCAGCTTTAAATCCTGCCCTCCGTACACTTTTTATTGCTAACGTTAAGCCACAAGGACCTTGTAAGGCACTGCCCTGAGCCATCATAGCACCGTAGGAAGGGTCTTGTTGTGAACTGCAATGGGATCCATAATAATGTGATCCTGTAACATATTAATTCTGCATGCTGTGTATTATGTGCTCTTATTTGTTGTGTTAAACTTTTCTTTTTGTTCTGACAACCAACAGAAACAGAAGGTGGAGACAGAACCTCCACCTGAGACAGCAGAGATGGACACAGATTGCATTGAGGCCCAGCCATTTACCATTCACAGTAAAAAACCCAACCCAATAGGGCAGGGTGGGAGTATAGACGTCGAAACTCTCAACGCCGATATATATAGAAAAGTGTTCAGTCGGCAAAATAATTTGTTGCAGGAAAAAACCTCAGCCAGCACAGAAGTCATCCCCAGAGAGGAACTGGTCTGCCTCGGGTAAGAACAGTGCAAAGAGACTCACATTCATATAAAGTCATTTTAGTTTAACCCATTTACGCCGGGAAAGCATTATCGCATTTCTACCATTGAATCGATCTTTTTTTTATTTTATTTTTTTATATTATTTTTATTAACGAAGAAACAAAGAAAAGAACAGTGGATTACTTATTAGGAGCCACAATATGAAAACAAAACGCTAAAACACAATTCTAGACAACAAAGACTCAGGAACATATTTACAAATAAGACAATGTACACACAAATAACATACAAAGAATAATATTAATGATAACCACAACAACAAAAAATGAAAACAACGATACACCAGTACAAAGCCACACGGCGAAAACAGACAGACAACCAAAAAAAAAAAAAAATCGATCTTGATCCCTCCCTTTGAACCCTCGGAACCAATCGACCAGCATTTATGGATGAGGAATATGTTTTTAGACGACATATTTTCACTGAAGAACAGACAGATTTGTGGCCATCTGAAGATAATAATAATATTATTAATAATATATTAATAATAATA
This sequence comes from Centropristis striata, assembly GCF_030273125.1. Lineage (NCBI taxonomy): Eukaryota > Metazoa > Chordata > Actinopteri > Perciformes > Serranidae > Centropristis > Centropristis striata. The sequence goes on along the minus strand of NC_081525.1, from coordinate 14,264,719 downwards.
ATAATAATTGATTGTGATGATAGAAGAAATCAAGACTGTTTATGTCTTATATTACTTTATGTGTCGTTGAGTACCCTTAAAAGTGCAATATAGATAAAATGTATTATTATTTATTATTATTATTATTATTATTATGATAATTATATTTTTTTTATTACAGTAGGCTAATGAGAACTATGTCTATTTCTTCCAATGGTCATATCATGTTTGCATCTTGCTAATGGGCATGTATTAGTATTATGCATAGGATTTTTTATTCAGTCAAATGTAACATTTGCTGAGTTTGTTGATTTTTTAAAAAACTTTATTGAAGGTTTGGACAAATAAACTCAACTTCTCATGAAAGCCACGGGTATAAGCTCTCAAATACTTTTTGAATTTCATTTCTATCTGCTACAGAGGCTGAAAAATCTTCTGTTGAATTTCCAGAAAAACTTCAGGTTTTAGGGGGTTCTTTCAGAATCGCCCAGAGGTTTTACAGGCATTTTTTCCAGCCGTTTTAGGCCTAAATGGGTTAAGTTAGTTTTAGGTTATGTTGAGCTCCAATCTGACTTTGATCTTGTGTTGTGTTAAAGGTTCCCCAACCTGGCGCAGACCTGCTACATGAACTCCACTCTGCAAGGCCTCCTGACGCTGAGACCTTTTGTTCACGACATCAACAAGCAGAAGAAGGTGTGGATGTCTCACCCCGGATCTGAAGTCATCAGGTACAGCACCTCCTCACACACTTTCACTCTTTAGTTTGGTTTCTAGCTTTGCAGGTCATCATTATAGTCCAGACGGAATTGTCCAAAAAATGAAAGTGAGGAGCATTTATGGGTACAAGTCGGGAACCGGCCTACTTTACTTATTTCAAGGGTGCTGAAAAAAAAAAAAAATGGTTCCCAAGTGAAATTTTGAGTTTTTGACCTTCTCATTTGCATATCAAAATGGCGGCCAAATTGCCCATCTTGCTCAGTCGTTGGACCATTTTCCCCAAGTTTTTTGTGAGTAGGCAATCAAAGATGAGGAAATTAAGTTTCTGGATCTATAGTCTAGGGTCAGAGCAAGGATATAGTGGAGGCTCAGTGTCTTTTTTATGTATATTTATATATATGCAAAATACCAACTTTTAAGGTGAAATTAAGCATTATTTGTGTCATTTTTTAAGGCCGACATAAATATGCAATCAATCACTTTTAAATGTTCCAGTTGGTATTTTGCATATATATATATATATATATATATATATATATATATATATATATATATATACATAAAAAAGACACTGAGCCTCCACTATCTCCTTGCTCTGACCCTAGACTATAGATCCAGAAACTTAATTTCCTCATCTTTCATTGCCTACTTACAAAAAAACTAAGGGGAAATGGTCCAATGACTGACTAAGATGGGCAATTTGGTGGCCATTTGATATACAAATTAGAAGGTCAAAAACTCAAAATTTCGCTTGGGAACCATTTTTTTTTTGACTCAGCACCCTTGAGATATGTAAGGTAGGCCGGTTCCTGACTTGTACCCATAAATGCTCCTCACTTCTTATAGAAGGCCTTTTTTCTGAAATTCGTCTAGATCAGTAGTTCTCAACCTTTTTGAGTCGCGACCCCCAATTTAACATGCATGTTGTCCATGACCCCCGCTCACTGAACACAATCTCACACACACAGTTCAGATCACCCAAAAAAGAAACAAAATGACCAAAAAAGACAAAAATTTACTACAAAATGATCAAAAAAAGACACAAAATGACCTAAAAAGACACAAAATGACCAAAAAAATACACAAAATGACCAAAATAGACACAAATTGACTACAAAATGAACAAAAAAGACCTAAAATGACCTAAAAAGACACAAAATGACAAAAAAAAGAAACAAAATGATCAAAAAAAGACACAAAATGACCTAAAAAGACACAAAATGACAAAAAAAAGACACAAAATGACCAAAAAAGACACAAAATGACCAAAAAAAGAAACAAAATGACCAAAATAGACACAAATTGACTACAAAATGATAGAAAAGACACAAAACTACCTAAAAAGACACAAAATGACCAAAAAAGACAAAAAATTGACCACAAAATGATCAAAAAAGACACAAAATGACCTAAAAAGACACAAACTGACCAAAAAAGACACAAAATGACCAAAAAAAGAAACAAAATGACCAAAATAGACACAAATTGACTACAAAATGATCAAAAAAGACACAAAATGACCTAAAAAGACACACAATGACCAAAAAAAGAAACAAAATGACCAAAATAGACACAAATTGACTACAATATGGTCAAAAAAAGACATTACGTGACCAAAGAGAATAAAACACAAACAAAAATGATTTGGCGATCCCCAGAAATCATCTCGCGACCCCAATTGGGGTCCTGACCCCAAGGTTGAGAATAGCTGGTCTAGACTACATGTTGAAAATTAGTCAAATGTTATCATTTACAAATCGACTTCCCCTTCAGCTGTATAAAAACGTGTCCCCTCCTCTTCTCTCAGGACATTATATTTGTGACGGAGCCTACAGACCGGGAGATAATAAAGACCGATGGCTAACTTACAACGACAAACACGTCAGTGAGACGACCGGCGCGTCTGTCTGCCACAACCGCCGACAAACAGCCTACCTCCTGTTCTACGTGAAGCAGGTAAGGCAACAGCTCTTCTCTATGGAGAGAAATATGTGTCTTTTTGAAGAAGCGGATAGACACACACACTAGGGTTGTCAAAAGTAATCGGTACTCAAAAAAATATCGGTACTAAAACGTATTATCCGGATACGATACTCATTTTCAAAAGTATCGATACCGCCCAAACTTTCGTTTCAAACTGACCTGTTACTGATGTTATCATAGCATTAATGTTAGCCGTGTTATTATTAGCCGTTAGCCGCAGCTAACAATTAAAGGCTGACGTCACGTTAATGATTATAAACAACGTAAATAAATAAATAAATAAATCAGGGACGTAGTATGCCCATATTACGTTAATTGACACAGTGTCAGTATACACAAGCATATAGTTAATAAGTTTATATTAATGTTGGTGACTGTTATTTTTTTATTTTATTTTTTTTATTTAACCTTTATTTAATTTATTTTGTCTTCTCAGCAGTAGAAAAGAATCATCGTTGGAGGACCAAAATTCAAAACAGTGTTTTGTATATTTTATATATTTTTTTTCTCTTTTATATATTTATGTGTTGATTGGTATCTAGTTTTATATATATATATATATATATTTATTTTTATATGTGTATATTTATGTGTTTGTTCTTCTCTGTCTCTCTCTTGAGGTACTCTATTGATCTGTTGCTCTCCCTGAGGTTTCTCCTCTTTTTTATCACCCGTTAAAGGGTTTTTGAGGAGTTTTTCCTGGTCCACTGTGACGGTTAAAGGACAGAAGGTGTTGTACTCTGCACAGTCTGGAAAAAAAACATTTCTTTCTTTCTTTCTGTCTCCTATTCTTTAAAAACGACATCCATTGCACATCTGTCCGTCCTGAGGGTCAAAAGACAGAAGGTGTCTGTAAAAACGTGTTTCCATCAAGCCAATTTCATACAAATCCTCTAAATTTGCATTGAAAACCGTTTATGGAAACACCACTGTTCTTTTCTTTCTTTGTTTGTTTTCTTATGTTTCTTTCTTTCTTTCTTCTGTTTCTTTCTTTCTTTCTTTCTTCGGTTTCTTTCTTTCTTTCTTCTGTTTCTTTCTTTCTTCTGTTTCTTTCTTTCTTTCTTTCTTTCTTCTGTTTCTTTCTTTGAGGTTTCTCCTCGTTTTTTATCACCCGTTAAAGGGTTTTTTGAGGAGTTTTTCCTGGTCCACTGTGACAGTCAAAGGACAGAAGGTGTTGTACTCTGCACAGTCTGGTAAAAAAAACATTTCTTTCTTTCTTTCTTTCTTTCTTTCTTTCTTTCTTTCTTTCTTTCTTTCTGTCTCCTATTCTTAAAAAACGACATCCATTGCACATCTGTCCGTCCTGTGAGGGATCCCTCTTCTAGTGCTCTCCCTGAGGTTTCTCCTCTTTTTTATCACCCGTTAAAGGGTTTTTTGAGGAGTTTTTCCTGGTCCACTGTGAGGGTCAATGGACAGAGGGTGTCTGTAAAAACATGTGTTTCCATCAAGCCATTTTCATGCAAATCCTCTAAATTCGCGTTGAAAACCGTTCATGGGAACACCACTGTTCTTCTTGTTCTTTTCTTTCTTTCTTTCTTTCTTTCTTTCTTTCTTTCTTTCTCCTTTTCTTTACAAACAACATCCAAAAAAATGTGTGAAAAAATAAAACTATGGATAAAAAAACTATGGATTTTAATAATTTAATTAATAGAAGTTAGCTAATTTCAAATATTTAGCTAAAAGTAATGGATTAACAGTTGAACTGATTAGCTAAAAGTAACTGATAAACAGTTGAAATGGTTAGCTAAAACTATCAGGTAAACAGTTGAAATGGTTAGCTAAAACTATCAGATAAACAATTGAAATGGTTAGCTAAAACTATCAGATAAACAGTTGAAATGGTTAGCTAAAACTATCAGATAAACAGTTGAAATGGTTAGCTAAAACTATCAGATAAACAGTTGAAATGGTTAGCTAAAACTATCAGATAAACAATTGAAAAGGTTAGCTAAAACTATCAGATAATCAGTTGAAATGGTTAGCTAAAACTATCAGATAAACAGTTGAAATGGTTAGCTAAAACTACACACACAGAAATATTCAACCCTAACTTTTAAGATTTATGTAAAATAGCCTTCCTAACCTAAGGACGAATGAAACACGGATTATGGAACATAAATGTTTTCTAACTTCAAAAACACAGAGGCAAGTTAGGAAGGCTAAACAAAGTTTTAACTCATCACTTGCAGGAACGGGTTTTCCTTGAAGTATACACTATCTCTTATGGAGCAATACTGCTGGTTTTCAGGCTGGTCAGTGTTACTCTCCTGTGTTCTGTGGGTATCAATAACTCTATTCAACACTTCAGTAGAAACAATTATCTGCTTTAACGATCGCAGTACTGGGATATATTGAAAGGACCTGCTCTTTTTTTGGTCTAGAACAAACTCAACAGGCTCAACACATTCAACACTTTTGTAAGTAACTGAACAATTGCCATTTCTAGCTTTCTGTGTTTTCGATTTGTGTGAATCTCCCAGGTTGTGAACGTACAAGAACACTATATATGGTTATCGGCATGCATGGCCATTCTCTTTCTGAACTTCCTCCTCCCATCCCCGCCCCAACCCGAAAAAGAGTCACCTGTGCAATTTGAGTTTCAGTGCTCGTACTTTGGGGGAAAGCGTGGACGATTCCAGGTCCATCAGGATCTTGTGGTAAACTTTGAATGTACTCTTCAAGCTTTTTGGATAGCTTAGATTAAGTGCGTAGATTCACCCAAAAAGCATCACGCATGTATGGTTGATACTCTGGAGGTTGTGGAGAACTTCAACCCCTTCCAGGACAACACCGACATCTGCAAAGCGTCCACCAAGACCATCAGGATCATCACCCTCAGCTCGAACGGTGTGGATTGCCATGGTCATCTCTGCGACATCTGCCTCAGCCTCACTGCAGTCGATGTCCTGAAAGATGGAGGGAACAGAGAACAATGAGCTGTGTCACCCTAACCTTGACCTTTGACCACCAAATTCTAAGCAGCTCATCACTGAGGCCAAGTGCGTGGTTATTTGAAGAAATTCCCTTAAGGCACTTACATATATATATATAGTGTTCATGAGAATGAGATGGACACAAGTTCAAGGTCACAAAGGCCTCAAGATCTTTGACTCCCTAGAAGCCTGGAAGACAAAAAAAAAGTCAAAAAGTGACATTATGTGTAAATGGAGTTGTACATTCAATGATCATCAACTATTTAAAAATGATAAAAAGTGGTCTTTGAGCATTGTTGATCACAATGAAGGTTAAAGAACCTCATTGCCCTTTTTTACTGTGTTTGTGGGTACTCTGTGCCGTAAACAACGGCATGTAGTGTCTTATTGCTGAACAGTAATACTTTTAATCCTTTAATATAGTGATTTCTTAATGGTGCACATGAAACATAAGATAGTAACTTACATGTTCATAGGTTAGTCCTCCTCTGAGGGTAAGGTTCTGTGCTGATTTCCGGGGAGACCAAAGAGACTGCACTTTACCCAATGAAGTCTTTGACCTGCCACAATAAAAATGGAGTCAACAAAACACAAACTTAAAACGTAAGAAAAAAATACAAGACCCATTTTATTCATAGATCTGTGAAGTAAACGAAAACATTAGGGGAGAAAGGCCAGTTGGAAAGAGGCCAACCTCTTCTGTCCACCCCCCGCTCCCTCACTCCTACCCTCCGCCATCTCTCTTCACCTCCTCTCATAGGTTAAGGTTTACTCCTCCCTCCTATCCAACCCTCTTCAAACCTCTCGTGCTGTCCTACCTCTCTCCTAACGTCCTTCTGTTTTCTGTCCTCACCTTCTCTCTCCTAACCCATCAACCCTTGAAAATGCCTTCTATTAAACAGAATCAGTCCCAACAGCCAAAACAAAACAAAGTATCCTTACAACGACAGTTTTATGACTTACCTCTTGACATGTGGCTTTGGCTTTAGTGAATTCCTCAGATCCTCAGCTTCCTTTGGACACAGAAAAAAAATTATCCCATTATTTCTCTCCATGGATATCAGCCCAAAATATACTACAGGTATGGTAAAGGAGGAAAAAAGGTATGGCATTATCTTTGTAAACTACATTGTAAAAAAAATGGAGAATTAACACATTTAGCCATACTTTTACACCTTTTTAAAATCACATGCTTTATGTATGTGTGAAGTTACACTGTGGTAGGAGGTAACACACATTAAAGCTTCATGTGTGAGGTCTGTGGGAGACACAGAGAGGGAGAAGACAGACAGACAGAGGAAGAAGAGAGTAAAAGCAGGATGGAGAGAGAGAGAGGAGAGGGAGACGGCCAGACACAGAAAAGAGGGAGGGAGAGGACAGAAAGGACAGAGTAGGGGAGACAGGCAAAGTGCAACCAGTTGATCAGTCTTGTGTTGGTTAGAGTTCCAGTCAACATGTCCACTTACTTGCATTAACTTCAAGGAAGACACGAAGGCTTCCCTCTCTCTGATGTTCTCAAGGCGTTCATAAGCAGACAGTCCACAACATGCATCCTAGTTAAACAGGAGAATCAAGCTGATCAGAATCAAGAATCAAAACCCACCTGACATAATCTGAAAGGCCTTTGTTACTAAATAACATTTCCAAAACAGGTGCAAATTACATAACTGCTGCTTTATGAGAACTGTCAAGTTTCTGTGTCCTTACCTTCTTGTTTGGGGCAGAATTGTCGTCACTGGCATATTGGAGGCGCTTAGGTGCCAGGACCCGAGCCCTAACCTCAGACTCCTCCGGACCATGTGGATTTGCTTCCTTCAATTGACAGCACTACCACCATTGCCTTGAAGGAATTTCTTACTCAAAACAAACAACCCATTGGACTCAATGACAAACTACTGGTGGTCAAGGTCAATGTGACCTAATGTCCATCCCATTCTCATGAACGCCACATGTTATCAGGTAGACCTGGAGGGAAATTAATTACCAGGGGTGTGCATTGGCACTGCCCTCACAATTCGATTCGATTACGATTCACCAGGTAACGATTCGATTCAATTCGATTCTACCATGCATTGCGATGCATCACAATTATACTGCACACAAGGGACATTTTTCGTCAGTCATGAGGCAATACAAGCAGTCAGATAGGCCTAATAACAATAGATTTTATTGGCTGCTATGTGTGTATCATCCACTCTGCTCTGTCACTAGTTTGGAGTTTAACACAGTTTTAAACTCCAAACTAGCGACAGAGCAATTGCCCCCACCAGGCTTGGAATTTTGTCATTTTAGGGGCAAGGCCATTTGGCCTTCCTGTTCACACTTATTTTAAGGGCACAAAGGCCACATGACAGGGCATAAAGGCCGTTTGGTTAAATTACGCTGGTTTTACCTTTCAGATTAATACCTTAACATTCTCATTCACCAAGAAACATTAATGCACAATATATTAAATATATTAGAAGGACCTTTTTGGAAAATGACAAATGAACCTGTTTTGAAAAGATGGCAAATGCATTTTTTTGAAAAGATGGCAAAATGAATCTCCTGCCTGAGTTCATCTAAGAGTAAGGAAAGAGAAATGCCTCCTCCCTGCCATAAAAAAGGAACCTGCTGAGGTGAAATTTACATCAGCTAAATGTCGACCCCTTGTTCCTGAGGTAGGGAAGACGTTAGCGCTATCCCAACTAGCTATCTATCGCTAGTTTCATGACGCAAAAATGTAACATTAACGAGTTGACTTTAAATAGGAAAATACAATGGTAATTACCTATCAATAGTACTTTCTATAAAAACGTAAATGTTAAGTTCTGTCAAATACTACCATATACTTCAGTCACAACATATCAAAACAGCTTGTCCCGCTAGCTTACCAGTGCTGCGCATCAACACATGGCTCATTTGAATATTCAAATGAGCCACGTGTTGATGTGCACACCTCTCGAAGGAGGGGGAGCAGGTCGGGTTAGCGCTGTGTTTACTGGAACTTTGACAGGGGCGCAAAGGCCACCTTGGCCGTAAATTGAACATTTTTTCACAGGGCATCAAGGCCAGAGTGTGAAATGCCCACCCTGGCCCCCACAACTTTCCACTGGAGGACAGGAAATAAACATAATCGATCATGGCACTTTGCCGCATCGATGCTGAATCGTGCATGCCCCGCATTGCGATGCATCGCCGAATCGATTATTGTTGACACCACTAATAATTACATCTGGCACAAAGGACAGAAGTATGACATACTTACCACGTATTCTTTGACCAGTGTGTCCAGGTCTTCATTGAGGTAGATGCTCAGACAGCTCAGCACACAATCACGCCTCACGTTGATGTCTTCACTCTGAAACAAACATTACATGATTCCATGCTGGTCAGTGTCAGAGACACATCAACATGCATGTGCTGAGGCAAGCCAAGCCACTGACATTTCCCTCCTTGACCATCCTGAACTCACCTGGTTTCACCCCACTCAGTTAAAGGTCACACAGGTCCTAGCCCATTCACTACACAGTCATTTTGAAAGTGCCTATCCTTTTCCAAACCGTTAACAAAAGGAGCTTTCCCATATGGCTGAGTCAAACAAACCCTATGTGTATTAGGTTAGACCAAAAAATACTTACATTATCCGTCTTTGCCATCACGGCTCTGATCTTTCTTCCTGCGGCTCCCCCTTTGGTATGAAAAACCCTGATCAGGTCGTCGTTCAGGCGGTCCAGTTCCCCAAGGAATTTGGAGGTCAGAGGTACAGTCGTCAGCCGCATAAACTCCAAGTTGATCTGTAAAAGACAACAGACAGGATACAGACTTGGACAGGGGTGGCGGTAGCTCCCGCCCCACACATCCAAGCTTCTGCAAGATCAGAAATTTTAGGCCATTTACATTTTCTGTTATCAATGAATTTATCCCATTGACTCAAAATTTTAGCTTTAATATCTTAAACAATTTTAAAATCACATGAACTGTCAGTCAACGTGTGTGTCGCGCTCCGTTGAGAAGCACACGCATGTCGTATATATCAGTCGCGGTGTTTTTATTTTGAAAATTGACCAGATTCTCCCTTTGTTTTATTGTTGACTTCCTGCCTGACTAAACACGATCACTCGCGGCGCAAAAAAAGGCCCCTTGAACTGCCCTCGTGCCCTTTCATAGTGCAGTCCGGCGTGGCGGAACGAGGTGGAGGAGACGATAGTGACGTGCGTCAGAGCAGCAGCAGTGCTGTGTAGCAGTGCAGTGCTAATAGGCTATGCAGTTAGCTCTGTAGCAATAAAGTGTGTATGTGCTGCAGCAGCATGTGTTCAGTTAGCGATCTCCGTTTGTTTACAACAAGCACCGGACACTTTGTTTACAGTTAGCATGCTGGTTTGTTTAGTAAGCGGAGGACTCTGTGCACAGTTAGCGACGGCAGCCGCAGTTGTGCAGCTGCTGATTTGACGACTGTCGGACCAAGTGGGAGACGTGATCGACATCACGTGCGACGTCAAATATCCCGCTTTACCCCAATGGCCGTTCGCAGTTGCCCTGCTTCCAACAGTCAGTGTGACTACCTCTGGAGGCGGAAAATTGGCGCGTTCATGGTGCAAGACGTTACAGATCAGTAAATGTCCCGGCACTGAACGGCACTATGAAAGGAGCTAGTTTTAAAACACGCTGTACACTCAGCGTAACGTAATAACATAATAATTTACTGTTATCAGCTGTACGAAGTTCAATGAATTGCTAGCTAACGTTAGCTAGCGAGCGCCGGTACACACGACGTAAAACTACTTATAATCATCACAAACTACGTAATTTCATCATCAATGAATTGATATTAATGTTATATGAATTAAACTGCAAGAATAATACACAAATTGATGTAATTAGACAATGGATGACTTGGATTACTCACATGCCAGAGGCACCCATACACTGTGAAATGAAGATGGCGTCCAGCAAAAAATAAGGATGTAATTTCCTGTTTCCCGATTTCACTTCCCCTCAATTGTATGTAAACCAATCACATACATTTAATATAAAATAATCGTGTTTGTTTCACAGCTTTGACTATTTAAACCGTATTAATATGTATTAAGTAATTACATTTAATATATTTTAGAATTGACCGAATTATACAGATTATAATGAATTGCTTTACATAAATTTAAAAATTATGAGTATTTAAATAAAATCAAATAGATTTGTATGCTTAAAGATTAACTCCACCATGATTCATTTCTGTGAGTGTATTTGTGTATGATTTATTCTATTTTAATAACTCTACAGCACTTTGGTCAACTGAGGTTGTTTTTAAATGTGCTCTATCAATAAACTTTGACTTGACTTGACTTGACTTTATGATGGAGTTTGATTCTGGCCATTTCTGATCCTGCTTCTTACCATGCAGAAGGCTCAAGATAAGTCCTCATACTGTAAAAAAAAAAAAAAAAACTTTAATTTACGGTAAAATACCGACAGCTGTGGTTGCCAGAACTTCACCGTAAAAAATACAGTGAGTGGGTTTTTTCTACTGTAAATTTAAAAGTAAATATCAGCAAAAATTTAATTTTACATGACAATTTTATATTTTTTCATGCACTCACATGCATACAAACACACAGATACATGAACACGCATACATGCACCACCCCTTATTTTCCCATTAGTTTATTTTAGTATCTTATTTTTATTTTATTTTATTTCATTTATTTATTTTTTGTTGTTTATTTCTTTTCTTTCAGATCCTCATTTGGGAAATACCAGTTTGCCTTATAAATATTATTAAATATGCAAGGTACAATATTATAAAGAAAACAAAATGACTGATTATGTTTGTGAAAGTAAGAAGCCTCGCAATAAAGTATTAAGAAAATGTTATATTTTTACAGCAGAACTGTGTCTTTCCTACAGTTTATGACAGTAAAAGTTGAAGTTTTGTGCTATTTGATTTACGGTTATCAAAAGTGTCTACAACAGTGGAGCATAAAATCAAATTGACGCTTGTGTAAGTGTAGAGATTCCACACACCTGTATTAACCCCTCCTCTCTGTCTGGTGACCTGCAGACTGACAGCTTGTCCTGCTGTGTCCTTTGCTTTTTGTTGCTGCGAGGCCTCTCTGCAGCTGCTGACCCTGTGGCAGGAGCCCCCGGAGGGTTTCACAGACTTTCTCATGGGGGTCCATGTCTGTATATATTTCATCTAACACAAGCTGTGTTCCACGAAGACCTACAGCATTCTCCTAATGAGGGTCGTCAAAAGTATCGATACTCAAAAAAGTATAGATACTAAAACGTTGTATCCGGATACAATACTCATTTTCAAAAGTATCGATAAGTTTACATAAATGTTGGTGACTGAAAAGTGTTATTTTCTCTCCTGAAGTCCCAGAATGAAGCAGAGAAAAATCGACCTGCAACCAAACAGCAACACACACAGCTGAAAATATTGTTCTAATTGTTATTGTTTATTGTATTTATTTATTTTTTGCACTACCTCAGACCTGAAGCTTGTTATCATAGTTGCAGTTTATTTTTGCACAACTGTTTTTTATTATAAATATTTAACCTGTGGTTCTGTTCATTTTTACATGTTGCTTTTTTCTTGTTAATAAGAATATTTCTGTTTAATTTTGGGGTCTTTGTTTTTATCCTTGTGGTATCGAAAATGGTATCGAATATCGAATATTTTCCTGAGTATCGGTATCAAGTTGAAAATTTTAGTATCGTGACAACCCTAGTCAGCATGCAGTCAAAGATGATCTTTTTTTTTTAAGATTTTGGATTATTGATTTCAGTTGTTTTTCTGTGTCAGATCTTCCTGAGTGGAACTTTGACGGCTCCAGCACTTACCAGTCAGAGGGGTCTAACAGCGACATGTTCCTGATCCCTGCTGCCATGTTCAGGGACCCGTTCAGGAAAGACCCCAACAAGCTGGTGCTCTGTGAGGTGCTCAAGTACAACCGCAAACCAGCAGGTAAGCAGATGAAAGTGGTAGCAGATGAATATTAGATTAGATTAAACTTTATTGTCATTGCACATGTCACAAGTACAAAGCAACGAAATGCAGATAGCATCTAACCAGAAGTGTTTAACCCAAAGAACTATATTTGGTAACTTCAGGTAATATTTCGAGAAAAAAGTTGCACATTTACTAGATTAAAGTGGTATATCTACAAGAAAAAAAGTTGCAGATTTAAGAGATTTAAAGTGGCAAATCTGTGCGAAAAAAGTCGCAGATTTACGAGAAAAAAGCAACTTTTTTTTTCTCCCAGATTCACCACTTTAAATCTCATAAATCTGCGCATTTTTTTCTCGTAGATTTGCCACTTTTATCTCGTAAACTTTTTTCTAAAAATATTTTTTTCGTATGTTTTTTTTATACATGCTGGCAGAATGTTATATCCTCCAATAATCGAAAATGGTATCGAGTATCGAATATTTTCCCGAGTATCGGTATCGAGTTGAAAATTTTAGTATCGTGACAACCCTAGTCCTAATGTCACAGAAAGGCAAGTCTTCATCACTCAGCGCATGCTTACTTATCTTTTTTTTTTTTTTTTTTTTTTTTTCCAGATCTTTATTAACAATGAAAGAAATACAGGCATTCAGTATATAAACAAGATAAATAGAGAAAAATGTCAGTTACAGTATCTATAGAATTAAATACATAAAAATAATAACATAATAAGGCACATAGGGTATAAGGTGCTTCCCTTTATATTATTCTGGGGCTTCTGAAAATAAGTTTTTAAAGTGTATTCACATTTTTTATTCAACTCTAAAGTTTTGATTCAACATTTTAATTCTCTTGTGAAAACGTTAAAGTTAGGGATGGATTTGGAAAACTTCACCATGTGGATGTGAAACTTTCCCATCAGAAGCATAAGATTTGTTATAAAACATACTGTTTTGTCATTAGATTCAAATTTTGAGATAATATCTTTAGGTTCAAAAATCACATGCTTACTTATCTAAAACTAGAAAAGCTTTCTGTCTCCATCACACCAGAATGCCACTGGAGAGCAACAAGCAATCTGTGGTCAGAGAGTGACATCTAGTGGATAAAATTGAGCTTTGCAATAAAATCTGACTGCCATATTCCAAATTGTGAGCGATGTGCCAGTGTTATGCATTTACTCAAGTAAGGTATGTGTACTTTACTTGAGTAATTCCATTTTATGTAACTGTATATTTCTACTCCACTACATTTTGAGGCAAATATTGTACTTTTTACTCCACTACATTTAGCTTACAGCTTAAGTTACTTTTAAGGTTGAGGTTTAACATAAGAAAATGTGATGAATTTAAAATGATCACACATTTTCATAAATTAAACCTCCTAACAGTATTTATAGTTAAAAGAAGCCCTACCTTTACAAAATTAAATCGCTGCTTGAATAAAAACATCAAGACAAATAGTCAGATATTATATTTACACTATATATCTGAGTGGGGACATTCTGCATAACGAGTACTTTTACTTTTGATACTTTAAGTGCATTTTGATTGATGCTGATAGTCTTGTACTATTACTTCAGTAAGTTTTGAATGCAGGACTTTTAGTGGAGTAATTTCACAGTGTGGTATTAGTAATTTTACCTAAAATGGGTCAATTATAGTATGTCCATACATATGGTAGTATAGTTTGTCCAAAAATAGTGAAAAAATTACGTCCTCAAAAAATAGTTAAACTATTGCATGTCGATTTTTGTCAAAAATGGTCAAAATTTAAAATGCCTAAAAATGCTACAAATGGGTAAATTATAATCTGTTGATACATGAAGCATTATAGTTTGTCCAAAAATAGTGTAAAAACACCATATTATGGGATGTCCAAAAATGACCCCTTCAAAAAAAGTCATACTATAGTATGTCGGTTATTGTCAAAAATGGCCAAATTTAAAAAATCTAAAATGCTTAAAATGGGTCAATTATAGTCTGTTGATACATATTAGAGCATAATATGTCTAGAAATGACAGAAAAACACCATATTATGGGATGTCCAAAAATCACCCCCTCAAAAAAAGTCATATTGTGCCGATATTTGTCAAAAATTGTCAAAATTTTAAGTGCCTAAAAATGCTACAAATGGGAAAATTATAATCTGTTGATACATATTAGAGAATAATATAGCACGAAATTACAGAAAAACACCATGTTATGGGATGTCCAAAAACAGAAAAAAAAAAATCATACTATATAGCATGTTGATTTTTGTCAAAAATGGTCTAAATTTAAAATGCATAAAAATGCTAAAAATGGGTCAATTATAGTCTGTTATTACATGTGGTAGTATAGTTTGTCCAAAAATGGGGGGAAAACACCATATTATGGGATGTCCAAAAATGACCCATTTAAAAATAAGTCATAACATGTTGATTTAAAAAAATGTCAAAAATTGCGACATTTTAAAATGGCTAGAAATGCTTAAATTTGGTCAATTATAGTCTGTTGATACATATTAGAGCATAATATGGCCAGAAATGACAGAAAAACACCATATTATGAGATGTCCAAAAACTGAAAAAAAGTCATATTGACATATGGTCAGCCCTTTGTTGAAAACCACTTAATCATTGTGAACAGTCAAACATTCAGGTAAAGTAAGCAAAACACAGAATGAGCCCTTTTTATTGCTGATTCTAGCAGTTCTTACTAATACAAATCCAGTCGATGCATCAGGCTGAAAAGGTTTCCTGCTCTACACTGCAAAAAAGGTGTGTCTAAAAACAAGATAAAAACACTAAATCTGAGGGAAATGATCTTGCTGCATGGACACATGATTTAACTTGACAAGATTTCTTAAATTACGATTGTTAAATGTAGAAATAAGCATGTTGTACGCTTAAAATAAGAAATTAACTCTTAAAACAAGATAAAATATCTAACACTTCTACATCTAAAGTTGTTTTTATCTTGGTAAGAAACAAATAATTTGCAGCTGCTTGCAGCTTTAATTTATCTTGTTTTAAGAATTAATTTCTTATCTTAAGTGTACAACATGCTTATTTCTACATTTAAGAATCTTAATTTAAGAAATCTTGTCAAGTGAAATTATCTGCCATTAGTACAATTTTGAGGTACTTCCATTCATGTTACATTATACTTCTACTGCACTACATTTAAGAGGCAAATATTGTACTTTTTACTCCAATACATTTTGGAAAACATTAAGGAAAAACATAACATCAATTTAAGATAATTATGCATTTTTAAAAAATCTAAACACATAACAATATGTTAAGTAGTCAAAATTAGCCATACTGTGATTATAACAATAAAAGGCTGCTTTCATAAATGCAAAAATAACAATCCAATAATATTTTGAATATCTGAGTAAGAACATTCTGCATAATAAATACATCTTGATGCTGATACTTTTGCATAGCATCAATTTAAGATAATTATGTTTTTTTTTAATCAAAACAGATAACAACATATTAATTTCCCTCAGATTTAGTGTTTTTATTGTTTTTAGACAACCCTTTTCTTTGTGTATGTGTGTACATGTTGCATTGATTTCAACCACAGGGTGGTGCAATCACTCCACCTTTAGTCCGACAGTGTTTTTACCCTTTCTCCTCTGAAAGACTGTAAAAGCCAAAACATCAGGTACAACGGTATTCCTGTTTATTTATTTATTTATGTTTATTGTGCGTGTGTGTGTGCGATAAATATTTAATCCGAAGATGATCTAAATGTTGAAATAATGTTTCCAGTGTGCTTGTCAGCCCCAACATGCAGTGAGTTCTTTTGTGCTATGCTATGAC
Organism: Centropristis striata; assembly: GCF_030273125.1. Taxonomy (NCBI): domain Eukaryota; kingdom Metazoa; phylum Chordata; class Actinopteri; order Perciformes; family Serranidae; genus Centropristis; species Centropristis striata. The sequence goes on along the minus strand of NC_081525.1, from coordinate 14,248,361 downwards.
AAGTGATGATAAATATGATAAATAAACTCCTGGGTTTTTATTTCCTGCAGAGAAACCAACGCTGCCCTCTGAGAGAAACCTCTTTTGTGAAGTTACAGTCATTCATGTTTGAGGACAGATATATTGGCTTGGTAATTTGCTCTCTGCTTCTCTCTTTTGGCTTGGAATACTAAATATTTTGGGGGGGGGGATTTAAAAACCATTAAGTGGGCCACATAAAAGAGAGCCAGGCACAGTGATGGTCATTTCACCCCTCAAACAGAAATGGTAATTGGCTAATTTCTGTTCTAACGTGTGCCATAAAAGCCTCGCCAACCCTTTTAATTACGCCTCCATGAAAAGACTTGCTTTGCACAATAAAAAATGGTGTCAATTAGTATGCAGAACAATGTTTAACATATCAGAAAATTAATCTACACAGCACTTTGAATTAAAAGTTTCTTTCTGGAATAACTAGGGCAGGCCAGCTGAGAATGCTATTGTATGTGGTCTAAATGACTCCTTTGTTACCGCTGTTGAAAAGCAATTAAAACAGGGATTCAAGTGTGGTCGTATTCTCCACAAACCTGTCACTGTTATATACTGGAAATAAAAAAGCTCTATGTCTACTATCTGTTCAACTCGGGCTCATTTATGTCGAGCCTTGAAGTGAATTGGATTGTGAAAGGGTAAAGCGTGGAGAAATTGGAACAGAGAGTCGGGAGGATTGTTGCCAAAGGAAGTCCTGTTTACTCATGTTATTGTTACGGAAGAGATCAGCTTATCTGATACCTCGCTCTTATTAATGATGAAGGACTGTGTGGCTTGAATTTAAAAGCCGCCTCGGGCCATGTTTTTATGCAACTGGACTATATTTCTCCTGCACACATCCTCCAGTTGTGCCAAGACTGTTTTACTGCATCATGTTTCTATGTTAAACGAGCATATATTATATTAAAAAAATGTTTTTTAAAAGGACAAACTCTATGGTCATACTATGGTGTGTCGATTTTTGTCAAAAATTAAAATGCCTGAAAATGCGTAAATGGATCCTTTTGATTCATATTAGAGCATAATATGGTGTGAAATGACAGAAAAACACCATGTTATGGGATGTCCAAAAACTGAAGAAAAAAAAATCAGACTATATAGCATGTTGATTTTTGTCAAAAATTTTCAAATTTTCAAATGCCTAAAAATGCTTAAAGTGGGTCAATTATAGTCTGTTGATACATGTGGTAGTATAGTTTGTCCAAAAATGACCTCTTTAAAAATCAGTCATACTATAGCATGCAAAGATAAGATCAGAAAGAACTTTCCATTTTGCAAATATTGCACATTGGAGAAAATATATTTCAGCATGTTAAACAGGTTAAATAGATTGCTACATGTATAAGTATGAACATTAAATATAAATATACACAGAGATATACACAGTATAAGTGGTATATGACATATATAATATAAGAAAAATACAAGACTATATTTCTCCTGCACACATCCTCCAGTTGTGCCAAGACTGTTTTACTGCATCATGTTTCTATGTTAAACAAGCAAATATTATTTAAAATTAAAAATAAAAAAAAAAGGACAAACTGGTTTTATCAGCTGCTTTTATATTTAGTATTAGGTCTGTAAATCAATTAAAACAAGTTAACTAATTCATTGCACAGTTTGTTGTGTTTCATCGCTTTTTTCATCCTAAAACTGAAGCTTGTAATAATAATGAATATTTCTTTATACGGGAGCATCTCAATAAATGAGAATATGATGGAAAAAGTCAATTTCCAGTAGTTCAAGTCAAATAGCCCCAACCAAGTATTGAGTCATATAGTTGGACATACTTTTCAGAGGCCAACATTTACATATTAAACATACTTTTTAAAATTAGTCTTTTGTTATATTCAATTTTTTGAGACACTGAATTTAAGGTCTTCATTAAATGTAAGCCATAATAATTATAATTAGAAGAAATTAAATAAATTAAGACATGAAATGTTTCATTCTGTGTGTAATTGATCTATATAATGTGTTATTTCCACTTTTTGAATTGAATAACTGACAAAAATAAACTTTTCTATGATGTTCTAATTTATTGAGATGCACCTGTAGAACCCACTTAGAACCCAATTTCATTTAGATATATTAAGGTCAGAGGTCAAATGACCCCTTTAAAAATGGCCAGTTTTTCAACTTCTGAGGATTTTTTTTTTCACAATTTCTCACAAGATATTATGAATTCCTCAGGCTGTTTAATAAGATACCAGTTTCTTTAGTGTATCTTAGTGATGTGCCAATGAAGCTTCATGAACCATTTTCTTTATTTTCTGAGCCCACTAGATGGCGCTCTCAGTTTTAAAGAAAGAGCTCAAGCAATGAACTCAATGATAATTGAGTGTGCTTTCAGCCCTTTGTTAAACAGCACTATCTAGTTGCTTCACGAGCAGTGTTTCCATGAAAGTTGAATTAAATTTTGAAGCAAAATTTTGAAATGTCGCATTAAAGAAAATGAGAATTAAGGACGTTTTCACTAACTGGTTTGGATTGACTAAACAAAGCTGCATTAACATACTTTGGTCAGAAGATGGCAGTGTTATGTGTTGCTGCAGGCTAATCCGTCAGTAAACAGCAAGAGAGAAAAAATAATAAAAAAGATGTTGCTAATCGGACAACTTTGAACACCCATGAGAGAAAATATGTCATCAGGAATTAGATTCAATTGGGCAACTTATAATTGCTCTTTCAGGTCAGAGTGAAAACAGCTGATCAGTCAGGAGTTAAATATTCACTACATCAGAACTTATTCACTAAAAATAATTTCCATCTCCGTTTAGCGCATTAACTATTATTAAAAAAAAGACAAGAACCGACTCAAGCGAACATAAAAACTTCTATGTGACTTTTCTACATTTTTTTTTTTTCTAATTTTGGTGTTTTCATCAAGCTTTTCTCATGCAAATCTTCAAAAATGTGCATAAAATTTTGTTGATGGAATCACTAATAATAGCACATTACTACTGCATCTTTAAAACTCTGCCGGCTACAGCCAAGAACTTTAATTTTGCGTTATTCTTTTTTTTTATGTGTTCAATATTTCAGATAATTTGCAAATATGAATGTGTTCATTTTGCCAGCACTATAACCTAAATGTGATAATTTGTTAAATTCTAAGCCAACTAAGCTAAAAACAATGTCATCTTCTTCTTCCAGCAGGTCTCAGGTCTGATCAATGTCAACCAGCTTCTTCATCTAAATGCCAGCAGCCCACTTCCTGGTGGGAACCACCCCAGAGGCGGTCGACAGCAGCTCATTTCCCTAAAACACACTCTTTTTAATTAAACAAACGAGCATAATAACGGAGAGAAAAAGGAAAGGAGAAGCTCCCACTATTCCCGTGTGAGGAGAAGTTCATTAATATTTAGAGGATCTGTGGGCTTCCAGATATTTCCTGCCGCTCTGCTCGGCCTTTCCCAGTAATAAGGCAGCATGCTGCTGCTGCTGCGCTGCTTAAACGGTGCTACACTTAGCTCTGGTTAGAGGTAGAATTACCGTGCACCTGACAAAGATACTCAGCATCATCCTCACTCAACTTGGTACTGTGCACACGTTTCTGTTGGGTTTTGCACATTTTGGTGTGAAAGGAGCAGTTGGGGAAGAACACTTACTCACTTTATTACCTAAGATAAGATAAGATAAGATAAGATAAGATAAGATAAGACAAGACAAGATGAAATAAGATAAGATAAGATAAGATAAGATGTTGATTTTTGTCAAAAATGGTCAAAATTTAAAATGCCTAAAAATGCTACAAATGGGTAAATTATAATCTGTTGATACATGAAGCATTATAGTTTGTCCAAAATTAGCGTAAAAACACCATATTATGGGATGTTTAAAAATGACCCCCTCAAAAAAGTCATACGATAGAATGGTTTAAAATGGATCAATTATAGTCCTTTTGATGCATATTAGAGCATAATATGACATGAAATGACAGAAAAATACCATGTTATGGGATGTCCAAAAACTGAAGAAAAAAAATCATACTATAGCATGATTTTTGTCAAAAATGGTCAAATTTTAAAATGCCTAAAAATGCGTAAAGTGGGTCAACTATAATCTGTTGATACATGTTGTAGTATAGTTTGTCCAAAATGACCCCTTTAAAAATAAGTCATACTATAGCATGCAAAGATAAGATCAGAAAGAACTTTCCAGGGCATACCACAAATCTGTTTCTAATCAGAGTCCACTTAAGGAGGAGGAGGTTGAGGTGGGTCAAACAAACATGAGACCTTCACCCAGGAGAAGCTAAAAGGCCTCACAAACCATGACCTTTGACCTTTGACCCAGGACACCAGTGTTTCATAGTCTTATTGGAAATTCCTCTCGTCAGGTTCTAGGTCACCTACATAACAGCCTCCAGTTGTTCTGTGATTTTAAGCCTTTTTAAGTTTTTTTTTCCTAACCTTAAACAAGTGTTTTTGTTTTTCCATATCACAACATCAACAACGTGTTTAAAACAGCAACTATCGTATCATAGTAAGTGCTGTACTTTTGAAACGCAAAAGATTAGTAAAAAAAATCATATGAGCCTATTCATGAGAATATGCTGCATTTATGGACTGAACTTACATCACATATAGAACATACTTAATTTATGTACATATCTCAAGTTACGTAAATAACATACTTTTCCTAACCATGTGAATCACGTATTTATAACTGTGACTGTAATCTTAGAGAAAATATGTTTTCCTTGAAACATGATATTAACAATTTTGTTATTGGACCATCATTTCTAGGATTTTTAGGATGCTTTTAATCTTGAAGTACCATCAGACTCACTCAGATGACTTTAAGCCTCTTTGTGTCTCTATTAATTTTGCGTCTCTTTGTTTTTGTCTTTGTGGTTGTTCTTTTCATTGCAAGATTTTGTCTTTTTGTAGTCATTTTATATATCTTTGCGGTCACCATGAGTCTCTTCATTGTAATTTTGTGTCTCTTTGTGCTCATTTTGAGTCTTGTTGTTTCTTCAGTCTCTTCATAGTTATTTGTTTCTGTTTCTGGTTGTTTTGTCAAAGTCGCTGTGAGTCTCCGTTATCTACGCAGCTGTTTTGCATTTTTCTGTAGTTGATTTGGTCACTTTGTAGTCTTCTTATTGTATACATATATACATGTCTCTTTGATTGAAATTTTGCACAACCCTGATTCTAAAAAACTTGTGACCCTGTGCATCATATCCAGTGTACAAAAACGAAAGTTTCCCAGTTTGAGCATTAGATATCTTGTGTATTCAACTAAATATAGGTCACAAAGGATTAGTAGATCATCACATTCTGTTTTCAGTAATTTTTCACAGCATAACGACTTTTTTAGGGATTGAGGTTGAGTTGAGTTGGAGGACACTTTGGGCCCCGGGGCCTGAGCCCTGTAGGCCTGCTCAGTAATCCATCCATGACTGCAGCACTTAGTGCTCTTCCAAGCTGTTTTTGGGTGATTCAGTTCAATGTGGCATGTTCACAGAGTTTAAGCAATATAAAACACTCATTTTTGTGTTTATCTGAAGTATTTCAAGTACATAATAGTGCAAGATTCAGTGGAGGGCTTCTCAAAATAACACTGCCATTTCAGTTTCCTGAGAATAAATTTGATACCCGTCTCATTCCTCCTTTGGGGCTCAATGCAACTTTTGAAAAGCTCTGCAGTAAACCTGACTTTGATATCAAAGAGAACTACTGGTAGTGTTGGGCGGGCGTTCCACACTGTAGGCTTGTTGTTGCCTTTGTAGTCATGTTGTTGCTTGTCTCTTAATTGACAGAGAAAGTAGACCAAAATGCTATGGATTGTGGGTGTTATCTCCAGTCTAGCATCCCCTCAGCGCCGAGCCACTCATTTCTCACTTTGCTTGCAGGGGCTTGGAGCGCGTCTCTTTCTTACAGCCCTCAGAAGTCAGGTGGCCCTCAGCCATTCCAGCTGTCTGTCGGGTGTCATTGTGAATCAGCATCAGGCAGGGGTGTAAAAGACAATCACACTGTTTTACATGCTACATTTGCCTTTAATCGAGGGGAAATCGTGCGCCGAGATGAGCCCCAAATAGAAATCTCCAGCAACACTTCTGTGCATGTGTAATTAGTGCAGTAAATCTCCTAATTAGCTTGTTGCGTTGTCAGTGGTTATAGCAGCATCCGGATGGAGTGGAGGGTGGAGGTTCTGGGCTGTGGTGGTGGTGGTGGTGGTGGTGGTGCTGTGGTGGTGGCGGTGGGGGGGGGGGGGATCCAGCAGATGGCTGCGTGCTGTCTTGCAGGCACACAGTGGTGGAGCAGAGAGGAGCGGAGAGGCTGTCAGACGCTCCTCCGTCAGGCCATCGCCAGGAGCCGGCCGACCACCACCCCCCCAGCACCCCACCCGGCCGTCCTCTGACAATTATTTGTTTCTTACCAAGATAAAGAGAACTTTAGATTTAGAAGTGTTTTTAAGACTTTAGATTTATTTTTATTTTTTTAAGAGTTAATTTCTTATTTTAAGCATACATCCCCTCCAGCATTTAAGTTGCCCATCCCCTACTTCAGGGATGGGCAACTTAAATGAATGAATGAATGAATGAATGAATTAATTAATTTTATTTAGGACAGACAGTACAGAGCCATTAAACATTGCAACATGAAACATGAGACATGAGAAGATGGTTGTACAAACAGGCTTAGCAGAATTGCTATATTTCACCCGGCTGTCTGTGAAGAGACCTGGGTAGGTAAGATGTTTTTGTAAGATTAAAATGTCTTGTTATATCATTAAAATATACCGTTATGGTAGAGATGGTGCAACTGGCCACTCTTAAGAGATTTTGCTAACTTCAACATACTTTTTGATATAACAAAGTTGTTTAAAATTGTTATGTTATAAAATAGCAGATTTAGCTTTTTGATATTATAAATGTTGGAGGGGGCCACAATTTTTCATGGACACTACCACAGGGCCACATATAGGACCGTGCACTTAACCAGATATGATGAAACTGCAATTTTAAACATGTTTACAGTGCAGTAACTTAACATATTTCATGCTCAAATGCATGAACACTGCAAAATAAGAAATTAACTCTTAAAACAAGATAAATTATTTAACACTTCTAAATCTAAAGTTTTTTTTATCTTGGTAAGAAACAAATAATTGTCAGGTCACTCTGCTCGGGCCAGTTCATCGCTGCTTGCAGCTTTAATTTATCTTGTTTTAAGAGTTAATTTCTTATTTTAAGCGTTCAACATGCTTATTTCTAGATTTAATAATCTTAATTTAAGAAATCTTGTCAAGTAAAATCATCTGTCCATGCAGCAAGATCATTTCCCTCAGATTTAGTGTTTTTATCTTGTTTTTAGACACACCTTTTTTGCAATTCATTAATCCATTAATGTAACTTTATACTTCTACTGCACTACATTTAAGAGGCAAATATTGTACTTTTTAATCCAATACATTTTGGAATTAAGGAAAAACATAGCACCAATTTAAGATAATTATGCATTTCTAAAAAAAAAAATCAAAACAGATAACAACATTTTAAGTAGTCAAACTTAGCCATACTGCGATTATAACAATAAAAGGCTACTTTCATAAATGCAAAAATAACAATCCAATAATATTTGGAATATCTGAGCGAGAACATTCTGCATAATAAGTACATCTTACCGCCAGGAGCCGGCCGACCCCCACCCCCCGACCCCGCCGTCCTCCAGCCCGGCAGTCACAGAGGCAGAAGTTAAGAATAGAGGAAGTCTTGTCACATTGCATGTAAAGGAATCCTGCTCTCCGAGGGGGTGATACACGCTGGAAACAAACAATCGCCGCTCGGCTGATGTGCAACCCTCATGTTTGTTTTTTCCTCTAGTTATTAGTCCCTTTTGGTCAAATACTGTCACAGATCTGCTCCGCTTACAGCTGGCCTCCAGTCGACATCATCCAATGTTGGCTACTACTGTTCAGTCTTTTTATTGAAATATTATAATGACAATAACAAAAATAACAATATATGCCTAATGTAGTCGGATGTAAACAGACAATGATGAGAAATTAATAGCATTTTTTTAAATGTTAAAAAAAAGAAAGAAAGAAAGAAAGAAAGAAAGAAACTATAGTGAGGAGTTAGTTAGCTATATAGTTATATAGTTGACATATATAATATAGATTGATATAAGATAATTTCCCTCAGATTTAGTGTTTTTATCTTGTTATTAGTCACCCCTTTTTTGCTGTGCACTTTACTTGTACTTAGTTACAGTCCAGAGTTGGAGCATTCCACTGGATTACAGCATTTATGTAGATACCATTAACCCTCTGGAGTAATAATAATAATAATAATAATAATAATAATAATGATAATAATAATAATAATAAAAATGCATTTTATTTATAGGCGCCTTTCAGGACTCTCAAGGTCACCTTACAATAAACAATTAAAAACAAAACAATAATAATAAAACAGCAATGGCAGTAATAATAAACAATAATGAAACAATTACAAATTAGAATAATAAAAACAACAATGAAAAATCGTAAATTAAAAATTCTGAAAAGGTGTAACAGATGACAAAGTTGAACCAAAATCTCCTGGTCTTCAGAGGTTTAAGATGTCAAATTGTCTCTTTTCAGGTTTTTTTTTTTACTGAATTTGTCGAAGGAATGTGGACAGAAATGTTTTAATGAGATGACTGAGATGCGTTGTGCAGGATTGTGCAGTGGTGGAAAAAGTATTCAGATCCTTTACTTCAGTGAAAGTACTAATAGCACACATAGCAGCTTAAAATAAGAAATTAACTCTTAAAACAAGACAAATTAAAGCTGCAAGCAGCGATGAACTGACCCGAGCAGAGTGACCTGACAATTATTTGTTTCTTACCAAGATAAAAAAAAAAAGTTAGATGATTTATCTTGTTTTAAGAGTTAATTTCTTATTTTAAGCATACAACATGCTTATTTCTAGATTTAATAAACTGAATTTAAGAAATCTTGTCAAGTGAAATTATCTGTCCATGCAGCAAGATAATTTACCTCAGATTTAGTGTTTTTATCTTGTTTTTAGACACACCTTTTTTTTGCAATGTGTACTTTAGTACAATTTTGAGGTACTTCCATTCATGTAACTTTATACTTCTACTGCACTACATTTAAGAGGCAAATATTGTACTTTTTACTAATTTTGGAATTAAGGAAAAACATAGCATCAATTTAAGATAATTATGCATTTCCAAAAAAAATTTCAAAACAGATAACAATATATTAAGTAGTCAAAATTAGCCATACTGTGATTATAACAATAAAAAGGCTGCTTTAATAAATGCAAAAATAACAATCCAATAATATTTGGAATATCTGAGTGAGAACATTCTGCATAATAAGTACATCTTGATGCTAATACTTTTGTACTTTTGCTTCAGTAAGTTTTGACACCCCTTTTTTGCAGTGCAGTATTTGAGTAAATGTACTTAGTTACAGTCCACCACTGGGATTGTGTGAATTATTCCAAATACACCAAAGGTTTGGAGCAATAATTGGATGTATAAATTCAGTAAATGGAGACAGAAGCTGTAAAAGCCCTCCTGAGTTGCCACTGAAATGCTCCTATTTAGGACGAATCACTGCAGCTGCCCCGAGTCGTGCCTCAGCCCGTCTGAAATCTGTTCTGACGCAGAGAACAAAAGCAGTTTCGGGGACTTCTTTTCTCCTCCAGATGTTGAACTTGATTCGAAAAGAAAAGGTGATTTTGAGGGGGTTGGGAAGAATAAGGGAGGCGGGAGGGAGGGGGGTTGGGGGCACAGCAGCAGCTGCTGGAAGAAAGAAAGGCAGACAGGGATGGAGCGAGGATTACAGTGTGATGCTGAAAGGTGAGACAGCAACACAAAAACATTTCAGGGCAGCAGCGGCATCGGGCAAAGTGTGCACTTTGTCACATGTTGTTGTGGTTGATGGATTCCTCACTGCACACATATATAATAATCATGACCGTTTTTTCTCATTTTAAATTTTGGATATCTGAAAATATGGTGTTTTTCTGTTATTTCTGGGAAAATATACTACTACATGTATCAATAGGCTATAATAGGACCATTTTGAGAGTATTGGGGCATTTTAGAATGTTTTAAAATTTCGACATTCTATATAGTGTGACTTTTTTTCCCGAAATATTTAGGACATACTCTAAAATTGTTGTTTTAATTTTTTTTAATGTATGATGCTATTACTATGGCCAACAAGCTATTTTAAATTGTTTTTTTTTGTCATTTGTCAATCGTTGTTTTTGTGATTTTGTTCATTTTGATCAAACAACAGAATGACCATATTATTTAGATTTTTCAACATGCTTTTTTCAAAAAATTTCAAAATACGGTGTTTTTCTGCTATTTCTGGAAAAAAATATACTACTACATGTATCATCAGACTATAATAAGACCATTTTGAGAGTATCGGGGCATTTAATTTATTTATGATTTTTTCACAAATATTTTTGACATGACTTTTTATCAAATTATTTAGGACATATTCTAAAATTGTTGGGGTTTTTCTTGTATATATTTTTTAATGTATTATACTATTATTATGACCAACAAGCTATTTTAAATTGTTTTAGTCATTTTTGGACAAACAACAGAATGACCATATTTTGATTTTTCAATTTTTTTTTTAATTTTTTCAAAAAAATCCAAAATACGGTGTTTTTCTGCTATTTCTGAAAAAAAAATGTACTACTACATGTATCATCAGACTATAATAGCACCATTTTGAGAATATTGGGGTATTTAAATGTTTTTTTGATTTTTTCACAAAAAAATTTGACATTACTTTTTTCTCAAAATATTTAGGACATATTCTAAAATTGTTGTTTTTGTAAAAAAAAAAAAAAAAAAAGAAGTAATGTATTATGCTATTACTATGACCAACAAGCTATTTTAAATAGTTTTTAGTCATTTTTGGACAAACAACAGAATGACCATATTTGGATTTTTCAACATACATTATTCCAAATATTGGACATCTCAAAATACGGTGTTTTTCTGTCATTTCTGGGGGGAAAAATACTACTACATGTATCAACGGACTATAATAAGCCATGTTGAGAGTATTGGGGCATTTTCAAATGTTTAAAAATTTCGACATTACTTTTTTTTTCTAAATATTTAGGATGTATTTAAAAATTGTTGTTTTTATAATATTTTTGGATGTACTATACTATGATCAATAAGCTATTTTGTATCAACAGACTGTAATAAAACCATTTTCAGAGTATTGGGCATTTCAAAATTTTATGAATTTTTCATGAAAGATTTCAACATCTCATAGGAACCATAGCTGCTTTTTGTTTTATACTGAAAACCAAACAACTTATTTTTGATGATCAGGGAAAAAGTTAGTATTGTATGTTTCTGCAAACTATGAATATGTTCAGTCTAACTGGTTCTGAACTACTTCTGAACTACTCATCCCCTTCTGTAATGGTAAAAAAAAAATCATCATATTGGGTCACAGTTTCAAACACATGGTTAATGTTATGAATCCAAACAACACTACTTGGCTACGGTGACACAGCACAACTGCTTAAGGGATGTTTCCACTACCTGGCAATACCCGGAATGAGGCGGGTCTCACTCACTGACATGCCCCTAATTTGAATACGAGCTGTCCAGAGCGTTATTTTGGGACTTTTTTCGTCCCTGTCTAAGAACAGGGTCTTTTTTCTCCCCTGAAAAAATCCTGGTTGCTGATTGGATAGAACGCTAAGCAGGATGTGACGTAGTACTCAACGCCACAACAACACGCGCCATTTGTAAAAGCCAGCGAAGCAGTGTTGCCAACTTAGCTACTTTGTTGCTATAATTAGCTAAGAAGGAGTCGAAGCGGCACATTCCTCCTGCAGCAGTCTCTCCCAGCTGCAGTCACAGTTAACAGTTAGCTCTGTAGCAGTACAGTGTGTCTGTGCTGCTGCTGCAGGAGGTGTTCACTTAGCGATCTCTGTTGGTTTACAACAAGCACCGGACACTCAGACACACAGTTAGCGATGCTGGTTAATTCACGATCACTATGTTTATGATCAGCGGAGAAGCTGTGCATAATTAGCCATGCTGCTTTGTTTATGATCAGCTCCTGACTTTGGGCACAGTTAGCGACAGCGGCCACAGTTTCGTCTCCGAAGTTTAATCTGCCCGAAGATCGAAAACCATACGTCACTCTTTACTCTCCTTTTTTTAGTGGAGACATGCAGAGTGAGCGGACTTTTGAGAGGGCGTGGCCTGAGACTTTCCCGATGGCCACTCTTCCCCCTAAAGGAAACACGGCTTTAGTTAAGGTTAGGAAAAATTAGGGATGGAATTTTTTTTTTAAAAAGGAGGCTTCAGTAGGCAACTACTGGGCTTACTAGGCTGTTGTTTCCATTGTAATCTAAACAAATTTCAAGCACCAAAAAAAAATTTGATTTTGGGTTTTCCAGTCATGTGAGTTAAATGTTCGCTGCATCGGAACGTATTTGCAAAAATGTTTCCATCTCCAGGTTAGTGCATTAACTATTTTTAGAAAAAGATGAAAACCACAAAAAAAATGCGTATTATCGAAAAGTTTATAGAATTTTGGTGTTTCAATCACCAAAATGCACTAAAAATGTGTTAAGGGTAACACGACTTCAGTTTTTTTTTAAAAATTGAAAAAACAACTAAGCGCAATTACATATAGTAATGTAGTAATGTAGTAAAGTAATGCAGAGCGTTATAATGTGACGTATATATGTACGGTAGATAGTTTATAGGTTAACTTCCAAGTTAATAAAATTAACTTCAAATTAACTTTTGGTGTGTCATGGGTCTCCTGAGTGAAAGCCAATTTTCTGTTTGACCTCAAAGCTTTTAATATTGCTGCAAATGGTTTTCCATTGGTGTTAATGTAAAGCCTGGTGCATCAGTATGTGGTGAGAACGATCTTTTTCTATTTCTGTGGTTCTTGCAGTGGCTTGTTAATTTGTTAGAGCCACAGCACTGTGATCCTTGATCCACTTACCTAATCACTTTTACTGAAAAGTCTTTCTTAACTACACTAGCGCCCAAAAGTTTGGGTTCACCCAGAAAAATGTCATGTCAATGTCACTTTATTCATGTAATGAGTTACCAAATGAATCGAAAATATAGTAAAGACATTGACAAGGGCAGAAATAATATTTTTTACCTGTACAAATCTCCAACTTTACCTATAGAAACTCAACTACACTGTAAAAAAATGTTGATTTTATGGTGAAAAACTGCTAAACCATGACAGTAAAAGACTGTACAATGATGAATGGGTTAATTCAGTTTCCGTAACAATGAAACACCGTAAATGTCAGCCAAAACAGTAATTTTTACAGTTTTGTTTTTTGGAAATATACATTACTCAGCTGTAAAATACACTGTAATATGTATTTAATGCAATATATATACAAGCCACCACTATAATTTCTGCATTTATCTTTTGGAAAAAAAAACTTTTTCTCACTGTTAAATGTACTAAACACCATATCTCTAACAAAAATATACTGTAATATTTAATGGTAAAATCTTTAATTCATGCGGCATTTATAAAGTATTTTCTTGTCAATTATATGGCAGAACAGTTTCTTTTGATGGAAAAACGTTTTATTTTTTACGGTAAGATATGGAATAAAATGGCAATCTTGAACATGAAATCAACAGTTCTAATATCATTTTACCGTAATATTAGAAAAAGTTGCACCGTATTTATTACGGTAAAGTTCTGGCAACCACAGCTGCCGATTTTTTACCGTAAAAACAACCGTTTTTTTTACAGTGTATTTTTTTTTAGACTTTTACATGTTTTATTTGCACTCTATTTCAACATGTATCTGGCAATCTTATATATTTGATATTTCTTTTTATTGTTCACTCTTTTTGCTATCTTTGTTATCGATAATTCAGATCTTCCCCGTTCTTCTTAGCTTCAGATTCATTGGGGAAGGGGTTTCCCATTCATTTTTTCAAGTGTGTCATTGTGTAAGTTTGGGCTTCATATCTCCGAGCAAAACTCTCATTGATTCTTTCCGCCTGTAATCTTTTAATAAACTTGACATTCATGACAAACCCACAATAGTATTATTGCATAAATATATTATAATGGAACTGGAGATGTACCATAACATCCCTATTTTACTGCAATTAATAAATGAATGACGAGTTTGATGTGAATATTATTTTGTCAGATTTTGTCAGTTTGCCAGAGGCGCAAATATTCAGAAAGTCTGAAATGTCAAAAAATGAACACAGTTTGAGAAGCAGAGTGTCCTATATATATCTCATATAGTTTAATTAAATGACATCCAGTGATTGAAAAAGATATAGTTTCAATTAAGGAGCTTTAATTGAAAAAGGTCATTTCAAAAACTAAATGTTCTATTAGAAATTCAATTACCTCGCAGAGAAAAGGAATATAATATAATTCTTCATAATGGACTCTGGAATGTAATAAGTCGGCCAATTAACTATTTTTTATTTGATTTAGGTAGATTTTATGATCTTTGTTCACAATATCAATTACATGGAGAGCTTTGTGTAGGCAATGTTCATAATGGCTGCAAATGGCAGAGGAGGAAAGAACCCTTGACTAATTAATGCATCCCTAACCAGCTTTCAATTATAACACAAATCATGCACTAACACACATCTAGGTCAGGATTCTCAGCCTTTGTTCAACACAGAGTTTTACCACTGAAAAATTGCCTTTTTCAAGACATTTACATGGAAATTGCAACATTATAACCACATATATGCTTAAAAGTTATAACCCTGCATCTGTATTGGTTGTGTTGAGTTAGTTTTCAGAGGTTGGAGAGGGTTTTTTTAAACATTGTCAGGTGAATCTTTGCTCCGTCTGGCTGCTTTTACACTTTTGACAGATATCAATCAATCCAACAGATGAGGTCAGCTGTTTTAATTTGCTCACGCTGCGTCCTGGGAAATGAATATTCAGCACTTTGATGATAAAGCCTGGCTGTTTATGCACACTGAAGACATTAATTTGCTGGCACCATTACTTTTTTTTCCCTCAGCACAATTGCCATAACACATACTGTTCAGGCTGTAACAGGAAAAGTTGTGCTGAGAAAATTTCAAAAAAGGTGAAAATATGAATGTTTAGTGGTGCCTTGCAAGCTGTTTTCCCTCTTTTACTCGGTTGGTGCTGACTTTTTACTTGGCTGTGTTCAATTCTAAGTGAGCTGCAAAGAGAAGCTAGATTATAGTTTGGCCTCCTCAAATACATATCAACTTCAACTTCAACTTTGAATTAATTAACCAGAAGGAAATTTGGTGCCCTGGGCGAGATCCATTGGTGTTGAACAGCTCCGCTTGCTGTTTCACGGAAGGGGGAACTCCCATTTTTGTTTCCCCAACCAGGCTATATAATACAACTGTCTGTCTATATTATTATTAACTTACAAGTAAATTTGCAAAGAAGCAGAGCTGGAGACCGCTAACAAATTAAGAGACAAGAGAGACAATATAAGTGCAAACCCCGCGAAAAAAATGTGCTTAACTGTGTTTAGCTAGCGTTTCTTTATTTCAACCTAGCTAGCAAGCTAATACAAATGAAACGTCTTCACACAAAATGGCTTTTAAAAAAAGATGACATAACGTTACCTTTATATTGGGACTTCTTCTCCTCCTCCTCTGTTCTTCTCTTTCGATACTGCGCACCAGAGAGCTTTGACAGACGTTTCATCTTGCAAGAGTTATCAAAACATAACGTGTCTGTCACTTGACGTGACCTCTGTGACAGCGATCTGACCATCTAAAGGGGGGCAAGGCAATGACCACACGTCATGTGATTGTTTATCTGTTTCTTTATTTTGTTAATATTTATTATTTTCAAGACAGAACACTGGGCATCGGAAATTATTATTGTTTAGTTTTTTTTCTCCCTCGAGGGTGACTGGCGGCGCCCCTCCAGCAGATGGTGGTCTAGGCGACCGCCTATGTCGCCTAGAGCCGGCCCTGCATCACACCAAGGACCATGACAAACATGAAATATTGACAACAGTAACAATACAAAAAAACACATTTCCACACCGCAAATGAGAGCAAGGTTCACCTGTCACACTAAACCTGTAGCTAAAAAAACAAGCTAAAACATTATAAACAGAAATAGACATATACATAATGCAGGGGTTTTTTTCATAGTTTTTTCCTCCTTTCCTCCCCTCACGTTGTGCTGTATTTTCTTTCTCTTCATCTCTGTCTTCCTGTCTTGTTCACCTCTGTCATACTGTTTGTGTGTTTTCATACGTTTTGGACGGGTTGATGGCAAATTTCGCTGTATTACCCTGTGCAATGACAATAAAGGCTTCTGATTCTGATGTTAAAGTGCTGTACAGAGCTGTAGGGAATTAAATGGAAGCAAATGAATATCAATCCAGGCTAATCCAAGATATCTAAGAAGCATCCACATAAAAGCAAGCAAGGAAGTGAAGTAAATCAAGCTTCTCAATGGCCACAGGGACAAAAGAAGACCTGGCCCACCTTGTTCTTGTTCTGGGCATACTAAAACAACAAAAGAAAAGAAAAGAAAAGAAAAGGTATGGGCAAGATTTAGTGCTGTTACTTATTGTCCAGTATGGAATTTAAATAAGTATGATGCAGAAACCTGACACCATCTTACATCCAATGGTTAAACTTTTTATATTATTTTTTTTTCTCACTCAAATAATAGACTAACCAACTGCCAGAAATACTGATACGATATTTGCTGAAAATATTTGCATCAAATTCTGCGTCACAATGTAGCAAATTCTACAAGTCCTTGAAACCACATGAGCACATTTGTCATTTTTTTCCTCTCCATAGACCTGTATTCTATCTAATGGCCAGCAGGGGGCGACGCTGCCAGCTGCAAAAAAGAAAAGTGTCTCTGTTTCCAAGTTGAATGGAAAATCACCCAATTTCTCACTTGATTTATTACCTCAGTAAACATCCTCATAATGAGTTTATGGTCTCAATTGCCAGTTTCACGTCTTCTCTAATACAGCATGATGTTTATTTTGTAAATTATGGTGCCGTTTAGAATAAAATAAAAAAGATAAAGCAGGGAATGTTGGAGAGCAGGGCTACCTTATAGTTGGCAGGTCGCTACCACAGTCCACAAATCAATAGGTCACTGTGACTCTGTCCCCCATATCTACAACTGGTATTTTAAACATGTTATTAGCTAAGTGAAACGGTCGCGGTTTGGTTAGGTTTAGGCAGCAAAACTAGATTTAGGCAAAAAAAAATACAGTTAGGAGTTACAAAAACATAAATTCACATTACAACCAGAAATGGATTACACACATTTTACATTTTTATAAAGATATTGTACTATAATCATTTACATTTAATATGATTTTCATTATTATATCATATCAGCATTTATTTGAAGCCCACATGGGCTTAAAAGAAACCATGCATTCATATAAGTTTGAACAAAAAATGATTTTAGAAAAAGAGATCATAAATCCAGCCCCTCCCTCGTCTATATACGTAAATGCTCTGATTATTTGTATTTTTAAAAAAAAAGTTCAATTATTGTTTAAAATGACGTTTCAAAGCATTTAATATAATTCTTGTGGAGAAAAACTTCATATTAAAAAAAATGAAAACTGACAAGGCTTAAAATTAAATTTAAACTTACTTTTTTTAAATCAAGTTGTACTTAAATTTTACTTTACATTCTGAATATAGGGTTTTTACATGTAATAGAGTA
The DNA here is from genome assembly GCF_030273125.1 of Centropristis striata. Taxonomy (NCBI): domain Eukaryota; kingdom Metazoa; phylum Chordata; class Actinopteri; order Perciformes; family Serranidae; genus Centropristis; species Centropristis striata. The sequence continues at coordinate 14,230,619 of NC_081525.1, read as the reverse complement.
TTTTTTACAGTTTGTTCGTTCCACTATTACTGTACCACATTCAGTAAAATGATCACAGCACTGGTGACAAAAAGGACTTTATGACTGAGTTGGCACATTTGACATGGTTTTCCTTAAAGGCAGCAGCATATTAATTGTAACACTGTAATTAATTACAAGGATATCAGAGAAAATGTGTGAGATTTTAAAATACAAGAATGTGATCAGAAGCGAGCTTCTTGTTTTTTCTTTTGTGTCACCTCAAGTTGATCTTCACCTAAACAGTTATAGAGTTGTTGTTTTTTTTCCATTCATCCTTTATTTATTGTCTCTAGGAATCATTGAGGGCAACCCCTCATTTGCAATGATGTCGAGAGTACAGACAAAACACGAAACAGTACAGACAAAACACATGCAAAAACATTAAAAACAGTTACAGTGAAAGGCAGAGTTATTAATTATCATAGTTATAGAGTTGAAAAGTCAATAAACAATACGGTGCTGCACTGTAACATTATTGCTTTTACCCGGAGTTGAAATTATCAGATGATAAATTGATTTGTCAGATAATTAACCAGCAGTCATATTTTTAATTTGAAATGTTAAACATGTTGTTGTTTTAGCTCTCAGGTTGAATATTTCCTGTCTTTCTCTGTTTTACATGATTATAAATTGAGGATATTGGATTTTAAAAAAGGCACCTTGAAGACATCACATCGACTCTGGGGAATGCTGGTGAGCAATTTACACAATTTGGTAAAAATTAGTAACCTAATAAAGAAAACAATCAGCAGATAAATTAGAAATGAAATGCACTGCCCAACTTTGAGTGTTTGCTGAAGATGAAACCACAGCAGTCAAAACATGGCAACACCAGTTGTTTTCCACTAGGGGGCAATATTACCCAGGGAGGGAGGAGAACCAAGAGGATTTGTTACTACAAACTAAACAAACCAAAACCTAATTAAACGTTGCACGATATCAATTAAACTCTACTCTAGCGAATAATAAAAAAAAAGATAAACTAGGATGTGTTGCACTGACAAAAATCCAACAAGCATCACTATCCCTGATTACAACATGCAAACATGATATACAGAGTGCAATAAACTGTCACAGATCCACCTTAAATGTAAAAAAAAAAAAAAAAAGAGTGAAGAGTGCTGCAATGATCACATCTAGTAAACAAACACCTGATTCACAGGCAAGAGACGCTTTGATACCAAATCAACTGATTGATGCTGCACACACACCAGCTTCATCACATGTTTAGTCTCAAATTCCCCATGTGGAAATGTGTGCTGTTTGAAATATGTGTGCAACACACACACACACACACACAGGCACACACAGAGAGTGCAACACTACAAGCTGAATAATTTCTTAGCACTTCCTGAAGGCAAACAGGAGTGAGACTACCACATGAGCAGTGGATTATTATCACTGCATAATATATTTTCATCTTCCTAGCTGAAGTGAACGTGTCGTGCAATTATTCTGAATTGTTACCAAAAAGAGAGTGGAAACAAAACATTAGCTGCGACAGAGGTGATAGGCTGGAAACATTAATATACTGTTCTTACAAAAAAATATGTCAATCAGTATTTTACACACATTGTACACATTTATTATTTCTATGGTCTTTACCTATGCTGTTCTTAAGTGCATGTTAGCCTACTTTACACTGATATATACGTTCTGCTATGAATATGAAATATGAAATACTGTAGTATTTATCCCACAAGGAATACAATTTTCAACATGCATCATCTGTAAAATATGATGCTTTCTTTTAGAGGAAAATTCATATATTACTCATTAAAATTGCTCCAATTTGACCAGCTACAGAATTAAAATGTCACATACATGTTAATGCATTAACAATAATATTACTACTACTATTGATAATAATAATAGCAACAACAACAATATTGAATATGATAATAATAGCAATAATAATAATAATAATATCACTACTACTACTACTACTACTAATAGCAACAACAACAATATTGAATACGATAATAATAGCAAAATAATATTAGTACTACTACTACTAATAATAATAATAATATTAATAATAGCAACAACAACAATAATAAATATGATAATAATAGCAATAATAATGATAATTCAATAGCATAATATATAAAAACAAGAGGAGTCAATTTGCATAAACCAATTTCTCTTGAGTGCACAATAAAAGTACCATGATGATGTATAAAAAATGTTAAAGTTTGACATATCTTATTGAACACAACAGCAGTTTCATCAATATTTCTTTAAACTGCAATAACAACAACATGATTTAGGAAAAGAAATCCGAACAGATTTATCTGTTTTTGCACAAAAAAGAAACTTCCTGTTATCTATTTAAGGTCATATTTTAACAAAAACAAACTGCATTAAAAATAATTGGAGAACATTTTTAAAATAACGAAATGAGGAAATGTAAAACATCTGTCATCAGATTCACATTTTTTAACTGTAAGTGCGTATTTTATTGTTCCTTCTTCTTTGTTCCTCCTCTGAAGCATCATGTCTGCGCCGGGCCACGGGGCGTCTATCAGAGTTAAGTTGTGGAGGGAGAGTCAGCCTGTGTGTGTACACTGTGTTTATGTACTCATACGTGTGTGTGTGTGTGTGTGTGTGTGTGTGTGAGTGAAGGGTCGGGGCGGCAGCTGGCCGAGGCTTTTTTTTGGCGCGCCCGCCTTGGGGAGCCCCCACTCCAGCTGTGATTGATGCGCTCCTGTTGCTGACCGTGCAGAGGCCAGAGCACAGAGACCCGCCGAGGCTGATGTTTATTTGTGGTCAGAAACCGCCTCGGTCAGGGGGCCCTGCTCGTCAAACATCTTAATCCTCACAAACACAGCTCTGGGTCTGATTTTCTCCTCAGAAATGACACATCAGCTCGGCTAAATCTCTGCTGATTGTTGTTTTTCACAATTATATGAAATGTGAAATGTCTATAAGACTTAACCCTTTGATGCACAACACATAAACAACACCAAAGAGTTGTTAGAACCACCAGATTACATTGGAAAATCACATATTTTAACATTTGAGACTTATTAGAGCCACCAAATAAATGATTTCCATTGGAAAAATACCAATTTAACAAAATAAGAGCTAATATTTGTGTCTTCTTTGTCAGGTTTGAAATTGGTGACAACATATAAACACCTTCTAATGCACAACATGGGTCAAAAATTACTTTGTGCATTACAAGCATAGTGATGAAAAAGGGGTTTTTATTCAAAAAGTAAAACATGAAACAACAAAAAATTAGGATGTATGATGATGAAAACAAGTTATTTGAGGAAAACCTGCAATACTGAATGATGAAATTAATTTATTGCAAAGATATAGAATATAAAAACTTAGTCGGGTCACTTTAGACCAGACCTGGGCATTGGCGTTGGCTGTCCTTGTCCAGCCTGCGTGAGGTTACCCAGAAATGAGAAATGAATACAACCGCAGTGCTTTTATTTTGAAGGCGGTTTACGTATATATGTGCCTGATGTTAGCTACCTTAAAACATGTGTTGCTTTTTGCATAAAGGTAATAAATTACTGGTTTACTGCATAACATACATGCTATATATTGTTTTTTTTGTGGTTTGAATGTATGTTTAGTAGCATTTCTAGCATTCCACCTGGTATTTCCTGTCACTACCTTTCAAAATTAAAGCACCCGTTTCACACTGGATGGCACCTTTTCAAAATAAAAGCATCACAACATTGTAAAACACCTAGAAAATGTACAAACATGAAAAACAAGCTATATAATACAAAAACACCAATAGGAAACTTGCTAAAGGTCATATACAGTTGTGTTTAAAATAAATGGAAAAGTGATTTTGTAGTATTTACTACTTTTTACTGCTATAATTTATTCATTCCACATTAACAGTCTTATCATAACATGTATTCTATTCTGTATATCTTCTCAGTAGCAGCTCAAAACCAGATAATTTACTGTATTTTATAAAGAGATTACATTGAACAGAATTTAGTTCAGAGTTTTGGTCCGGCCCATACAACCTTCGTGGTATTGGTCATATGGCCCCTTGTGAAAATAAATTGCCCACCCCTGCTTTAGATCCATGTTGTGCATCAAAGGGTTAACCCTCTGGGGTCTATGATCGTGGCGTCCTGATCAGATCATGTGACATTTAACAAAAAAACTAGGTCACATGGAGCGCTGCTACCAACTTCACTCCAAAGAACAGAATTGAAACTTTCTCCCAGTTTTTGTTTGATATTCCTAGGTTATGTAAAACCAAAGATATGATAGTTTTAATTTGATGGTACAGAAATATTTGAGCGTTGGTGTAGCTCTCTGTGTAGTTTTGCACATCGTTTGTTTTTGAAGAATTGCAGCTAGCAAGGGGGGAAAAAGCCTATAAATAGACATGTTTTTTATGGTACTTTTTTGTATATAGCTTTATTATATTTAATTTTTTAGCTTTTTATGCTAATATTTGCATCCTATATTTACATTTTCATTCCAAAACAGTTCATTGAGCATATTTGTGGTTTTTATTGTTGTAAATAGTATAATTTTTCAACTTGGATTTCATGATTTTTGGGCTCAATATGTTGATCACGTAGGTTAAAGTGAGAAAATAATTGTCAGATCATATAGGTGAAGAAAAAATGGATACTAAATTTGGGTATAGTAAACATTTTTTAAGTGGTACATGAAGGGCAAAATCTGAAATATTCAAAAACGGCCAAAATAGGCTCAGACCCCAGAGGGTTAAGCACTATGTTCTTGTTTTTTATATTTTTGGAAAAGGAAATGTTTTTGCTCTAACGCAGCCGTGTCCAGTGTGAGACGGCGGAGTGTAAACACTGAGGACTTATGTCTCTGTGGGAGAGTGCCAAGTACACTCATGTCTCTTTGATCACAGTGGACGTCGGCTGCTCAGTGCCGAATGAAGAATGCTTTTTGTATGTGACATTCTGGAGCACTTAAAGGAAATGATCGGTCAAAGTGCAATCAACAGGCGAAGCCGGAGCTTCATACAGAAGTCCCAGCGGGGCCGTAGAGGTAAACCCACCAGGGCTCCACTCACTGGGGGGAGACCAGCCCCACACTTTGTTTGTGTTTGACTCGACTTGTGTTCAGGTGGAGTAGACTTTACTGTGATTACTGCAGAGAGCTGAACAGTCGGAATGAAACACTTAGTTGCATATGGCTCATACACTGTAATACTACAATATTTGCCTTTAAACCAGGGATGGGCAACTTAAATGCTGGAGGGGGCCACAATTTTTCATGGACACTACCACAGGGCCACAAATAGGACCGTGCACTTAACCAGATATGATGAAACTGCAATTTTAAATATGTTTAGAGTGCAGTAACTTAACATATTTCATGCTCAAATGCATGTATAACAGTATAAATAGGAATACAAAAGGTTTGAAGCAAATAAAAAATAACCACTTACTGTAATTTCTTTTTTTTCAGTGTAAGAACAGCAGACTAACATTAATTGCAAGAAGTAATTTTGTGCTTTTTTACACTGCACTTTTAAGATTTCATGCTCAAATGCATGTAGTTGTACTGAGGGCCACTTCAAGTGAGGGTGCGGGGTGTATGCGGCCCCAGGGCCTCTAGTTGCCCATCCCTGACCTAAATGTAGGTAAATAGAAGTGTGAAGTTACATAAATAAAAGTGCAAATACTCAAGTAAAGTAAAAGTACCTTAAAATTGTACTTAAGTGCAGTATTTGGGGAAATATATACACTGTAATACATTATTCTGTAGTCATTTCATTTTACTTAATATATTTGATAAAATGTATTAAATATGCTGCACTTAAGTACAATTTTAAGTACAATTTTAAGGTACTTTCACTTTACTAGAGTACCCGCACCCTCACTTGAAGTGGCCCTCAGTACAACTACATGCATTTGAGCATGAAACCTTAAAAGTGCAGGGTAAAAATGCACAAAATTACTTCTTGCAATTAATGTTGGTCTGCTGTTCTTGCACTGATAAAAAGAAATCACAGTAAGTGGTTTTCTATTTGCTTCAAACCTTTTGTATTCCTATTTATACTGTTCTACATGCATTTGAGCATGAAATATGTTAAGTTACTGCACTGTAAACATATTTAAAATTGCAGTTTCATCATATCTGGTTAAGTGCACGGCCCTATATGTGGCCCTGTGGTAGTGTCCATGAAAAATTGTGGCCCCCTCCAGCATTTAACTTGCCCATCCCTGATTTAAAGGCAAATAGTGTACTTTTTACTCCACTACATTTAGCTTTAGTTACTTTTCAGGTCGATATTTAACATGAAAAACATGATAAAATTAAAGTGATTAGACTTTTTTTTATAATTAAACTACTTTATGACAGTATATTAAGTAGTTAAATTGAGCCCTTCCTTAAAGAAATTAAACTGCTGTTTATATAAATGCATCAATAATAATAATGATAATCCAACAATAGCCTATATTTCTAATATAAATTATAAAACAATCTGAGTGAGTCCATATTGCATTATGAGAACTTTTGCTTTTGATACTTTAAGACATTTTGATGCTGATACTTTTGCACTTAAATGCAGGACTTTATGACTTTATTAGTGACTGTGTATTTCATTCAGTAAATTCAGATAATTAAATATTAACATCTATGAGCAGTTGTTAGAGATGAAATAGCCAGTAGTACATAAAGAAGTTTTAATAAACTTTCTTATGAAGTTGGAATAATTTTTTTCTTTTTTACACTGTAAAATCCTTTTCAACACAACACATGCAACCACAATTAATAGAGGATTGTGTCTGATAACAGAATTATTCCAACTTTATGGGCGACCGTGTACATTTAAATGCTCCTTACACTTTAATGCACTAGTGATGATAAAATAAGAAGAACTTTCACTTGTGATTGAGTTAATTTCCCGTGTGGTATGCAGAGCGTCTCTGTCTGCGCTGCTGTTTGTTTTTATAGAGAGCTGTCTTACCTCTCCCATCCCACATTACACCGCAGGTTAATGGTTGACTTTAAAATTAACGACCCCTAAAGATATACACGCTCCCGAGGTTAAAGGTGCGGTGTATAATTTCATGTCATCTCTGCTGTTGGCCACAATTCTCAATCTTATCTCAAAGCCAGAGAGAAAAGGTTGTTTTTGTGTGATAATGCAACACAGAGACAGCATTTATTATAACTTAAGGTAGACATAATTTATTGTGTACAGTTTGTGGTTCAAAGCTTACCTTTTGCAGCCTTCAAAATAAAAGAAACACATGTAGCTTTCAAAATAAGAGCACATGGATGTGTGAACAGAGTCCACCACATACAGTCATGTCATGTCAATTTATTGTTCATTTTAATGGCTGGTATAACTTAAGGTAGCCATCATTTATTGTGTATAGTTTGTGGTTCAAATCTTACCCTTTGCAGGGTTTCCACCAAGGTTATAATAGTTTTGGATTTTTCATTAGTTTTAGTTTTAATTTCGTTGTGATTTTTGTTTTCAAATTCAGTTAGTTTTAATTAGTTTTTAGAGTGAGTTTGCTAGTTTTAATTAGTTTTTATTTTTTTGGAAAATGCTTAGTTTTAGTTTAGTTTTTATTAGTTTTAGTGTTAGTTTTAGTTTTTTTGTAATGGGGTATTTGTTGGGTGCCAGATTCGAAAAAAAGTCACAATAAATGTTGCCTTTATTTCCTTTGTCTGATCCATCTCAGCCCCAATAAGTTTATTAAGTCATAAAACCAGATAGATGAAATAGATTTCATATCAACCAAAAAGTTTTTCGTATGAAAAAAGTTGACAAAGACGAAAACCAAGGACATTTTCACTATTATTTTAGTTAGTGATGTAACCACAAAATACAGATTCAGTTAGTCATCTTTAAAAAAAAAAAAATCTCGTTATTATTTTTATTTCAGTTAAGGAAAATGTTTTTTCAACTCTAGTTTTCGTTATTTTGTTAGTTTTCGTTAATTATAATAACCTTGGTTTCCACTATACTCCTTGTGTAGCGGCGGCGGTTAGAATGAATGCTAGCTAATGTTAGCCTCCACTTATTTTCCCGGTGCACGTATTTACTCAGCGTTACGGTAAGAACATGTTAGACCCGCCTTAAAAAGCTTTCAAAATAAGAGCACATGGATGTGTGAACAGAGTCCACCACATACAGTCATGTCATGTCAATTTCTTGTTCATTTTAATGGCTGGTACAACTAAAAGTACATTTGTTTGCGCAAATATAATGATAACAACAAAAATAGCTCATAAGAGTTTAATTTAAGAGCTGATATCTAGCCATTTTCTATGGTTTTATTGATAATGGTTTTGGATATTGTATAATATAATAATGATATAAATTAAACTCTTATGAGATAATTTTGTTGTTATCATTATATTTGTCCAAACAAATGTACCTTTACTTGTACCAGCCATTAAAATGAACAAGAAATTGAAGAAAAAGGGTTGTCTAATATTTTTTCCATGACTGTAATTTACAAGAAGACTGTCAAAATATTATGCCTTAAATAAAACACAGAATAACCCTTATTCTACTTTAGCAACAATTCATTAAAATATGCAATGATTAAGATGGAATAGTGGCATCAGATTGTGAGAGAGGCCACCAAATTTAGGCTTTTAGGGCAAAAATTTCTCCGGGGGAGCATGCAACCGGACCCCCTACTTCAGGGATGGGCAACTTAAATGCTGCAGGGGGCCACAATTTTTCATGGACACTACCACAGGGCCACATATAGGACCGTGCACTTCACCAGATATGATGAAACTGCAATTTTAAATATGTTAACAGTGCAGTAACTTATCATATCTCATGCTCAAATGCATGTACACTGCAAAAAGGTGTGTCTAAAAACAAGATAAAAACACTAAATCTGAAGGAAATGATCTTGCCACACGGACAGATAATTTCACTTGACAAGATTTCTTAAATTAAGATTCTTAAATCTAGAAATAAGCATGTTGAACACTTAAAACAAGATACATTATCTAATACTTCTAAATCTAAGTTTGTTTATCTTAAGAACCAAATCATTTGCAGTGTATAACAGTATAAAAAAGGAATACAAAAGGTTTGAAGCAAATAAAAAATAACCACTTACTGTGATTTATTTTGTTTTCAGTGTAAGAACAGCAGACCAACATTAAGAGCAAGAAGTAATTTTGTGCATTTTTACACTGCACTTTTAAGATTTCATGCTCAAATGCATGTAGTTGTACTGAGGGCCACTTCAAGTGAGGGTGCGGGCCGTATGTGGCCCCCGGGCCTCCAGTTGCCCATCCCTGCCCTACTTGGTTCGGGTCCCCCCATCATAGTCTCAGAAAACCCTGTGGGAAACACTGGTTCTAAAGCTTGCTTTGCAGTTCAGTGTCATTTTTTATACTTTCTAAATTGCTGATTGATATGTGAACACCATCCAGGGGACAAATAACCAGAAACTCTGTTTTTCCTTTGATTCCCACATTGTGATCTAAATTCTTTAGAAATAAAAGGGGCCCAGTGTGATGGCTAAAATAAATGCAAAGTGATTTCAGCAGTGTTTTATTGATTAAGATCACACTGGGCCTCTGTGCAGCGTGCTGACAGCAGATGCTATACATCCTTCCAGGTTCAAATTAAGCCTCCTCCTCTTGGCATGCCACAGTGTGACAGTGATGCTCTCGCTACACTGTCCAAAACATTCAGTGGATTACCAGGAATAATAAAACCAGCACACTGCACTTTAAACTGGATGTGCCTATCTGATGCAAGGGGGGTGAGATTGATCTCCCATAATGCTTTGTCTTGATGAGACAATGAAAAATGGCCCTAGCCGGCGACATGTCAATATCAGGGCTGGAGATGCACCGACGGTCCTGGGTTCTTATTTAATCCGGTTTTCTTTAAGATGATAGCTCTTGTTACATTTTCACTGCCTGTCTGTCAGCTTGACATCGCAATATTCCCCCTCTCCTCACTTTCCTGCTCGGTTTCATTTATTTTAAAACGCCATTTCACACACGGCTGACTTTAACAAGGCATTATACAGCACTGAGGGAAGGTCTGGGAGATAGAATTGTGACAGATACAACATTTTTTATGGCGAAAATACAGAATATTGTAAACAGCAGAGTGTATAAATGTGGCAGAGTTCAGAGAGGAAAGCTGCTCATGTATGTGTAGATGTCATTCAGGCTCCTCTTCCCTGTGGAAATCATGTCCACTGTCATTCATTTAGGGCTCAGAGGCAATAGTAGGGCTTCATTTATTAAAAATGCAAACATTATCACAGATCATTGATTACTGAGTATTGATTATGTGCTATTTATTTGGCATTATTGGAAAAAGATAAACTATGTAACACAGGCTAATATAGGCAAATGGGCTGTTTCATCTATGACAAATTGTGTTGTTTTCCTGCCAAAATGCATCCCACAACAAATATATTGAGAATTAGTATGCATATATGCAATACTTACATAATTCTGGGTATTTTACATTGTATGTTCTATTCATTTTAATGGCACAATGGCAAAAAAAATAGACATTTTTGGACAGATTCCTTGTGAAAGCTGCTCATGTATGTATAGAGTCTCCTCTTCCCTGTGGAAATTATGTCCACTGTCATTCATTTAGGGCTCAGAGGCAATAGCAGGGCTACATTTATTAAAAATGCAAACATTATCACAGATCATTGATTACTGAATATTGATTATGTGCTATTTATTTGGCGTTATTGGAAAAAGAACCATGTAACACAGGCTAATATAGGCAAATAGGCTGTTTCACCTATGGTCTATGGTATTGTTTTCCTGCCAAAATGCATCCCACAACAAATATATTGAGAATTAGTTTGCAAATATGCAATACTTACATAATTCTGGGTATTTTACATTGCATGGTGTATTCATTTTAATGGCACAATGGCAAAAAAATAGACATTTTTGGCCAGATTCCTTGTGAAAAAGCTCCACCCTGATAGCAACGCTTTAGTATTTTTCCCTGTAACCACTATGGCGTTTTACTGTGAGAGTGCAGTGACAGTAGGGGTGTAGTGTCTCGCTGCACCCTCCACGATGCAGCTGTGGGTGAAACATGCCGTGGCTGACATATCAGTGATGTTTATTAAGAGACGAGTCTATCAGGTCTCATAAGCCGGTTCTCGCAGGCGGCAGATCTTTTGTTTCTTCCGGAGGGTGTCATCAATCTTGCGTGGCTGCGCTCTCCTGAGCGCTTGATGGGAGATCACGGATTCCTCCCTCCCATTGCAATGGGTTCAGTGGTGGAGGCAGGTAGATAGCACACACACACACACACACACACACACACACACAGTGAAGCCTACATGCTCTGCAGAGCACCTCCATTCTGGGAGGAAAACACAGAGGGAGGCTGCATTGAAGACATGACACTGTAATTCTCTGTGTGCTACTAAGAAGCATAGCCTTGATAACAAACAGTAAACAAAAATCCAATATTAGTTTTCAATATTCTTATTACATATTAAAGATATTTCATTTTCAGTGCTGTAAACTGGACATTTTATATTAAACATGTGACTGCTATGTGCAGGTTTTACTTACTACTAGGGCCGGGGCTCGATTAAAAAAATGTATCTAATTAATTAGAGGCTTTGTAATTAATTAATCAAAATTAATCGCATTTTAATCGCATATAAATATTTGACCTGAGAACAGTGAGAAGTAATTTTTTTCACATGGATTTTTAGTATACCATTGAATAATGGCTGAATACATAAGCTTGAGCAACAAAAATATTGTTTATTTTTGTTTAAGTCCAACAGACCAGTGCAATTTTTGCCATTAAGTGTAGCAATAGCATATTTAGAAATATAGTACATTTCAGAAATTCAAGTAGCCTATAGGTAGGTAGACCTTCTGTAAACTAGAATACTTTGGTTTTTGAAGTAAAACACAATCCATGCTAGCTACCACACTAGCCGCTAGCTGCTATATGTTTAGCATTGAGGTGATACTTGAGGCTCGATGTGCTGCGGTGATATGTGAATTCCTTGTTGCACAGCAACACAACCATGCTCTTATCGACGCTTCCATCCGCTGTTTTTTTGTAACTAAATGTCCCATCATCCACGGGGCCAACCAAAGCGTCTCATCAGCTTCTTCCTTCATGTTCACTGTGTTTGTTGTTGTCTGAACTCATGAACGCTAGTTGGTGCTCCAGTATAATTGGTCCGCCTGAAACCCATCCAGTGAGAAACTTTCCGCGGTGCAAAAATAAGTGCGATTAAAATGCGTCAATTTTTTTTTACAGTGTTATTACAGTCATATTTACTTTGTAGTTGGCAGCGCCCCCTAAAGGTCATAGTAATTTTTACCCAACGTAATATCTCACTTCTGGTACGTCAGCTAGGTAATTACTTCACTCCTGGTATTTACCTGCATTTATTTTACTTTTTAAATACTCTTTTTTAGTGTCTAATCAAGTAAAAACTTAACCTTAGAGAAGTGTTTTTGTTGCCTAAATTGTTGCAAACTGTAGCCTTTTTGAGACAACCATTACATTTATGTATGAGGACGTGTTGATTTCCTGCAAACAGTAAGGGCGTTTTTAGTTTTTTTTTTAAAGGCTCCCATGGGTTGTATTTGAGGCTAGGAACAAATGACATGCAAGGTTAATATGTGGGACAGCAGATATGGGACAAACATGCTGCAATCCCACATAAAGTGGGTCAGCTGGTCATCTTACCTGATTAGGTTAAATAAATGATCATGGTTTGGGTTAAAATAAGTATGTTCATTATATAATTGTATAACAGATACATTTGTTGCTTAACTTACTCTAGAAAACTCAATCAATGTTGGTTTCACACGGGACACTAACAGTAGCCTCGATTAAAAACATACTCGGGACACGTCAAAACATTTTAAAGAGACCAGGGTAGTCCTGGAGCTTTTGACTTTATACCATGATCTTCATCAACCGAGTCTGGTTTTAGGTCACCTTTAGTTTTGAGTAGTTTTAGAGGTGGCCAGTAGCAGCTGATTTGAGGATCTCAGTGTTCTGGCAGGGGCGTGGATTTGATGGAGCTCGGTCAAATACTGGGGGGCTAGGCCATTAAGAGCTTTAAAAACAAACAATACAATTTTAAAATCTATTCTAAAAGCAACCGGGAGCCAGTGCAGCGAAGCCAGGACGGGTGATGTGTGTTAACGTTTGCGTGTGACCAGGCGGCAATCTCCGGGTCTGAGCATGGAGGCAAACCAGGAAGTACCTTAAGCTGCATTCTACCGAAAATTCCAGCAGGGGGCGCTTCGTTTGGCTGCAAAAAAAATCTGTCCATTCATTTCAGTGCAAAATGAGAAAACTTCTCACTTGATTTATTACCTCAGAAATGTTTTTCAGGACAACGCTATGGTCTCAATCGCTAGTAAAAAAATCTTCTTCAAGACAATTTGATGTTAATAGTTCTAATAATGGCCTCATATACAAAAAAAATATCAAAGATAAAGAATCATATGATTTGGGGCGTGGCTACCTTTGATTGACAGGTCACTAACAAGGCGAGCCGTCATCAGGAGAGAAGCAGATCAACGCGTATCCACGGCAACGTGTCATTAAAGTTATATAAAGTTATATAGATAGAAAAGAGGACGTTTACCGGTGTGGTCTCATAACTTTGACCCTTTCACTGTATTTTCACTTAATGACAGTTTATTTGAACGTTCTGTTCATTAAAATGTCTTGTTCAGTGTTTGGTAGGACTAACAGACACTCCAAGGAGTCGCTGCTCAGTTTCCTGAGGTCAGTAACAAACATTTTGTTTTTGTTTTTTGCTAGCCAAAACTAACATCCCAGTTAATGCTCCAATTAATGCTAACATGAATTAGCAGCGGCTTCTCTCAGTCAGGTTGAGGTGTAGAGAGGCTGTAGTCAGTGATCAGATCCCTCTCGCTCCTCCACAGTCCAGATATGGTCTGCTCCGCGTATCGGAAACAAGATGGCGACGAGTATAACGCTAAACTCGATGCTTCCAACGGACCACAAACCAACGGGTGACGTCACCGTGACTACGTCCATTATTTATACAGTCTATGCGTGTGCCAGTAAGAAGACGGGCAGCTGCACTTTGTACCAGCTACAGGCTGCAACAGTGAGTGATCCAGGCCGACATATAGTGAATTACACTAATCCAATCTCGTATTAATAAAAGAATGGATTACAGTCTCCAGATCTCTGTGTGGCAGGTACCCTTTTACTTTTGATAAAATCCATAACTGTTAAAAGCTGTTTTTTTACGACCGAGCTAACCTGACGATCAAATTTCAACCTGTAATCAAGTATTACACCAAGATTTACACACAGCCTATACTGACGTTTTTGATGGGAGAACAGGCTGCATCAACAGATGTTAAAACACAGAAACAGTTAACATCTACAATCCACATCTGCCTCCTGATAATGCAAACAAATACATGTTAAACCACTTTTTAAAGCCTTTTTTTATTCAGAGTTGCTCTTGGCGTCTGTGAACCTTTGGCTCTGAATCTATTAGATGTGTAACTATTTTTTAAAGGTCATCCTAAATATCTACATCATAAATTAGACTTTTAATAGCCCCAGTATTAATCAATAGTTTTAAAAAAACTACAAAAACAGCTCTAACACAAATAGCAACAGAATGAAAGCCCAGAACATGACATCATAATTTATAAACGTCTCATATATTCCCATGAATTTCACACCAATGATGGCAGTTGTTTAAGTAAAACAGAAGTGAATCCAATGAAGGTAAGTACCTATTGAATGTTTTTTATGGTGTGGCCTTGCAGCGAGTGTCTCTTCCTGTAATATGAAATTGATATACTTGGCATATAGAGACTTGGATAAAAAGTGCCCTCTGCACCAGCTAAAACCAAATGAAAGTAGATAACGGCATCGACTCGGAGCCTTCTGCGGTGTCATAACTTGTATGTAAATCTCTGTGGCCGGGATCGTAGACCTTCATTAAGTGCGCTTTAGTAGATTTATGAAGTGATCTGTGCAGAAGTCGTTTGTAGACGCTGTTCGCTTTAGACCTGGACATGATGAATATACTCCACTTGGCTCTGGCTGGACTGCTGAATCTGAAATTGGTGCTGTCCAGAGAGCGCTGCTTGTTTCCAGAGCTGGATGGAGCGCTCCTGTTTATTCTCCGACTGCACCGTGTTGACCTTTAACAAAATATGCCACCACTCCTGCAAAGGGCATTCATTCCTTTAAGTATTTCTTGCCATTATGATTCTTTTACAGTCTCTGCTGCTACAACATGGTTACCTTTGTCAAGAATATTAACTGTGTAACATTAAGCAGCTCTCAGTGCTTCTTCGGCTCTTATTACAAATGGTGTTGGAACCACATAGAAAGGTTACCGTGTTTCCTCATCTCTCCTCCTATACTAATGAATTGAAGGGATCATTTCATACTAATTGCTTTTTCAGGATGATAATCCAAGCAATAAACTGCAAAAAAGCGTTTCTTGTCTACAGGGAAATACGGCCAGATGAAATAAACACCCGTTCACTTTTGATTTGAATCTGTTGAGCCTCAGAACAGAACACACGCCCGATTGCCTGGACGGGAAGAAGGCGAGGAAGTTTGAATCAATATTTCCTATTAGAGACGCTGATGCTTAAACCAACAATGACCCGCGCTGAATGAGGTCCAAAGCATTGTGTGTTCAGGTGTGTGGAGTAATTGCATTCTCTGTTGAAAAGGCTCCTCTGATTAAACTGAAGAATAAAAGGAAAATGCAATCAAAGAGGCGCCTGCTCGGGACAAAGAGTTACCTTCAAAGTTTGTCATCAAAGTTATTTTGATTAATGTGTGACTCAAATGGAGCTCTGAGGGGAACATAATATTTCTGCAAGAATAGATGTTTCTGTGTTGTTGTTTTTTTTATGTTCAACTATTCTTTTTTCTTTTGCAAGTTTTTCCTAAGGTGTATTTTGCAGGACATGCATGCATGTGTTCTCATTCATGTGTGTTTATAGCTGCCAGGTGGTGTATTGTGTTAATAGACGGATAAAAATCAGCGAGGAAATGGCCCTCCCCGCGCTGACCCTTCCACCACCCCGGCTCTATCTGTCAAGTTGTCCTCCCTCTGACTTTTCACCCTCTGATCCCCATCTCCTGCTTTGGAGTAAGAGAAAACAGACCAGCACTCCCCGAGCACACTGCAAGCCAGTTTAAGAATGCTGCAGAAATGTCGACCCAACCTGGACGAGCAAACACAGAAATAATGTCATTCACAAGCAGAGGAAAGAGAACAGAAATGTTAAGTTAGCTTAGCAATGAACAATGTAAAAAAAAAAAAAAGTATACAGGGTTTAGGTTTGTTTGAGAGGAATTCCCTTTACTTTTTGTGAGTGAGTGAATTTTTTTACATTTTTGGACTTTGGGCTTTTTTTGTGAACAACTTTTTTATTGCTTTTAAAGACAGAACAAGTACAGCAGTCCGATAAAATGAAAAGGTACATTGCAATCCAATTAAACCTCTGAAGTCCAGGAGATTTTGGTTCAAATTTGTCAACTTCCTATGCATTAATTTCTGTCTCTGTTTAGCATCTTTCAGTCTGTCCTTACATCACATGCATGGCTCCTTTTTCTCCACACACAAACATTTTTCAATTTTTCAATTAACAAAGTATAAAGCTGCCAGGAACCCAAAATACAAACAAAAGACACAGGTGTCTTTGGAAATGTACCTTTTTTAAAATTTTTATACGATTTATACACACAAAAACAACAGAAAAAATAACAAAATTATAAAACTACAAAACAGTCTATTTGCATGTAAATTAAAAATAGTAATAGTTTTCATTGTAGAAAGAAAATTAATATTTTAAAAATGGTCTAGAAACATAAATGGCACACTGTGAAAGCTCCTATGATGCACTTTTAACTGGCTTTCTCAGCTTGTCGACATATCATATATAAATAAAGTTATTACTGTAAATGAAATGTGTGTATTTTCAATAAAAAGATGGACTCCAGAGGGTTAAAATTAGGATTTTTTATTGACCTAAATATTGTTTTTGTTCTTCAGTGCAAGCAGTAAATCACACACACTGCTTATAACTGAATTAACAAACAGTGACAAATTAACTTTCATATTTCATATCATACTTGAATATTTCAATAAATCTCGATCAATATAAAGGTGTAAAGATATTTTAAAAATACAAAGGTAACACTTTACAACGACCATCTAAGTTATGTTTATAGATGGTTAAGAAAACAAAATATTAACTATTTACAAAGTACTACAATTAGGTCTACATATTTAATCTTTATAGATGTTTTACAACCATTTTCTTAAAGCTATATAAATCATTTGGAAATCATTGACAAATGCTTAAAATAGTGTTTAAAATGTTATGATTGCAACTATAAACCATTAATAAAAGGTCCATTGATTAACATTATTTATTAGAATTGAATTATTTGTTAATGGTAAAGTAACTATTAACTTACATTAATAAACTATCTGTTTACCATTTATAAATGATGATTTAACATTAATAAACTATCTATTTACCATTTATAAATGATGATTTAACATTAATGAACTATCCGTTTACCATTTATAAATGATGATTTAACATTAATAAACTATCTGTTTACCATTTATAAATGATGATTTAACATTAATAAACTATCTGTTTACATTTATAAATGATGATTTAACATTAATGAACTATCTGTTTACCATTTATAAATGATGATTTAACATTAATAAATTATCTGTTTACCATTCATAAATGATGATTTAACATTAATAAACTATCTATTTACCATTTATAAATGATGATTTAACATTAATAAACTATCTATTTACCATTTATAAATGATGGTTATTGTAAAGTGTTACCAATACAAATATGAAAAACGAACACAGTGAAGTGTTAACTACCGTACTTAGGAGTTGCAACAAGAAATAATTAACATTAATAATTTCAAAGTTCTTTGTTCTACACTTCAACGATGTCATTTAGCAGATGCTTTTATCCAAAGCGACACACATTTGAGAACACGGGAATAAGTAAGAATAAGTGGCATACATTATGTTGAGTCCTGTTAGGACGCAAGTCTTTTTAGGGTGTAAGTGCTTTTCAGATCTCAGTGCATATGGTGCAAATATTTTTTATTTTTTTGTATTGTTCTGTGTGTCGATTATGTGTGTAGATGGTGAGTAAAGAGCTGGGTCTTCAGACTCTTTTTGAAAATTGAGAGAGTCTTTGTTGTACATTACAAGTCCTCATGAATTTAACTTTAAAAAATTATGATTTTATAATTAAAGACACCGGTTAGTCAAGGCTACACAAGATCAAATAATACAATCAATTATTCACAAACAAAAAGATTAAACCAAAATACACACAGGGCTTTAAAAAATCAAAAGCCCTCCAAAAGCTTCAATACATAAAGTATACAATTTAATATTTAACTCTACTTAGTGGCAAGTTGCCTTAAATTGGCAGTTTTTACCAGTTTTTTTGGTATTAAGGCCCACTGCAAAGTTAGTGGCTTGACTAAGGTGAGAATAAAAAATAGCTTTGGGGTCCCGCCCACCGGAAATATTGAACATCTATTTATTGAAATAAAGGACTCAGAAGCATTAAAAAAACAGCTTTACATTGTTTCTGGTTTCTATTTAAAGCCTCCTGATCCCAGACTTGCAGAATAACAAAAATCTGTATAAGACAGAAAAGAAAAAGGATCAGTATTTAAATTTACGTGTCAGCCTTAACATACGTTATTACCAAAATGTGTTTTTGGTGGAGATACACTTGCAAACCTGTCCGTCAGAATAAATTATGAAGGGTTGCCGAACAGAAAATAATTTGTCGGTCGACATTTTGTGTATTTCCCACCGGAAATATGATGGGTTAGCATTAGCTTAGCATTAGTCTTTATTGCACACACTGTAAAAAATGTTTGTAGAAATTACAGTAAAACACTTTCAAATTAAATCAGAAATAGGGCGTAAAATTAAATATTGTAGATCACTGTAGTAGACACTTTTAATTACCGTAAATCAAAGAATAGCACAAAACTTTAACTTTTTTCTGTCATAAACTGTAGGAAACACACAGTTTTGCTGTAAAAAATATAACACTTTCATGTAAAATTATTGGAGAAATACCATGATGTGTGAATGAATGACACAATTACCCTAAAAGTAACGGGAAAGGGGATATCCGTGAAATAGCCATGGATTCGCTTAACTCAAAATCCGTGGAATAGCCACGGAATCATTAAAATTTCCGTGAAACTGACACATGGATTTCGCCACAATGCAAGTTAATGACAGTCATATCCCGTGGCTATTCCATGGATATTTTTTCCTATTGGCGGTCAGAACAAAAAACATGGCGGACAGTTCTCTCATTTTTAGTGAAAAAATCTATATTTTGACTTAGTTTCTGCATAAAAATGGATTTTGATCACATTTCTAGCGAGAAATATGTTTTATTTTCTAAATATTCCCTCAGTGAATGTACATAATCACTTTGTATGTTGGAATAGCCACGGGATATGATGTCATTAACTTGCATTGTAGCGAAATCCGTGTCAGTTTCACGGAAGTGATTCCGTGGCTATTCCACGGATTTTGAGTTAAGCGAACCCGTGGCTATTTCATGGATTCCTGTGAGACCATGTTGCTTTTTAAGTATTTCCTAATATCGACAAGTATATCGTTATCGCAAAAATAGCCTGCAATATCTTGATATTCTTTTAGGGCCATATCGCCCAGCCCTAATATGGTGCATAATGTGTCGGTAGAATCTGATTTGATGACTCCTGGCTGTGTATTTTTAGTCATCTCTCCCCATGTCCTCTGCTCCTTGGATATCTTTGTATCAGTTGCAGATAAAATTTGCTGTGATAAAATGCTGCTGCAGGAGAAAAGTAAGAATTGGCGCTGCGCTGATTGCTTTCCCCTGCCTGCGTGTCAGATAGTGGTCAGCAGGAAACTCTTTAGTGTGCTTCATCCCGTCTCCACCTGCCCGCCGCTGTCCGTCTCTCCGTCTGCAGCTTCTCATTCTGTCTTGAAGTCTGAGGGAGACCTCTTTTTTAAAACTCCCATCTGATAGGACAGACACAAAGGAGCCAATCACAGTTCTGCTGAAGTCGGTATATTGGAGACACATACATTACAGAGTTACCGGGCGAAAAGAAAGTAAAGGTGAGAAACAGAGAAATTAGACAGGGTACTTTGTAACCTTTTCAGGCGGTTTTGCTTCTGCACTTCCTGTAAACTCAAACTGATGGGCAGTTAAAATTTCATTATCTTCTTCCTCTCAGCTTCGGCGCTTGATGAGGCCGTGACAGCGAAAAACAACTTGCAGTCTCTCTTCGTCCTGATGAAAAAGTACTGACATCTTCATTCACGCTCTCACTTTCTTTTTGCAATATTGTTAGTTAATGTGTGACCTTGTCTGTTCCATGTCACAGACATTTGCCTCCAGTGGCTCATGGGAATACGGTGAGAGTGTCTGGCATACAGATGGATCAACAGCTATATTAGACAATATTCATTCAAATATATACTCTGCTATAGCTGTTAACACTTTTATTTTAACCCTCCACGAAAGCACCGGAGCACGGCTTCTTCACGACGCCACAACGTAAAAACGAAGCAGCATGGAGCCCTGCTGTCAGCTGAACTCTAAAGTTTTGGCGTTTCCAGAAGTTTCCATGTCCAATTTAGTGCATTAACCCTTTTTTAGCAAAGGTAAAAAATAAAAAAATAAAAAAAACAACTTGAAGTGTATTAACATGATTTTACTTTTTTTGCCGAGATTTTTCAAATTTAGCTTTGTGCATAAATAGGAATATCAGTTTAATGTATGCACTGTAGAAATGGTTGTGCTGTCATTACATTTTTACTCTTTATATTAGAATTCAAACATAAAAAATACAGGTAACACTTTACAATAACCCTCATTTATAAATGGTATACAGTATATATATGGTATATGTATGGTATATGGTATATAGTTTATTCATGTTTAATCATCATTTATAAACCGTTTATAGGCCATTTAGAATGGTAATACATACTTTATTACTGTTTAACTAACTAAATCATTTATAAATGGCAAATAGATGGTATATGAATGTAAGTTTACAGTTACTTTACCATTAACAAACAATTAAATTATAATTAATAGTTTTAGTTTCACTCATTATTACATTTTTAACACCATATTTAGTATGTTAATGATTTTGAAATGATTCATATACCTTTTAAGAAATTGGTTGAAACCATTTAAAGATGAAATATGTATAGCACTTGGTAAATTGTTAAAAATTGATTTATAAACCATCTATAAACACTACTTAGATGGTTATTGTAAAGTGTTACCAAAATACATCTGAATTTCCCAGCACTCTGTCGTGACTGAACACTCCAACAGACAGTCACTCCCCGCCTCGTCCGCGCTGCCTCCGCGAGGAAATATTAGGCCGAAACATCTCAGGCGTGATGTGCCTATTAGATTATTCCAGAGAGCAAACAACAGAGCTGGGAGAGGAGGCAGCGGGGAGGGTGGCAGACTGGGAGCAAAGCCTCTCTGAGCGCTGGCAATCAGGTGGTATTAGGCTCTACCAGTTAGAAGCATCAGTGAGGCAGACACGGCTCGGTGTTAGCCGTACATGTGTACATACACTCAGCCATCATCCCAGACACAATAATGGAAAACCAGATACCTTATCAAGCTCAACTGTCAGGCTTGAGGCCGAGCCGTGGAGATTAAGTGTGGGATATGTGTGACGGTGCGATGCATGTGGTCGGGCACTGGGGTGGGGAGGAAGTGTGTGTGAATGTGAGTGAGAGGATAGAGGGGTTAGCTGCAACTTCCTGAGGTTTGGTTGCAGAAGAGTCCCAACTGTATTATGTCTGCTTTGTTACGGAGACAGTGCAGCGTGGTTTTGTTCTCTTTATCCTACTGGGAGATCCTTAGAGTGTTTCTTGATTGACGCTAGAGATCCACCCACTCCGGGTTGCTAATGAGAAAAGCCCCCAGGACACAGAAAATTCAGCAGACATTACTCCCTGACCTTTGTGAGGTTTTGCTGGGGACGCCGCCGCGGCAAGGCGTTCATGCAGCCGTGCGGCGTGGTACGCGTGTCAGGCTCCTCGGGGCTCCGCTCGGGGACGGGGAGTAACACTAGGGAGCCTCGTTATGTGCGCAACATCAAAACGAATCAGGCTCCGTGCGCCACCCCTCATCCCAGGCCCCCACTGCGGGCTGCAGGGTGAGTGTGTGGAGGTAATGAGAGCGTGGTGCTCCTCGGCCCCCACCACCACCACCACCACCACCTCCACTACGAGACACTAACAACTACTGGTGCCCTGGGGATGTCCGTGAGATAGGCAGTGAGAAAAAGAAAGAGTGAAATGGGGGGAAAAAAGAGTGTGAGAAAGAAAGAGAGAGAGCAGGCAGTCCACCTAACCAGCTGAAGTGGAAGTTATCCTTATGAAGTGTGTGTGCGTGTGTGTGTGACTCATGCACTGCCAGGGGTTTTCAGAGGTCTTGAAGGAGCTGTGCCAAGTTGTGTGGAAGTTTCTCTCGTTGCCAACAGGCGCTGAGCAGTCAAGCCTCCTCCCTACAGTCACACAGAAAGCATTTACAGATCTTTGTTAACCCTTTGATGCACAACATATGGACAACCAGTGGCGGTTCTACACAGGGGCCTACAGGGGCCACTGCCCCTATGAAGAAGCCCTTGGCCCCTGCTGTGGCCCCTATGTCAAATTAATAATAAAATTATCAATTTATAATGATGAACGTTGGAACAATTCTGACCTATATTTTGTTTAACAATATCTCATCGTACACAAAAGGAACCCAGAATGTGCACATTGTATAATAGTTTAATTGTGCAATAAAAGCTTGTGTGTGTGCATATATATATATATATATATATATATATATATATGAATGATAATTCTCACTGTACTGCACTTTCAAAATAAAAGCACAAAAATGAGAAATGTCATTGTCGTACAAAAATAACAGTTATTGTTGGCGAGTCTGTCTCATTGTTTCAATCAATGTATTTGTGTCTTCCAAATATACTTAAATGAGATTTTTCAATGAGCTAAAATAAAGGTTTTGAATGCTCACATATCATCTTTGTCGTTTTTTAATGTGCCCCTCTGATTAAACACTGGCCCCTGCTTGGCCCCCACAGTAAAACTGGTCTACAACCACCACTGTGGACAACCCTTCTAATACACAACATGGGTCAAAACTGACTCATTCATCCAAATTTGATTTAAATTAAATTACCTAATACTATAATAATAGTCATTTGTTTTACATAGTTACTTTCCACACTCATATATTTAACATGTTTATGTATCATTTTGTCACACATATACAGTGTATCTGGAAGGTATTCACAGCACTTTACTTTTTCCGCATTTTTTTTATGTTTCAGTCTTATTCCGAAATTGATTAAATTCATTTTTCCTTCAATTATACACACAACACCCCATAATAAAATTGTTGACCCATGTTGTGCATTAGAGGCCTAGTGATACAAAGCCGTTTTTTATTCAAAAAGTAAGAAATTAAAACAAAAAATTAGGATATATGATGATCGAAAACAAGTTGATTTAGGAAAACCTGGAATACTGAATGATGAAAATAATTTATTGCAAAGATATAGAAAATTAAAAACTCAGTCGGGTCACTTTAGACCCATGTTGTGCATTAAAGGGTTAATTCATGTGCACATGCAACCACTGACTATTTTTTTTGTTTTGGAGCTATGGTAAATATCACACAGAGTGATATACACATTCTGCAGTGTCGTCTCTCTTGGGTTTAGAGAAGTGAAAATCTCTCGATCTCTGGACAGAAAAGAGGTTTCACATATTGGAGTGCAGACCTAGGAAGACTATCGGCACACAAATCTGAAGGAAAAAACCTCAACTCTGAAGCTTGCCTTCCTCCCAAACAGATAATGCATGTTTGTGCCAGAAGCAAGCTTGATTACTTCAAGGCTCTTCTCTCTGGTCTACCCAACAAAAACAAAAAAAAAGCCTTGAATAACCTGCACATCAGCCAAAATGCAGCAACTTGTCTGCCAACCAAAACCAGAAAGAGAACACACATTGTATTACTCCTGTTACAAACTATCCTCATTGGTTTCTTGTGAGTTTTAGAGTAAACATGATAATTCTGTCTTTGTTTGTAAAAGGTCAGTTGATGGACTAGTGCCAATGCATGTTTTTAAGAGATTCTGCCTTTTGTTTATTCATGTAGGATGAAGACCTGCAGGGTTTAAGATCTTTGTAGCAGCAAGTCAGAAAAACTGAAGAATCTGTCTGTACTGTGCCTTTTTAAATGGATGTTATTATGATTAGTATAGTTCACTTCTGAGTGGAATAACACATACAGGCAGTGGTGGAAAAAGTATAAAGATCCCTTACTTAAGTAAAAGTACTAATACCACACAGCAAAATTACTCCACTACAAGTAAAAGTCCTGCATTCAAAAATTACATAAGTTAAAGTACAAAAGTATCAGCATCAAAATGTACTTAAAGTATAAAAGTAAAAGTACTCATTATACAGAATGGACCCACTCAGATTGTTAAATACCTTCCAAATATATTATAAGGTTATTTTTGTTGATGCATTTATGCAAGATAGGACTAATTTGATGGAATTGAAGTCAAATCACTTGTATCAATCAATGTATCATGTTTTTTTTATGTTAAATCTCAACATGAAAACTAACTAAAGCTGTCAGCTAAATGTAGTGGAGTATAAGAATAAAGTTACATAAAATGTAAATACTGTTCGAAAAATAGCTTGAGGAAACCTTGAAAATTGAATTATCTGACACCAACACCAAAATCCTCACCTATTTTCTCTGCGCAGACCGTTGATGGGGAATGATGAGCAGGAGACGTCCAAGTTCTCATTTTAACATAATTTTATTACAATACGTCAAGAAATGTGCAATATTACAGAGATCTCCAGGTCCAAAACTCACTTCCCTGATACACACAGACGGGTTTCAGATCATGAGGTCTGAACCTCGTCTCTTTCCCTCAGACCCCATTAAATACTAACAATGTTTACTAATCATGAAGGTAGATTTCTTCCAGGAAGTTCCGCCTTCTTGATCCATTGATTCGTCAGTTTTAATCAATACAGGGACACGTCATGTCACCGGGCAATAATCTTCTGATGGCCGGCACATCAAGTCCTGACCTGGCCTCTTCTCCAGAACATTCAACAAAACCTCCTGCCTTGTTATGTCTTACAGATATAATTTGGAGCCACTTATTTTTTCAAATGTCTACATGCATTCTAAAGTCTACAAAATATGAACCATACAATATATTCTTTGTGATTATAGAATCTTAATCAGTTTAAGCAAATGAAATATATGTAATCAAAGTAATCACAGTTTCTAAACCAACATTAACACACAAATATAATCATTGTATCAAAATCATATTGCCTGATTAATATATAAATGCATAGAGAGGGAGATAGTAGCAAGGTTGACCTTTGATAGTGACCTGCGTCACGCACAGAAACAGACAACAGAGAGACAAAAAAAAGAAGCAGCAATCAAGCAATCAAATCATTTTAACAGGTAGAATAATCAAATTATTTTAACAATACTCACGTAAAGTACAAGAACCTCAAAATTGTACTGAAGTAAATTTACTTATGAATGTATTTTGTTTATGGACACGCTGCTACGGTGATCAAATGGTTTGTATGATTTCCAACAAAAAGTAATAGAATTCGTAAGTATCCTCTGAAATTGTGTGCGCTGATTAGACACCAAGACAGGTTTTTGTGTCCCTTTGCTGGAAGTTATGCCGAAAATAAATAGTTTTAAAGCCTAACCCTGTTTTTTTTTCACACTGCAAAAAAGGTGTGTCTAAAAACAAGATAAAACACTAAATCTGAGGGAAATTATCTTGCTGCAGGGACAGATAATTTCACTTGACAAGATTTCTTAAATTAAAGTTATTATATCTAGAAATAAGCATGTTGAACACTTAAAATAAGAAATTATAAAGCTGCAAGCAGCAATGAACTGGCCCGAGCAGAGTGCACTGCAAATTATTTGTTTCTTACCAAGATAAAAAAAAAAAACTTTAGATTTAGAAGTGTTCATAATTTATCTTATTTTATGAGGTGGTTTTGGTTGCTAAAGCTAACTCTTGTACAACATTAACCGCGGGCCTGAAACAGGGATTGTGATGTACAGCTGTGGTTGTCAACAATGTGATGTGGTTTTGTGTCAGCAGCTCATTGAAAACATCTTTTAGGGAGTATATTATGTTGTTTTGGTGCTCAAAACATTGATAAATTAAAATTAAAATGCCTTTTTAAAAACAAACACAGTGTCTCAGTTACTCTGAATAATCCAAGACCCAAAGACCTCCATGACAACAGAGCTGCTTTTTACATTAAAAAAATGGTTTCTAATGAAAACAAACCCTTCAGTTCAGCTGTTACTGTAGTTAACTTCTGTCTGAGGGTCAGGAAGTTGAGATTTGTTTTGATCGCTCGTTCTTCCTTATTGTTACTCCTTTCAGAGAGAAAAATCCAATGCCTCCCTCAGTGACTTAGTCTTAGCCTACTGTGCAACTGATGCTTTTGTTCATGTCATAATTAGTTGGCAAGTGTCTGAGCGGCAGCGATGCCACTGAAAGCCATCTTTTGAGAAATCTTCCCACACATGGTTCGTCATGTGTTTTCCGAGGGTCCGCCTCTGCTCGTTAGAGTCATTAGACATACAGTTTTATATAGCAGCTTGATGTTGTACTCATTATGGTCAAATGACGCTCTGCAGAAGACAGAACGGATCAGACATCGTGTCATGTTATGAAAGTGGCTCCTGATCACAATAACCTGCATTCTTCAGAAGATTATTCTAGGTTCATTGTTCAGTTTTATAACACCAGTTTCATCATGGCCTTTGGATGAGGAGCTCTTCCTGCTATGACCACTGACACTGGAAGTATTAATTCTTTATTAGGATAAACCATTAAAACTTCAGTGGATAGAAAGCTGTGAAATTAAAGAATATTTGTGACCAGTCAATGTGTATCCTGTAAATTAACTCAAATCACCAGTGGGTCTCAGGTATGGGCTAAAATATGTGCCACCAGAAACTTCAGAGATTTGAATTGCTTAACTTGAATAATTGTATTAAAAAACTGAATTTCAATCACATAATTTGAATTTGTATTGTTCAATTTGAATCACTGCATTGAAAAACAGAATCTGTATTGTAATTTGAAATAGCACCTACGTTTTCTTTTGTAACATTTGTTGCCACCTGGTTGCCATAGCGCCTCTTCGGGCAATCAGCACCTCTGTTTTCTGCGCTTGATTGCTCTTCATCAACTACCCGGATGTTTGTCGCAGAAAATTGAATTTGAATTGTGAGAACTGAATTTGTATTGTGAGGAACTGAATGTTCAGTTCCAAACTAACAAATTCATTTTCAAAATACAATTCAGATTCAGTTTTTCAATGCAATGATTCAAATTATACAATACAAATTCTAATTATGTGAATGAAAACCACTATGTTGCCTTAGCAACAAAGTTTGATGTACCAATGAGATTTCAGGCACAAGTCAACCTTGGTGCCGACGAAGCTTTCCAGTTATTCACTCCTAAGACATTGAGCAGCAGCATTCATGTAAAAAAGATCTCCGTAATCCAACACAGATAAAAATTCTGCAGTGACAAGATGCTTTTTTACATTTAAAGAAAGTTATTTTGAAAGTAAAAACCCAATTTTAGCCTCAGCTTCTTCACATGGCTTGAAGGTGAGTGAGTTATCAATTAAGGCCCCGTTTACACGAGGACGCTTGCAGGTAAAAATGACAAAATATTTTTTAATCGGAAGTGCCTTTCATTTAGACGGTGACGGCGTTTTTGGGGCTTAAAAACACAAAAATCTGAAACCACCCTCCAGTGGAGGAAAAGTTGAATCCGCTCCGTCGTAGTGTTTCCGTCTACTCTGCCAAGACGCAGAACTCTGCTCAGATCTGCTCACGTCACGTACGCGTTTACGTCACATACATGTGCCAGTACAGGGAAATAAAGAAACATGTGGGATAATTTCCATGCGTCGGACCTTCAAGCTGCTCTGGCAGCTCTAATAAACTTACAGGAGTCTTTCCACCAAATGTACAGGATATGTACAGATAGTATTAGTGAACAGAGAAGGATCTGGAATTACCTCTATCACATTTTGAATGCACCAATTGGTCGGAGGCGAGCCAGACGACGTTGGACGAGATCTGGGAGATCTAGTCAAAGGCGGGATAACTTTGTGGAAGGAGTAGCTGATGAAAATGCGTGGCGTTAAAACTTCCACATGACCAAAGATGCTCTTATCGCTTTGGGTGACGCCGCCTGTCATGCATACTCCGAATTCCACACACTTTTGTGTCACCGTATGCACGCAGATTTCCTCCCGAAAACGCCCATCCAAACCAGGCGGCAATCTCCGTGCATGAGCATGGAAGCCACCAGGAAGTGCATAAAGCCTGCAATTCACCGAAAATTCCAGTAGGGGGTGCTAAGTTTGGCTGCAAAAGAAATCTGCCCATTCATTTCAGTGCTAAATTTGAAAACTTCTCACTTGATTTATTACCTCAGAAAAATTTTCAGGGACAACATTATGGTCTCAATCGCTAGTAAAAAATCTTGTTCAAGACAATTTGATGTCAATAGTTCTAATAATGGTCCCATTTAGAAGAAAATAGAAGATAAAGAATCGTATGATTTGGGGCGTTTCTAGCTTTGATTGACAGGTCACTGACAAGGCAAGCCGTCACCAGGAGAGAAGCAGAGCGTATCCACGGCAACGTGTCAATAAAGTTATATATAACGTTATATAGATAGAAAAGAGGACGTTTAGCGGTTTGGTCTCATAACTTTGACCCTTTCACACTATATTTTCACTTAATGACAGTTTATTTGAACGTTTTGTTCAGTAAAATGTCTTGTTCAGTGTTTGGTTGGACTAACAGACACTCCTAGGAGTCGCTGCTCAGTTTTCTGAGGTAAGAAAGATACATTTTGTTTTGGTTTTTTTGCTAGCCAAAACTAACATCCCAGTTAATGCTCCAGTTAATGCAAACATGAATTAGTAGCGGCTTCTCTCAGTCGGGTTACCGGTGTAGAGATGCTGTAGTCAGTGTCGTCAGATCCCTCGCGCTCCGCCACAGTCCAATTATGGTCTGCTCCGCGTATCGGAAACATGATGGCGACAAGTGTAGCGCTGAACTCGAGGCTTCCAACGGGCAGTCCACAAACCAATGGGTGACGTCACGGTGACTATGTCCATTATTTATATACAGTCTATGATCTAAACGCGGAATAAAAAGTGAAGACGCGGTGCCACTTGTGCATCTTCTGTTCAGACCGTCATCATGTAAACGTAGCCTAAGCCTCCTAAGTATTTATACTAGGGCCGGGACTCGATAAAAAAAAATGAATCTAATTAATTAGAGGCTTTGTAATTAATTAATTAATTAATCATAATTAATCGCATTTTAATCGAATATAAATATTTGACCTGAGAACAGTGAGAAGTAATTTTTTTCACATGGATTTTTAGTATACCATTGAATAATGACTGAATACATAAGCTTAAGCAACAAAAATATTGTTTATTTTTGTTCAAGTCCAACAGACCAGTGCAATTTTTGCCATTAAGTGTAGCAATAGCATATTTAGAAATATAGTACATTTCATAAATTAAGGTAGCCTATAGGTAGGTAGACCTTCTGTAAATTATAATACTTTGGTTTTAGGGTCATAGCTTGCACACAACCATGCTCTTATCGACGCTTGCATCCGTTGTTTTTTTGTAACAAAACATCCCATCATCCATGGGGCCAACCAAAGCGTCTCATCAGCTTCTTCCTTCATGTTCACTGTGGTTTGTTGTTGTCTGAACTCATGAACGCTAGTTGGTGCTCCAGTATAATCGGCCCGCCTGAAACTCATACAGTGAGAAACGTTCCGCGGTGCAAAAGTAAGTGTGATTAAAATGCATCAATTTTTTTTAACGCGTTAATATTTGTGTAATTATTTAACGCGTTAAAGTCCCGGCCCTAATTTATACATATGAACCACCTCTAGTTCGCTGCCCTCAAGAGTGGACACTGGGGGAACCATTTGAAGCATTTTTTTACCGTTAGAAAACAACATAAGCTTTGTTTTATCAGCATTGAGAATCATTACTGGACGACTTGAGATAAGACTCAACAGTCAACTATCTTTTTCCAGGATTACGTACTGCACCTTTAAGAAAAAGCCCAGAGCATCTCATACAGACGCTGAAGGGTGCATTGTGCATCGGTATCAGACTCTGAGAGCCACAACAAAGCGCTGGTGACAAATAGAGAGCAAACCAAATGATGTATTGCTGTAGGCCAACCCGGAAGTCAGCTTCACCATGGGGTCTATTGAGAATTATCCAAATGTCCCCGACAAGACTTTATTTATCCTGCAGTGGGGACATTTAGTCGTCACAGCAGCAGCTCAAGATACAGACTCATAGATAATAAAAACAGAATAAAGAATATTTAAAAAATTAGACATACACATATGTATATACATATACACATTCTATACACCTTATATACATAAATTAGTTATATGACTGCTATGTGGCATTTATTATTAATACATATTATATACATTTTACAGATATTGCACATTAGAGAAAATATATTTTAGCATGTTAAATAAGTTGTTGCATGTACTAGTATGCACATCAATGAATAAATATATTTAAATATATGCAGATATATACACATATAGTATAAGTGGTAAGAGCATTTATAATAATATAGAAAATATACAGAACATACACACACACACACATCTATATATATTACAATATAGGTATAATAATACAGTATTAAATATACAGTATAATATATAATAAAAAAACTTGTTAGCAAATGCCTTTTTTCGGACACATAAAAAACAAGTATATATATGTGTGTGTGTATGTGTGTGTGTATAAAATATAAAAACAATTTATATATATAATCAAGATATATATATTTCAATATAGGTATAATAATACAGTATAAAATATACAGTATAATATATAATAAAAAAACTTGTTAGCAAACACCTTTTTTCGGAGACATAAAATACGAGTCATATGTTGTACAACAAACATGAACATCTCTTCAGCTTGTGTTAACAAGATACATTTTTACTATAGTTGCTTCTGTGCAGCTTATTCAAACACACTGGTTTCCTTTTTTATCAATTGCATTCTATATAAACAAAGCTTCTTTTTTTTCCTAACCTGTTTGGGTTAACTTGTGTTGTTCTGGGTCCGGTCACTTATTTTGAACCTGGTAGATTTTAGCTGTACTCTAATTTCAGCACAAATTAAACTGGTGAACAGGAGGATGTGTCTCCAGCAGCATGTGGCACAGCAGCTCAAGCTGTTAGCAGCTGAACAGGCGCAGCTGAGGAGCAGTCTCCCTGGGTCTCAGGGGGCTCATGCAGCAGTCTGTCTGTCCTTACCTATTTCACTTCTTCTCTGCTCTCTTTGGGGACTTCTCCTGTTAGTGTGGTGTTTGCTGTAAGAGACGCGTCTGCCTTTCCATCTGTGCCCAGTTTGAGAGTGAGCTAAACTGCAGTCAATGTCACACAAGAAGTTGCTGAATTATTAAGAGTTCCAGATTTGCTGTGCACTGCACATCTTTGATCCATCTGTTGGAGGAGCATTCATATATGGCAAAGTGTACCTGCTGCATTTGCTGGCAATCTGTCGCGGATCAAAATTTGATGTTTCATACGTTTGTTGTCACCACAAAGAAGTTTGGCTCTCATGGTGTTTGACTCCAGCAAGCTTTGCTCCCATTTTCAGTATTCAGTGTAATGGCACTGTAGGTAAAATCCTCTTTAACTCTGAATATTTTAATTTAATTAAACAGAAACAAAGTAAATTATGCCACCTTAGCTAGCACTTATTAAAACATTGTTTCCTGAAACAAAGAGACAGAGCTAATAAGAGGGACAGAGACAGAGAGACAGAAGTGTAAAAATAGCATCATGCTAACACCTACCTTCCTAATCATCTGGCCCATTTCCTCAAGGTGCGATGGTGTAAAGGTTAGTGCTGTATATCCTCACTGAGAGCAAGGGAACATTGTATCACCTCTGGTTTCATCATTTCAGCTTCAATTAACCGGTTTTATGAAGTGAATAGCCTTTGTAGACCAAGAGCTGCAGGCAGTGGCGGTTCTAGACCAGTTTTACTGTGGTGGCCAAGGAGGGGCCAGTGTTTAATCACAGGGGCACATTAAAAAACGGTAGGGATTATATTAAAGCATTCAAAACCTTTATTTTAGCTTATTTAAAAATCTCATTGAAGTATATTTGGAAGATACAAAAACATTGATTGAAACAATGAGACTTACTAACAATAACAATAATTTCTCATTTTTGTGCACAATTATTTTATTTTTATTTTGAAAGTGCAGTACAGTGAGAATTATCTTTTTTATTATACACACAAGCTTTTATTGCATAATTAAACTATTATACAATGTACACATTCTGGGTTCCTTTTTTGTACAATGAGATATTATTTTAACAAAAAATAGGTTAGAATTTTTCAGTCGTTCATCGTTATAAATTGATAATTTTATTATTAATTTGACACAGGGGCCACAGCAGGGGCCAAGGGCTTCTTCATAGGGGCAGTGGCCCCTGTAGGCCCCTGTGTAGAAGTCTGATTCAAATCAGATTCCTACTCAAATCCGATTTTTAGGGCTGACTGTCCACACAGTCTGTTTTTAGCAAGTGTCTAAAGCCTCCGGCTCGTTAAGAAGAGTAAGAAGGAGTCGCTGGATTTCTCTCCAGTCACTTTCCTGAAAAATAGTCGCTAAGGGGGTCTGAAAAGTTTCTAAATTTAGCAACAAAGTCGCTAAGTTGGGAACACTGCTTCACCTGCTTTTACAAATGGCGTGTGCTGTTGTTGTGTAGAGTACTACGTCACATCCTGCTTAGCGATCTATCCAATCAGTAACCAGGCTTTTTTCAGGGGAGAAAAAAGACCCTGCTCTTCCACAGGGACGGAAAAAGTCCATACAAAAGCCCTGCAGCCACTGCTCGTATTCAAATTAGAGGCGTTTCACCTTAAACTTAAATCCTAACTCCAACCGCGGAGGTGATGCTATGGAGAACACCATTCAGGAAACATCATTTGACGGGTAAGAGATTTCGACACAACACCTGTATTTTGAAGTTTTGCCACACGAGTTAGTACTGTAGGTAAATATGGTTGTTTCTCCCGCTGTCCTAGTCATTCTCTGTAAAGTCGAGCCGTTCTTCTGGGCTTTTTAGTAGTTTAGACATTTTAAATCCTGCTTAAAATGAACATTCAGTGTTGTTCGTTGTTTGTTTACATCCGAGTACTTCCAATATGGCCGACATCCGGGTAACTGGCTACAATGCGCTGTGTAAAACACTCTAAAAAGTGCCGGTCAGAGCTGCTCTGATTTTATTTTTTTAATAAAAGCCTCCTTCAAATAATAGCCTGCCCCTATTATTAGCCGGGTCCCAAACTGATTTTTTATTAATAGAAGCCCCAGCTACAATTTGAGGAAATACGGTAAAAGATATTGATCTGATTATATTAGTCATCAGGAGAAAAAAAACAGATCATTTTTGTAATAATTCTCCTGATGGCGGTACTGGTCTGGTATTGAGCTTCAGTGTGTTGTGGTGGGTGCCTTCCAGTATGCAGGCTCCTCACTGTGTTCTGTGGCAGACTTTGTACTTGACATTTCCATGATTCATGCCTGGTGTGATGGCTGGCCTGGAGGCTCACAGAACCTTTACTGAGACAGAACCAGGCTGCTTTCGCCTGCATGACCAGAGAGCCTCATCAAACCACAGCACACTGTGTGCATGCACATAAAACCGCGACTGTGGTTAAAATTCCACCTCTTGGTTATCAATGTTTAAAGCCCAATTTTGTAAGCTCTGTTTTGATCCATTGTGTAAAAAAAACACATTATTGACTTAATTTATAGCTTTATTCTGGCATGGTGTCCCTGTTATAGTTGCACTTCCAGTTCATAGTGAACTTTTTTCTTTTTCTTTACAGAACTTGTGTTCAGAGTGGTACTCACTACTTTTGAGAAACCCACACAGAGTATGCTCTCTTTTCATGTTTTAGAGAAATCATGAAGTCAGCTCTTCATGCATATGTTTCAGTGCTTTGGGGAAATGATAGTGGCTATGAATAACAAATAGATGTGAGTCAGTGCAGTTGAAAAGCCTTGGCTTTGTTGCCATTATTAAAGCAGTGGTAGCTGGAGAAATGGATCCAAAGTATGCTGTTGATCTTTCCGCGAACAGATATCAAAGCCTGGACAGCAAGCGAGTGGTAAGTACTGGGGGACAGGGGGGATCCCTGGAGCAAACCGAGGGTAAAGATGAAGGGATATGGAGGAGATGAAAGACGGAGAAGAGAGAGAGGCAGCGAGAAAACAGAGGAAGAGAGGGAGAGGGAGCCTGTGTGCCTTTGTGTGTGTCTGTATACCAGTGTCTGCTGGAGGAAGGACTTCAAAGACCCAGCAGAGCAAAGGCTGCTTCGCTTTTTCACTTTTTTTTCTCTTTTTCTCACCAAAGCTACTCTCGCGTTGGATCCCCCCCCCCTTCCCTTTCTGGTTATTCATCTGTCTCTCCTCAAAGGCAGCCGGGCCCTATTGGATTCTGTAGGGCACCACTGACATGAATATTTCTGCTGCATCAGAGACATTTGCTGTCGTTGCCTTACAGTGCTTCAACCGTAATTGAGCGCATGATCCCACAAAGTTTATTGACTGCAATATTGGCTGCATTACAGACTGCAATGCTGATGCCGGGTGTAGCTCGTAAAAGTAGAGCCTCTGTGCTAAAAAAATTGCCTTTTTCATTGGATGTATTATATTTTTTGAAACTGTCAGTTTTGCAGAGAGAATTCTCCACAACATAAACGCAGCCGACACTGGATTTACAAGTGCTGCAAGGAAGGTTGCAGAGGCGCAAATAAACACATGCATTAAATAAAGGTTTGCATACAACTAGAACCTAATTATTTTGAACCAAAATGAGACAATTAAGCTATTATTGATGAACACAATTGTAAGTGAAGCCTCAGTCTGACGCTCATAACACTCGCAGCGACCAGCTGGTAAAATTGAATACAAATTGCGCCCTATACACGAAATTAGGAAAATTGTGGAGAGAGAGGTCAGACATCTATATGGCTCCACTCCCTGCTTGTCCTGACTGACCACAAATTCACATTAGCTCCAAAACAATCGCGAGAATGACACATTAAAGGTGCAGTCTTCTCAAAACTAAAATACATCTTCAACAAATATTGTAAATACCAAAATATATAGATATTGAAAATATTTTCATCCTTAATCCTGATGAACTTCAATTATTCTCTTAACCAAAAATAAAAATTACTTAAGCATGCAGCTAAATATTTATTATTAAGACACTCTGACCCCCCAGCGCCACGTCATAAGATTGCTCATTGTTGCTATTGGTGCAACTCATATATGGGTCTGACGCCAATATACCAATACTCCAAAAATACATACTGGAGTCCAGTGTTTTGTGGTTTAGGCAGAATAACCACTTGGTTAGGGTTAAAGAAGGATCCCTTCTTCTGACTATTGGGAAGTCATATTATGGGAAGCCATAACAAAAGTATGACACCCACATGACACCTGTCCAGTGAGCTCCCAAGCAACAATAATGTGTTGCGCTGCATGACTATGCACGGTGCGTTTCTGCTTCAAGGTTTGACGTGTTGTGGTTCAGAGCTGCTCTTCTGCAGACCTTGGTTATAACCAGTGGTTATCAGAGTTACTGTTGAACCAGTCTGGCCATTCTCCTCTGACATCAACAAGCATCAAGGCTCTATTTTCTTTTCTTTTCTCTGTAAACCCTAGAGATGGTTGTTAGATCAGCAGTTTTTGAAACACTCAGACCAACAACCATGTCACAACAACCCCGCCCCCAGAGGCCCCTCTAATCCTGGCACTAATATGGATGTACAGTAGTTCTTATATATTGGATTCATAGTATTTTCTTCTGTATTAAGTTTTAGACAAACAAATGTTCATGGGAAGACCTTTATGTGGAGAGTGTTGCATTCCTCTGTTCATACAGTACAGTGATGTAAACCAGCTATTCTCAACCTCGGGGTCCAGACCCCAATTGGGGTCGCGAGATGATTTCTGGGGCTCTCCAAATCATTTTGGAAGTCTGCTCTGTCTCCACTGTGTTAAAGTGTTCATGTGTTAATGTGTTTTAGTCTTTTTGGTCATTTAATGTCTTTTTTTCATTTTTGGTCTTTATTTGGTAATTTTGTGAGGTTTTTTTTTATCTATCATTTTGAGGTCAATTTGTCTTTTTTTTGGTAATTTTGTGGGGTTTTTTGGTAATTTTGTGTCTTTTTTGGTAATTTTGTGGTCAATTTGTGGCCTTTCAAATCATTAATTTCCTTTTTTGATCATTTTGTGGTCAATTTGTGGCCTTTCCAGTCATTTTGTTTCCTTTTTTGGTCATTTTGTGTCTTTTTTTTTGTCAATTTGTGTCTTTTTTTCGTCAGTTTGGGTGTTTTTTGGTCAATTTGTCTTTTTGTGGTCATTTTTTGTCATTTTGTGGTCAATTTGAGTCCTTTATTGCTCAATTTTATGTAATTTTTGGGACATTTTGTGTCTTTTTTTGGTCATTTTGTGTCTTTTTTTTTTAATCATTTTGTGGTCAATTTGATTCTTTTTTTGGGTAATTTTATGTCTTCTGACAAATCCCAAAGTAGCAAGTTATTACTTTCCAAGGAGTCTCTGGCTTGAAGCTGACTGTTACACACTCAGGAGGTCAGAACGGACCTTTAAACTTATAGCAAAGGACTTAGATTAAAAGTAACAATAAAATATAAAAAATATATATATAAATGCACAGACAGAGAGATGTTTTAGATGTTGTCTGCTTCATTATTTGTCCAAAATTCGTCGTATCAACTGAGTTTGTATTATCTGAACTGTGATATTCTGTTCAGTGATCGGGGGTCGCAGACAACATGCATGTTAAATTGGGGGTCGCCACTCAAAAAGGTTGAGAACTACTGCTGTGAACAAAGAGGCTAGAACAGGTGACAGCCCAGCCCAAACAACAGGACAGAATGCCTTTAAAGTTTTTAGGGGCTTACAGCCTTGCTGTGGGTGTTGACGTTCCGTTTTCTGAGTATGTCAGTCTTCAACTATGTGACTGATTTACTTTCCCCAGTCCTGGAGAGAGTCTTTCAGATGCCATAATGCTGATCATGTTGCTCTTTGAAGAAGAAGAAGCTTCCCCGGAGGTACAGATGGCTACGCGCCTTCTTAGATTGTGTTCGGGGAGATGAGGGGCGACGGGGTGGAGTGTGTTGTCGTCGTTGTGGTACGCATACAAGGAGGAGGGGTGGGGGGTCTTTTTGGGGGGAATTTGAGGGAATCAAAGCTTTGTTTGTGCTTAGAGGCATAGGTGAGTGGGTACAACTGGTGCCTGCTGCTGTCATATAACGATAGGCTGTCAGGGCTGTGATGGAGCTCATGGTTGTCTAATTTTGACTGGTTCTCCTTCGCGACACACTCAAGAAGTATTTGTGTCTCCTTGTCTCAAAGCTCGGTGTAATTTTTTACTCCACTCGAGAGTCAAAAGGGGTCTGCAAACCCAGAAAGTCACATTGTAAGTGGGACTTGAAAGGGTGTCATAATCCATTAACTCTCCAAATGTAAAATTCATACGTACGGGTGTTCAACGTATCTGTTATTTGGCACACTTGGTGTTTTTTGGGGAGAATTCTAAGGAACGACATAGTTTGATTTTATGGAATTATCAGGTATTTTCAGATAATTTCATGGCTGGAGCATTGAGTGAACAATGTTCTTTTGGATATTTTACGCTTCTGTCAAAAGTCAGGTTGTGCAGCAATAGTCACGCTTCCTACTACTTCTTCTTTCAACAAATTGTCAGCCTTCCCAAGATGCAAAGTTGCTGCAGAGCGGCACGTACTGTACGATACATCAGAGCGCCTCCTGGGCGTCTCAGTGCTGCCCTTGTCTGACAGATAGATCCTCTCCCATATGTTTTAAGAGCACCCGAGGGACTTGATTGACTTGTGAGGGCAGTATATTGGCCCTGTGAATTTAATTTGAGGCAGTCGCACCTCATTACATTGTACCTGCCGGAGGAGTCTCCAGGACTCGGAGACCTTCAGGGCTTAGTCCACATCGCCGTAAGGGGTCCACAAATTTCTGATAAACAAGCTCAAATTTTTCCCCCCACTTTGCTTTTTATTGATTTTTGCATGCCCCCGCGACCCGGCCCCGGATAAGCGGAGGAAAATGGATGGATGGATGATTTTTGCATATAAAAATTAAACACACAATAACAGAACTAATTACAACTCTACTGTACTTACAGTTTACATCCAGTGATACATTTCATTGCACTGTTTACTGAACACTTCAATTCATCAGTTTACATTATCACATACATAATTTAATTATACATTATACATCACTGATGTCTTCATGTTGAAACCTAATCCATTTCCCATTTTTTGTTAAACTCATCTTCCTTCAATCTTAGAGAATAGGTCATTTTTTTCATTATAAATAATTCCAAAACATGCTCAATTTTGATGCTATTTTACACACTTTATACACTAAAATAAATGTATACCTGTTGACTCTTATTTTCCAGATTATTAATGAAATTAGTAAAAGCAGTAGTAAAGAATTCATCTTATATACAGTAGAAACAGAAGATACCTACTTCACAATTTAACATTTATTTGCTATGGTTGTAAAAATAGTTATTTCCATTTATTTTTAACAAGTGATGAAATTAAATTCTTACTTTTTGTACAACCAAAAAACATGGGATATTGTCTAAGTCATAAATATAATGCAATGCGATATGTTTTTGTAAAATAAACACTCTGAAATATGAATTTGACTTATTCTGTTTTTCTGTCGGGATATGACTTTTGGTCCATATTGCCCAGCACTATAAGGCAGAAATGGACCATGCTGCATAATGATATATATATATTGCATTTTAAGTTTTGATTCTCATACTTATTTTAAAGTAGTATTTTGAATTCAGGAGTTTGAGATTTATCGGTCTTGTCTTGCTTCTGTTGCATTAATTGATAATACAAATGTTTTTGTCCCAGTTAATCAGTCAGAAGCGTAAAGTAGAATTATTTGCGGCTTAAGAAAACAGTGTTGGGGGCTGAATGACCGGTCCAGGAAACGCCCATGGTACAGGCTCAGATTGTTAATATATTGCAAATCCATGACGATGGGCTCATCACTGTGGTGGATCAACAAAGAGGACGGGCCATATAGCATGAGTGCACTGTTGTTAACATTTAGAGGGGGTGAAATAGTTACGAGCATATAAAATTTGATTGCCCCCTTTAGAGAACTTAGCAGCAAGTGTAAAGTTTGCACTCTGTGGGATCAATGGCTCCCTTTTTCTATTGTACACTATATCTCAATATCCGTCTGTTACTTCTCTCTGGTGGGTTGTAGATCTGAGTTCATGTTGAAGTAATAGCTCCCTCTCTCAGAAATACTGTCTTTTGATGCTTCGCGCTTTAGATCCGCGGTATATTTATTATGGCGAGGATGCTGTAAAACATATATTGTGGGAGTAAGGAAGACCTCTTCCTTGTTTCTAATACCAACCTACTCAAAACCTTAATATCAGTGTGTGAAATAACCATAATCCCCTTTCATTGTCTATAAAGTGATATCCATCGTATTTTATGGCGTGTACGTGCCACAGTCGTGAAGTACATCATTGCAGGATTGATAAATGAAGCCCTTGGGCTTAGTAAAACACACTACCACGTGCTCAACCTGGGTTTGCCCGATTCCACACTGTGTGTACATGTTTCCCCCCTGTGTGGGGCTTGTAAAGTTTTATTTGGGAAGGTAGGGCTGTAATTAGGAGTGAACACAAAGGCAGTTTGAGGGGGGGGAGACGTGTTAATGGGTTGATGTGTGGAGAGCTAATCACCGCTCGGCCGTTAACCACACGCCGGCACCACTGGGCTCATTCCAGGG
This sequence comes from Centropristis striata, assembly GCF_030273125.1. NCBI lineage: Eukaryota > Metazoa > Chordata > Actinopteri > Perciformes > Serranidae > Centropristis > Centropristis striata. The sequence continues at coordinate 14,190,443 of NC_081525.1, read as the reverse complement.
GTTAACTAAACTGAGCCGTGACACATGGCTGGGCTTTATGGGGTCCAGGCAGGGAGAGGAGGCCCACGGATGACGCTAAAGAGCCCATAATAATGACAGCAATTACCACAATCCGCTTAAACAAATGGGAGCGCGCCGAAACCTCATCATACTCTGATCAGATTGGCCCTAATGAGATAAAGATGCCAATTAATCCTGTGTTAATTGCTGTGGCGCGTTCTCGGAAAACACTGAAATATGCACATGCAAATGCAAGACGGGGCCTGCTGTGCTGTCCGGGATCCAAACTGCAAAACGTTGAGAGCATATTTACATAATGATTATGATGATGATGGTCGTGTGGATAATGATGATGGTGATGATGATGATGCAGATGAGTGTTCATATCTGGGCTGTATTTACTGTAGATTTTTTTGAATGATGACCTTCGCTAACTGATTACTAGCTTTTCTATCACAAAGAGACAGAGGCATGCCCAAAGTCAGACTGACATTTGCATTAAGGTAATATTTAGTGACTGATGCCGTCTCCTAATGATTCAGAATGCCGGGTCGGGTAACCTCTCTCCACACTGTGTCTGAACCCCAAAGTGCTGAGATGACACTGTACAGTTGGTGACCTCATTATCGCTATTACTGCAGTCAGGAAATTTATAACATACATGTCTGTGATGACAAATTCTATAAATCACTGCATTAACTCCTGCTCAGAAGTCCTCTGCTGTAACATTCTCCTCAGCGCCGTGCCACTGTGATCCATTTTCTTTCATGTTCTCTAATTGCCGTCCTCATAGTTTTGCTCTTTTTCTTGCCCGTGTTGACGTGCCGTAATAGTCAGTCCATCCAAAGTGGCTGCGTTGTCGCTTCTGCCATTATACGGGCCATTTTCATTTCATCTGCAGAGGTCCTGGCTCCTCACCACACTGACAGCATCCCCCTAAATCATCCTCATGTGTAATTGCTCCCTACTTACCCAAATGGCTATGGCCTTCTCTATCTGCCTAAGAGCATTTACTCAGGCTTCTCAGGAATTCATGCTCCTGGTTCAAACCTCTTTGACTAGTCCTTTATGCCGAACTCAGTGTCAGTTGCTTCATTACTATCATTCATTGTAATGTCAACCTGAATGTGTTGTTTTGCATAATGTGATTGTTGAGGGAAAACCTTGAAATTTTCATGTTTTACCTTGAAGGATTATAAGGTCCTCTGTGGGTTAAAAAGATTTCTACTCTACACTTTTAGGGGTGTAGGAAAATATTGAACCTCTTGAGTGTCGCGGTATTGCATGTGGTGCCATTTTCTTTACATAATAGCAGTTTCCTGCAATTATATTTTAATAATCACATTATATTGTCTTCCTTACAGTACCGTAATATATCGCAATGTACTAAATCGTAAACCCTGTATCATTTTAAGTATTGTATTGCCAGATTTCTGCCAATACACAGCCCTACTACAGTATCTTTTTAAAAATAAATTATACATAGTAATTAACTTTGGTTTATTACAACTTTTGGTATCATTTAGACCATTAGCACCAGATAGGTCCAGTGTGGCAACTAGCCATAAATTCACATACTTTATTGCACAAGAAAGACCATGAGTTACACACAGCTACAAGCATGTTGGTTAAAGCTGAACCAGAAGTTTTAAATTTGGTTTATCTCAAAATTAACAAACTAACCTCCTGCCATGTTTGTTATATACACCCCTGCAAGTCCAGAAATAACGTGCTATAAGGTCTGGAATTTGTCAGATATTAGAGGTGTTTGGAAGCAGAATATAACAGTATAAGTTGTATCCGTTTAAGGTTAAAAGTAGACCTAGCAGCGTGCGCGTTCACAGAAAACATGCCCCATACGTTGGAGGTGGTATGTTACTATTGTGGTTTACAGAATTGTTTAAAAACGCCCAGACACAGACAGAAAGGAGAGAGAACTCAGGGCTTTATTGGAGTTGGGGACACCATTTTTCAGCAGCCATTAAGATTGACAAAGTGATTCTCCCCGCTGTACCTAGGCAGTGTAATTTGAGGTCTGATAGTAGAGAAAACTAAAAGGAACATCGCTGTGCTCTTTGATTCATTTCTCACTCAAGACAGGTAGTAATTCCACTACACGCCCTCTAGTGGAATATTCCAGTAGCACATGTGGTACACAGGCAAGTATGTCAACAATTCTGTTCCCAACGCAGTCGATTCTGTACGCAAACGAGAGGTTATACCGCATCTCTAGCCTAAGGAGTTGGCTATTCATCTAAAAGAGTGATTGTCCCTTGCTAACCAAACTAGCTAGCTAGCACTTGCTAGCACTAGCTAGCTAGCCCGACTTCCTGTCGGGCGCCACAGGATTGAGCTCTTAAGCCCGGAAGAAAGTTAGCGCCCTGGGGTCTCTCCTCTCAAACTCAATGACAATTTTGAATGAGTTTTTGGTTAGATGTCTAAAAATAAAGTCTGTGGTTAACACAAGCTGAAGAGATGTCCGTGTTTTGTTGTATGACATGAAATGCATTAGTATAGTCCCACTTGTGAGGGTTTTTTTTTTTTTAGAAAAAGGCTGCTAAGGTTGCTAACAAGTGGCTAAATGAGACTACAGTGGTTGTCGCCGGGGACATTAACCGTCATCACGCCAGACACGGACAGGAACTCTCTCATTAGTCCGCCTTACAGCTTCTAGTCATGTTTTTCAGAGCTCTTGCAAACTCTTGTAGATTGTAGATTATGTGAATAAACAATTTATTAGACTACTGATTCGCTAGCTTGTCGAAACCGCTAGTTAGCTTGTGTTGAAGATAATCCTGCTGAACAAAACTCGTATGCATCAGAAACGTGTGTTTGCCACAGAGCTTACTTTCTACAATGATCCAAATATCCAATGCAAAAATCCCATAGACGAATTCTCAATAGACCCCATGGAGATGCTAACTTCCAGTATGGCCTAAAAAAATAGTTTTTGTTTGCTCTCTATTCTATTATACATTCTGTGGTTGTGATCTGATTTGAATCCCTCACAGGAACTTAGTAGGAGTTAAACTATTATATAGAGGTAACAACCTCCAAACTAAAAGACAAAATACTTTCTTGTACATTGACTCATATATGCTTTTTCAGATCTGACACTGTTGTTGCCTCAAAACAGTTGTAAATCATTTTAACAAAATGATTCATATAAACACTGACACTGCTATCGTTATGGTTTGGTTTGGTGTTTGCACAAAAATGACTTGGTAAGGGTTCGTGGTTTGGCTTTTGGTCACAACCAAAATAAACAAACATGGAACAGCGGCCTACTGACGTCAAAGCCCAGCACTTGATCGACCCGTTCAGCCGCTCTACTCAGATGGCCTTCTGCCTTGCTGTCCTTTTTTCTCTGCAGTATGGTCGCAGATGTAATAACTACAGAATGCAAATACACTGCATGGCAATTGCTGACAAAAAACCTGACATAAATAGCATCAGAAATTGGATCTGATGTTATGGAAATCTTAAGGATTATTTCTCCTGTCAAGTTGACATTTTGGAGATTTTGTCCTGACAGCAGTGATATTTGTCTTGTATTTGTATTTATTCATTAGATAAAAGGTGACACGAGGGAAGAGACAAAGATGACCCCCAACACACATAACGTGCACTCGCACACACAGCAGCTGGCAGATTGCGACTAGCCCATTACAATGATAATAGCTGTGTCCATTGTGATGTCCCACTTTTTAATTTTGATTTTGGGAGGTGAGTGAAGTCGTTATGTTGCAGCCCTCGCTTGGTTTTATGAACAATCCAATGCCCTAGAGACTTTCTCCTCCACACACACACACAAACAAACAGCCGCGCATGAACAATAGATAAGCACGCACACATCTATGCGCACTTACACACACATCACAGCGAGTCAGTCCCCATCCCCCCAGTGATTTGCCCTGCCATTAGGCCCGCGAGTTCCAGAGGGTGCCTGAGCGAATGGGGTGTCCCAGACCCACTCAGCGTCAGAAACACATCACTTAACCCTGACGCTCTTCGTTCGCCTTTGCTCGGCATGAAAAGCCAAAAGCCCTCTCCAGTTAGGCCCTGCCTGTCTTGCCTCTATCGATTTTGTGACAATGGGAAAGTCCAGCGTCAAATCAAGTAGCAAATCATTGAGAGAAAGTTTCAATTGGGTTTTTTTTCTTTCTTTCTTCTCCTGAAATTAAAGGCTACAGTGGATTCTGCTCGGTCCTCCCTCTGCTCCGTGTTGTCATGGGTAATAGGCCTAAAGGCAGAGGCTACACGGGAAAAAGAAGAAGAAGAAGAAGAAGAAGAAGAGGTAACAAGCCCTCAGGCCAGAAGCCTTTTGAGAAACATGCCAGACGAGCTGCTGTACAAAAGTGTTCACAACAATCATAGCATCCATGTAGCCAACAGTAATTTGCACATAATCATAATTAGAGACCAGCTCTGTGTAATCTGTCACAAACAAAGCAACCTAAAAATAAAAGCATAAGGAACTCATGCCATTGCGTATGAAAGAACAAGCAAGTAAAAAATAACCACTTAAGTTATGCCGTGCCTGCGATTCTAAACCTGTTTTGTGCACATTTGATTATTTGTCACCCTCACATGTAACGGCACATAATGAGGAGTGTGGGTTCAGCAGTGATTGGATTAGTTGAGGTTCCACGTCTTTTGACTTCTACATACTTCTAATGGAGATGGAACTGGCTTTAAAGTGATTACTGTCTTATTTAATCATTTCAGGAAAAATTTGTTCTAATCAATTCTGTGAGTGTGCAGCCAGATGTTTGGAGTTTCTATAATTGAGTTATTTCAGTCAGACAAACAGAGACGTGTTTGGTCTAATTAGACTCCGTTGTCAGGGAAATCAAAAATTCTTCAAGCGGGAGCTGAATGCTTTTAATATGCTTTTGAGTGATGTATCATTTTTAGAATTAATTTCTGATGCAATAAAAACTTGTCTGATCTTCGGATGTTCCTGTTCATCAAGAGCTGTCAGTTATTTCTGTCATAATTCTCTCAGAACAAACTGTTTAGAAAGTACATTGTTTGTCTCTGTTTGATCTTCCCGGAGCAATCAGGCGGTCACAGATATTTATAGCACTCTTCCTCAATCTTGCATGGAATTAATATTCGTGCAAATGAATGGTCTCTCTACTTCTGTCAGCGTATGTGGGGATGCAAATCATTTGTGTTGTTGTGATGTATCCGAGCATCTTATGGCGTTCTCTCAATTTATCCATCTACACATGCGAGGCTTTGAAGGGAAACCGTCTTTATTTGGATTGGAATAACGGGCTTATTTTCTTCCTGGCAGCTCTTAGCCTGTGTGACTTCATTACCCCCGTCAGGCCCGCCAAGCACATTGGCTAATTACTCAGTCAGTCCAGCATTGGCAGGTAGTTGCACACATATTGATCAAAGTGCTTAAGGCTGGACTCTCAAGCAGAAATTAATCAGCCATTATTTTTTGCCGAGGAAAAAAATAAATCTCAAACTGTTCCATGTTTGATGTGATGTGGATGATGTGGTGTTTACACAGCAATATTTTCTTACTGGACAAATGCCCCCAAACGTAAGATGACATCAAGGAGCATGAGTCAACATGCAGTGATGCAGAGACATGCACGGTAAGGGAGCCTAATCACAGTCAAGTAATTGGAAAAGTCACAGATTTCTGGATATATCTAATAACTGGGTCTGAAATATCCATTTACTGTCATAGAAACACACCTCAGTAAAAGACCACAAACCACTGCTACTGATATAGAGCCAGTGAATATATGGCACACAAGGGCATAGTGCATGCATACATGGATATAACTGTAACCCTCAAGCTATACTGGCTAATACTCTAAAGGGCGCTTTCAGAACCCAAGTCTGTTTGGTTAGACAGAATCAGAGTGAAATTGATACATTTGGTTCGTTTTGTATTTAGTCTGGTTTGCTTTCACAGTGCAGAAAAGTAAGCAGACCAAATAAAATACAAAAGATTTGAAGAGGGGCGTGTACGAAGGTGGAGGTCTGAAAACCTACTCGTACTATTGTTTCTTATTGGTTAAAAAGTTGGCGGTGAAAAATGTAAACAAAACAACGTGGAACTGAGCAGAAACTGAGTACCTTTAATTATAATTGCCGTAATCTGCTGTGGTGTTCAGATCAAACTAATTTGAAGAGAAACACTCAGAACAAGCTTCTGTTGAGGCTCCGGGTCGTCAATAATGTGTCGATCCATTATTTCTGACGTGCGATCAGACAGCTGTAGAATCAGAGAAGCCTTGATGTTCCTACCACAATCTGCTTCTACCACAAGGTAAATATTAAGTTATTTTGAGCAATATGTTGATAATTCTGCAATGAGAAATCAGCTTTAGCTCAGTGATATCCTACAGAGTGAAACTGAAAGACATGAATTTTATCTTTATGCTATTATCTGTATACTTCTCACAAAATGCACACACAGGTAGCCCACAATCCACTGCCTTTTGGTTCATTTTCTTTTAGTCGGATTCTGATCAGGTGACGTTTACAGTGGAATTATGTTTGCTTGGAAAGGGACCGAGGCCCTCTGTGCAAACCGTCTCAGACTGGTTGTTTCGGTCCACACCAGAGTACGATCGGATCATTCACAAGCAACCAAACGAACTGTAACAAGGATTTAACAGCACCAGAGTTCAATTAAACCGGACTAAAGTTTGGGTTTGGGTTGTGAAAGCGCCCTAAGGCTGCCTTGGAGTGTTGGATTATGTAGCAGTGACCTCCGTAGCCCATCCTGACACCTCTGTTTGTCAAGGTCCAGTAACTGTACAGTTATGTGTAAATATGTAAAAAGCACGAGCAAGGTTAGAACCATATTTATGACACAAACGGCATACATCTAAACACTAAAAACTGAGACTCTGAACATTTTTTACCCTGAAAGAAGTTTTGCAAAAGGACGTTTTCATACCAAAAATGAAGTTTGCATGTGGACAGGTCAAAAAGCAGAGAAAAGGCTATAAAAAAAGTTGTAAAACTCAAGTGAAAAAGGGATAAAATGTGTTGTGATTTTAACACACAATTTCACATCTATTGAGATACCTCAGAACACTTTAAGCAGCTGATCTTCCTTCCATCTTCAAATTAATTTTGGGTTACTGTATATATATATAGTAAAAAATAGAGCGTCCAGTTGGCCAAGAGGGGTCATAAATGGTAAATGGACCTGCACTTATATAGCGCTTTTCTAGTCGCTTTGCGACCACTCAAAGCGCTTTACACTACAATCTACTCTCATTCACCCATTCACACACACATTCTTACTGGTGGCAGAGGCTACCCTAAACGGTGCCACCTGCCACCATTGGAAATTAATTCACACACCATCGGGCAATTTGGGGTTTGCTCAAGGATACTTCGACATGTAGGCTGCGACGGTCAGGGATTGAACCCACTCTACCAACTGAGCCACAGCCGCCCTCATATTGTAACAACTTTTCAAAACCTGATTACATCTCCAAAGACCCCAAATAAGGGGTGAAGCTTTTGTTCTGGCAGGACTGAACAATATATTATGGTATCAGGATATTGTACTGCCCCGATAAACTGGTAACTTTTTTTTTTTGCTTTTTAACTATATCTTACTAGCATGTCCTTCTTTGACTAGTGGCTCATGCCAGCATCCAAGCTAATGCTTACGCTAACACTATAATAACATTACAACAATGTTCAACACACTTAAAGTTATTTTCTAAGCATTGTGTGACCACAGATAACAGCTTTGGTTTACCTCACAACTGAATTATCCACATAACGTCAGCTAACTAAGTTCATCTCATCATCTCATCTAATAATTAAGCAAGGCAACGTTAGCTTACTTGATAAATGTAGCTCAACATAACGTGAATAAAACTTGGAACATTGTAAGATGTTTTGTTGAGTTGCCTTTTTGTGAATGCTCCGAGGAAATTTAAAGTCTCTCTGGTAAGCAGTGATGCAGCGTGTCTAGGGCTTTTATTGTGAAAGGTAAAAACTGAAGGAGTGAAGCAGTTAATGTGCTGCCATCTTGGTTCAGACTATGGTACCTTCCTGTTATTATTTTTATTACCTTCATAGGTATAGGTGCAACTCACTACGCTATATTAACTTGTCTGTGAACATGATTTCTGTCTGAGTCAGATTGGCATTGGTGGTTGTTTCACAATAAAGACAACATCTCCCATATCCCACGCTACTTCAAAACGTCATCAAAAAATATTTTCGGACCATATTAATTTATTTTGTGAGTACTTTAGTACTCTATATAATTGAATGCAAGTTCTTGGATATAGAAATTACCCATGCCTAAAGTAGTATCCACCATGTATATGTAAACACAAAGTTATAGCAAGGATGTATCTTAAATAAAGAGGTCTTTTATTCTCTGTGCCATACAGGCGCTGAACGCCAAATGATGAAGACCTCATCATTTAAATGTGTTCACCTGCTGCTGTTTCATGCCCATTTGCACAATTGTTTGTTGCTGTATGTTTTTACTGGTGTATAGTGTATTGCTAGTGTATTTTTTTACTATTTATGTTTATTCAGAGATTGTATGTTTTTATGTGTGTCATGTTTGTATTTTATATATTGGAGAAGCCAAAGACAAATTTCCACCACGATGGACAATAAAGTCCTATCTATCTATCTATCTATCTATCTATCTATCTATCTATCTATCTATCTATCTATCTATCTATCTAAATCACCTATTTACTATATAGTGCACTTTTTTAATGACCTCCTTTGTATTTAAGTGTCCAAACCCAACCCAATATTTCCCAACATGGAACAAAAAAAAAAACTATTGTCCACGAACTGTGCACTTCTTTCTGCTCACAATCCCACAATGCAATGCGTCACATTTTGTGGATGCAAAGTTGCAGTCACGCAGCACTACACGAGCAGCAGAGTTATATGACAATTTGTTTAAAAGCTGAAAACAGGAGTTAATTTCTCTTTAGGGGGCCGTTAAATGAAATTTACTCACATTTTTACAGGTTAAGTTTATAGTCGGTGTAATAATTTGTGGGCGATGTGCATCTGTCCTGATAAGCAGAATGATGAGTTTTAGTGTGTAAGTTTGGTTAGTGTCTGGAGTTAAGATGAAACTATGTGCTCTGTGGCCCCGTGGATTTATCTGATGTCATTTATGTAGCTTGGTGGGCTGCCAAGAAGCCTGGATTGAAACGTACGTCAGCGGCGTGATTAACGGATAATGACAGACCCAGGTGTCGATATGTTCTGCGCTCAGATTTGTAGCGTGGGCATTATCACAGGCTCAGGCCCAGTATATCATCCAAAGGGAGTCGGGAGAGAAGTGAGGTGGGAGAGCCACACGGAGCTCACAACCATTCTCAGGGAGAGAGAAAAAATGAAGAGAGAAGATTCCAGGCTCCCCCGGTGCACCGTAGAACTTATTTCTCATTTTCGTGCACAGACAGTAAATACCTTGCTTTTCCTCATGGTCTCCTGACCTGAACCTGTGACCTGCCCTTGGTCTCTGATGATACTCCCATGGTCCCCTGCTCAAGGCTGCCGAGCAGGCGGCACAGCCAGATCCAGGCCTTGTAATTCACAGGCTTCTAGATCGCCTGCCACAGCGTATTGATTTTTGTTTCCCCAATCTCCAGGAGAGAAGCAAAGAAAAGATTAAAAACACTGTCAGTTTGAAGTTGAATAAGAATCCTGCACAGGGGAGATACCTTGAAGAGCACGGGGTCACAGCTGAGGTACGTATATCTCTTTATAGGTTTAACCCTTTCCCGGCTTGTGATCCAATTATCAGTGCACAGAAACAGCAGAGGGCCAAGAATTTTCATCACAATTATTATTATCTACATTTGATCATCAGTAATGAATACAGCAGACATTTGTTTACTGTAAAGCAGGCTCAGAGTCACATTGCAAATATAATCTAATCTAGCTGTAATCTAATATTCTATAGCAATTGAATTCCTTAAATTCCCATGACACCAGTTATAATGGTCATCATGTACTGTCAGATTTATTTGTTCTTTATATTTTTTTGCATTTCACTAAACATGTTGGCATTTCTAAGTATGACACTGAACTATATTAAGTAATTTTAAAGTTGCACTACTCAATTTCTGTATTGCTCAAGTGATGATAAATAAAATAAAGGGCATAGTTATACAGACAAACCCACAGAGAGTTAACAGCAGACTGGAGTTCCCCTCAGCCCTGTGGTGCGTTTAAGTGTTTACATCATTCAGCTCATTAGATGTGTTTCCATTCAATTGTCAAGTGAGTAAAGCCAACTTTTGTTATATCACAAAAAAAGACAAAACGAGCCGGCCATCTCAGGCCGCTTTCACAAGCCAAAGTTTAGTCCGTTTCATTCAAACTCTGGTGTGGTATAAACCTTGTTACGGGTCGCTGGTCGACTGTGATTGCTCCAATCGTATTCTGGTGCGGACCAAAACAACCGGTCCCAGACTACTTGCAACAAGGAGTCTCAGTTCGTTTTAAATCGAACCCTAGTGCAGTTCGTTTGCACTGTGAACATAATCCGACCCAATTAAAGGAGCTTCATGTTGCCTTGTTGATTTCCATGTTTATTATTTATCACCATCAACTTTCCAACCAATAATTACTAAAACTGCAACCTTAAAGGTTCAATGTGGTTGTAGGTGATATTTCCATGTTTCTTTTATTGTTATTGTCATAAAGCATTGCTACATAAATACTTTAATAGTATGAAAACACTCAATCCAAAGACAGCTCGTATTCACAAACTGCGCCTTTAAAATCAGCCATCAGGACTTCCGTAACATGGTGATGTCACAACTAAACCACGCAGGTAGAAAGTGCCGCTGCAGTGTCATTGCATTCATTATCTGCAATGATGGTGCAGAAACCCTGAAAGTGCAGATTTGATGGACCCAGAAACACTGAACAATCAGAGCAGATTGGGCTTTTTCAGAAGGAATGTTTCAGGTATATTCAGACAGACTGTATGAGAAATATAAATAGTATTTAAACATTAAAGCACATAAACATGTTTATTATGAACCTGAATATGAGCATAATAAGACCCCAATTCTTTTTAGTATGGTGTTAAGTTACTCTTTAAGTATAATTTTATAGATGTGATTTAAAGACAGTTTAATCACTGAATGGCTATTGGCAGTGTTCAGCTATTTAAATGCACTGTGCCATTTCGAATTATTTGCAATATACAGTATATAGACAGTCATATAAAAAGACTTTATGCCTCACTATGACCTGTGTTTTTCTTAATCTAAATCAACAGCAGGCTTAAACCTCTGAAGTCCAGGAGATTTTGGTTCAAATTTGTCAACTCCCTATTCATTAATTGCTGTCTCTCCTTTTTCTTGACACAAATTTGGCTATCAGTCTGATCTGTCATTTTATTTTAATTACCAAAGTATAAAGCTGCCAGGAACCCAAGATACAAACAAAAGACACAGGTGTCTATGGAAATGTACCTTCTTTTTTGTTTTAACCATTTATACACACAAAAACAGCAGAAAAAATAATAAACAATAAAACTACAAAACAGTCTATTTGCATGTAAATTAAAAATAGTAATAGTTTTCATTGTAGAAAGAAAATTCACATTTTAAAAATGGTCTAGAAACATAAATGGCACACTGTGAAAGCTCCTATGATTGCACTTTCAACTGGCTTTCTAAGCTTGTCTACATATCATATATAAATAAAGTTATTACGGTAAATAAAAGGTGTATTTTCAATAAATAGATGGACTCCAGAGGGTTAAATAAAAAAGGCATTACTCAAACAATCCCATGAAACAGCATCATTACATTTATCTGAGGCACAGTGCCAACAGAGAGGTAGTCTGTCAGTCAACTTTCAGCATCACTGACCTGATTACACCCTCACAGTCAGTGTGTGTGTATTTTACATTGTCAGGACCGTGTGTGTGTGTGTGTGTGTGTGTGTGTGTGTGTGTGTGTGTGTGTGTGTGTCTGAGCTGGCATTTTGATCATGGCAGTCGGGCCCTATTCATCTCTGTGGTGTTGAAAAGGCTCCTTATTGGCCCTGACCCTACATGAAATATTGTCTTATCAGCTGGGCATGAGTTGCCATAAGGCATTAGGGCTGGCACATTTCTCCCGCTCCCCTCCCTAACAATCCCCGTCCACTGGAAAGAGATCACAAATACTGTGCTGTCACTGTCTGTCCGCTCTGTTTACTTGATTTCTATCTATCTATGGTCAAAGCAAGCATGTCAAATCACGTCAGCCTCTATAGATGTCTTTTAAATATCATAGTTTTTACTTTATTCAACATTTCTAAGGAGGGCTGCTTCCTTTTCTTGTCCCTAATGATATACTTTAAACACCACTGGATTAAATGTATATCCACCCTGAGTTTTTTACAGTAACACAGACTGTACTTGGGACATTACAAATACAGGTGGTAACTAATAAAAAATGACAGAAGACATAAGAAAACAAATTACCGGGTGACAATTTCCTCAGATGCTGTCACCCAAGGTTCAAATGGCAGGCACTGTGTTCTATTATTTATTGAGTTAGTTGATGAAATGTCATCTTTGATGATGTGATGTTCACAGGGAAGGCTGGCGTCTAAGAAGTTTAACTGACACGCATCGCCGTAGCCTTGCCAAAAACGTGCACTCTTCTTTAAATATTGAAGGCCTACATAAGGAGGAACATGGAGTCCTTTGTGCTGCCTGTCAGTATTATACACATGTCGGCTGGTGTAAATTAATTGGCTGGATAGCACTCTTTCTTTGTATGCTGATTAAAGGAAATGGGTTACCTTTCAGATAGGGCTCCTGTGTAGCTGTTACGGTTTCCTAGAAACACACTGATATTAAACAGATCCTTGTGTCCTCTGCTTCATTTTGCATTGGTTTAATGTAGTGCTGCCAATCAATTAAAAAATAACAACTAATTAATCACACAATTTGCCGTGATTAATCACCATTATTTATTTATTTTTGTCTTAAGACCTTAGCTGGTAATTTTTGGTATTTGTCTGTAAAAGGGACACTCGTTTTTAAATCTTAATATCCAACACCGCTGCGTTTCCGTCTAAATCAGGGATGGGCAACTTAAATGCTGGAGGGGGCCACCATTTTTCATCAACACTACCACAGGGCCACATATAGGACCGTGCACTTAACCAGATATGATGAAACTGCAATTTTAAATATGTTTACAGTGCAGTAACATATTTCATGCTCAAATGCATGTATAACAGTATAAATAGGAATACAAAAGGTTTGAAGCAAATAAAAAATAACCAGATTTTTATTTTCAGTGCAAGAACAGCAGACCAACATTAATTGCAAGAAGTAATTTTGTGCTTTTTTACACTGCACTTTTAAGATTTCATGCTCAAATGCATGTAGTTGTACTGAGAGCCACTTCAAGTGAGGGTGCGGGCCGTATGCGGCCCTTGGGCCTCCAGTTGTCCATCCCTGGTCTAAAGGGTTAAAAAATCTCTGATCAGCTCACACTGGCTCTCACCGCGTACGCGTTTATGTAACATCCATGTGGCGTCCAGGCAAACGACAGCAAACATGTCGGACTATTTCCATCAGTTAGACATTCAAGTTGCCCTTGTAGCTCTGATAACTATCCAGGAGTCATTTCAGCAGGTAAGCAGAATTATCACAGATAATAGAACAGAACAGAGAATCAATTACCTAGGGCAATTTTTTCGATGCACCAATTCGGCGGAGGCAAAACCGACAGCTTTGGACAAGACCCGGGAGAACCAGAAAGAGAAGTAGGAGAAGAAGTATGAGAGAAGAAGTGTCTACACATGTGCGGTGGTGTTGTGTTGTGAGGCAGTTCTTCACAGTACCACCTAGCCACCTGAATTGCATACTACATCGAGTTTGACGTCACCGGTAGGGTGGCAATTTCCTTCACATCACAAAGGAGGACACTTTTGCATACACAGGACACGCAAGCAGATATTTGCTTGGTATGATCCGGTTTTAAGCAGAGTTGTACTCCGATTAACTCGATGCTAGTCAGTGCTAGCATGTCTTTCAATAGCTGCTTTTCCTTTGCTGCTCACATCTACATCACTTCAACATAATGTACAAAAAAAATGAAACTCCCTCTTACTTCTTGTAACAAACCCATGTTCTCTTGCCCATTCTGGGTTAAAAGAGGTCTTTCATTTGGCATTTTGAGACCTTCAGTCTGAGAGCTTGATTGGTTAGCATGTGTTGTGGCGAATCAACAAATGTTGATAGGTCACAACACGAAAATGTAACCAATGAAATTGCTTATTTTGACACAGCTTTTTTGACACACATTTTTAGCCAATAATTATTCAACTAACAAGGTAACGTGTCAAAAGGCGGACTTCTTTTGCTTGCGCCTGCAGCCATACAGGGCATTTAAAAGCCAGACTGTCTGGTCTAAATCCGGCCTGATGGCCACCCTAGTCACCGTATGCACGCAGATTTCCCCCTAAAGACGCTCGTCTAAAACGCGGAATAAGAAGTGAGAACGCAACGCCACTTTTGCGTTTTCTTTTCCAGATCGTCTCCGTCTAAACAGGTCCTTAAACACAAGGCAGCTGGATTTGCTGATATCTCAAAATCAGCGGCTGTGAGGAGCTCTGAGGGCCATGTGACGAGATGCTGATTGACAGATGGTTCATCCAATCACCTGCCAAAGTGTTGTTGTTTTTAAAAGTGCCTGTTCCAATGACAGCTCCTCAGATGGTTCTGTGTATAAAACCATCTGGCAGTCTCAGGTTAAGGGGTTTTGGCTAAATTATGAGCATTTAATTTTTTCTTACCACCAAATATTGACTACTGTAGTAAATGTTAGGCAGCAGAAGAGAGCAAAAGGCATCTGACAGGGTACACAGCACCATAAAAAAATCCACAATTTACAGAGCTTGATATTGTATTTTATGTTATTCATAGGAATTTGGCCTCAGGCAACTTCACGAGCTTAAAGTCTCTCACAATATGCCGGGCCTCCTCAAAGGGCATATTAGTGTTTGCTGTTGCATATTAATTTAGCATCCAGAATGACTGACTGGATACAACCCACCATGCTCCTTTATGCCTTCTTCGCTTGCCCTGGAGGGGTAATATTGCAAGATTATGAGTCCTGTGTGTTATATTTATACTTCTCCCTCTTTCTACTCCTTTTCATCTCAAGCAATTACGTCTTCCACCCCATCAATCTGTCACTCCACATCTACTTATACCTACCAAGCCGTTTTGCCGGGAGACTCGTCTGCTCATTCAACGCTAAACACTTGACTTTTTGATCAATCCTCATTTACGTTGCTGCACGTGGTCGTCTGTTTGGAGAGAATGCAGAGAGCGAAGAGAGGATTGTTAAGTGGAAGTCATTAAAATGAAATCATATTTACAATCCCAGATTACAAAAAAGTTGGTATGCTAAAATGTAAATAAAACAGAATGCCATAACTTCCCAATTGCCAGTTTATTTATTAACATATATTCAATTGAAAAGACAATTTATTTCATACTCAAACTGATAAACGTTAAATTGTAAAATATGCACTCATTCTGAATTTGATGCCTGCAACATGTTCCAAAAAATATGGGACAGGGGCATGTTTACCTCTGTGTTACATCACCTTTTCTGTTAACAACACCCAGTGAGTGTTTAGGAACTGAGGACACCAACTGAAGTTTTTACACTGTAAAAAGTAATCTTTTTAATATATGGTAAAATCCCGGCAGCATTGGTTGCCAGAACTTCACCGTAAAAAAATACAGTGAGTGGGTTTTGTACTGTAAATTTAAATGTAAATATCAGCAAAAACTGTAATTAAGACTGAATATTCCCGTTATTTTAAGGGTAATTGTGTCATTGTGACACCATTGTATTTCTCCATTAGCTTTACATGAAAATGTTACATTTTTACAGCAAAACTGTGTGTTTCACAGATGATGACAGTAAAAGTTAAAGTTTCCTGCTATTCTTTGATTTATGGTAATTAAAAGTGTCTATTACGGTGATATACAATTTTTTATTTTACGCCCTATTGCTGATGTAATTTGATAGTGTTTAACTGTAATTTCTACAAACATTTTTTACAGTGTAGAGTGGAATTCTTTCCCTCAGATGAGCTCGGGCCCAGAGTAGTAGGCGACGTTACTGCATGTTGTTTATAAATGCCTTTCACTTTCCATTGTAGAGGCTTAACTTGCATTTGTAGATGTGTAGAGGCTTGGTACTCTCTCTGGCGCTGTGTAATTTACGACAAGACAAGACGAAGACGAAGACGACCATCTCATTTGGCATCCAGACGTTTATTTCGGACACTAGCACAGGAATTAATTGTACAGCCAGTCAGGTTTTTGCTCTCTCTCACACACATGCACATCAGTGAGCCATGAAGGTCCGACTGTTGCTTAATTATTTTCAACATAAACATAAAATAATACACAAAGCATACCTGGCAAAGGAATTAATTGTACAGTCAGTCAGGTTTGTGTTCAATAGTCCATGTAGTAATGTCCTTTATACTATCATGAATCCTTTAATGATGATGGATTGTAGATTGTAAAATCTCTAAATTCCTACCAATTCTGCATTGAGAAAAGCTGTTCGTAAACTGCTGGATTGTTTGACCTCCATCCTTACTTGTGAACAACTAAACCATCGATGATGCCCCTTTCATGATACATGAATGATGATATTATCACCTGTTACCAATTAACCTGTTCACTTTAGGAATGTTTCAAACAGGTGATTTTTGTTGGCCCTGTCCCCACTATTTTGAAATATGCCTCTTGTTGGTGGCAACCACTACATCATTGTGTAGCCAATTTTACATGCTGAAATCTCCAAATTCCTCCCAATAACGCTTCAAGAAGCTGTTTGTAAACTACTGGATCATTTGACCAAACAGTTTTTCACAAAGTGGTGAACCTCGCTCCAGTCTTACATGAATAATTGATCTTTCAATGATGCCCCTTTCATGATACAAGCATGTTACTATCACCTGTTTCCAATTAACCTGTTTACCCTAGGAATGTTCCAAACAGGTGATTTTTGTTGGCCCTGTTCGCACTATTTTGAAATGCGTTGGTGCATTTCCATTCAGAATAAGCATATGTTTACATAAATCCATGAAGTTGATATGGTTAACATTAATCATGTTGTCTTTGTACAGTTTTTAGTGGAATATATGCCAAAAAGTATTAGACATTCTGATTAATTTACATTTTACACAGCATCCAAACTTTTTTGTTCTCAGGTTGCAGCGTACAGCACACTGCTGAAAAAGTAAAGAAACTCTTTTGTTGCTATTAGCCAAAAGCTACATTCAGCATTTATATCATGCTCCACAGTCTCATTGAAGAGTTATTTTTTGCCATGTTGACGTGTCTCCATATGGCTGTACAGGTGTGAGGGGAGAATATGTGAGGAATCTATCACTACTGTACCGCAGCGGCACTAGTTATTTTTGTTTGTCCCGTCCTCTTTGGTGGAACACGGGGGGCTCGGGGAACGCGCTGAGCGGAAAATGTGCGAAGAGAGGATCAATGGAAAAACGCATAAAATGTGCATGTGCATAAAAGAAGACAAACCGCAAACAAAAAAAACACACACACCTACACATCATAAGCACACACACACATGCAAACATTATAAATACACAGCATAAGCCCAGGTGGATTTGGTGCAAGCTGTTTCCACTGGCAGCAAGCTCCCCCTCCCCTCTCCCCCCCACATCCCCATCCCA
This sequence comes from Centropristis striata, assembly GCF_030273125.1. Lineage (NCBI taxonomy): Eukaryota > Metazoa > Chordata > Actinopteri > Perciformes > Serranidae > Centropristis > Centropristis striata. Next base: position 14,172,701 of record NC_081525.1, on the reverse strand, counting down.
GCCCTGTTCAGCAAAGCTGTCACAGCGGCAGCACTCATAATGAAGGGTAAAATATTTTATTCAGATTTATTAATTTGAAAATGAAGCATGCCTGTCGACAGAGGGACAGTTCTTCTCAATCTGTCAACGCGGAGCCACTCGGCGCTGACACCAGGATTCATTTGTCTTGTCGGCTCTGACAGTCGGATTCTCCCAGTGCTCTACGGAGAGGGATCGCCCAGGGATTTTTTGAGCTGGATAAAACACATTCCGACAAGGAACAGCCTCTTTATTAATGCAAATTAGGCCAGAAAAATTCCAGCAACAGCTACTTGGCTCCAGAGCCCTGGCTCCACTCTCTGTTATTTTTTTAGGGGGTGGGTGGGGGGGTGGTAGTGTTAATAAAAGCAGCCTCGGAGTGTTTGTGGGAATAGGGCCTTCAGGAGGACCTGTCACACCGCAGCTGTGACACTCTCCACACACATGGGACCTAGACCAAATTTTGGAGTCTTTCCTGCACTTTTAGGTGTCCTCTCCAGGTATAATATCACACATCACAATGAGTATTACTTACATTCCAACTCTGCTTCTTATTAAATACCAGAACCCCCGAAGATTAAAATCCTAATGCACGCTTTACAGTTTTATATTCACTCACAGCATGCAAACATTAAATAGGGTTAAGAAATGTGCTAATATTAAAGGGACACTTCACTCCAAAATCAAATAAACATATTTTTATTCTTACCTGTTGTGCTATTTATCGATCTAGATTGTTTTGCTGTGAGATGCTTAATGTTGGAGATATTTATGAAGTAAGATAGCTATTATAAAGATGTGTGCATGATTCTAACCATTCGATTTCTCCAAACGCACATGCGTTAAAGCCAAAGATGATGAGCTGCCAGCTCAGGTCAAGCATCTCAGGCAAAGTCAATAATGTGTATATCCAATATTTATCTTATAAAATTGTACTGTTTTTAATAATATACAGTTCATGGACTTACAGACTTACTTCTTTAGCTTGCAAGCTATTGACATGCCGCTGACGCTAAGTTAGTGCTAGTGTTACTAGCATTAGAAGTTGGCTTGTGCTAGTTAATTAGCACTTACCTGCAAAATATGAAATGATTAACCCATTTAAGGCGGGAAAGCATTATCGCATTTCTAACATTAAAACCGGGGGCGCTGTTGCGTTATTCTACCATTAAAGCCGGGAAAGCGGATATGTCATTTTGTAGTATTTGTAGTTTTTTCCACCTATTTTTTAATGTTTAACATTACGAATGCGAATGGTTAGAATCATGCACACATCTTTATGATAGCTATCTTACTCCATAGGTATTGGTTGGTCTTGTCTGCTCTCAAAGACTATGTTGATTTGCTTGTGGTGTTTAAAGCTAAAATTGGAAAACTCAACATCAGTGTCTCTTTTCAGAGATCATGTTATTCAAGATAATTCTATTATCTATTATCTATTCAAAGATGAGACAGTGAAGATGACATAACAACGATGCCATCATTAGAATGATAATTGCACTAACCTGCAATATCGACAAAAAAAGACATGACTGAAATGTAATTTATAGAATTAAAATTTTACCGAAACCTCTTTTTATTTGGTTTATTTATATTTATTTGCATTCCTAATCATTCAACGTGTTTTTCATCATGATAACATATAACCATATATGAAATAAATTAAACAAAATTTTAAAAAATGGTTTTGGCTAAACTAGATTGACAGAGATCATCAATAAAAATGCAATGAGGACAATGAGGTTGACTAGGGATATTTGACACAAATGTAATTAAAAAAAAAATAGCTCGCAAAATAGTTTAAATAGAAAAAAAGAGACTAAAAATAAAATAAAACTACTAATTTATTATATCTTTACTTGAAACTGCTCACAACTAGATCTGTGGATTATGTTGAGAAACATGATTTCTGAAAAGAGACATTGCTGTTGAGGGTTTTATTTCATTTATGTCCTTTGCAACTCAGACCAAAACAATCTAGAAAGATAAATAGCACTACAGGTAAAAAAGGAGGAAAAAATGTGTATTGTTTTTTTTTTTATTTTGGGGTGAACTGTCCCTTTAAATGAGTCCATATTAGTCAAACCCACTGCCCTCTATTTTTGAATCTTCTTGCATTTGGATTTATGATTTGTGTGTGTGTGTGTGTGTGTGTGTCTCTGTGTGTCTATTTAGACCAGAGGCCAGGAGACTCACGAACTGTGGCTGACTTGTGCTCGCCTGGATGAGTGCAGGCGAGTTGTTGTTTTATTTCGCCGAGAGTCCTTTGACATTTATCTCTCTTCACCTGCTCCGTGATGGTGATTCCGAGTGACAGGGTCTCTTCTCTCTCTTCCTTCCTCTGTCTTTCTGTCTGTCCTTTCTCCCCCTTCCCTCCATCTCTGCTTCTCTCGTTCCATCCCCCCCTCTTAGCTCGTCTTTCTTTCTCCTCCAGACCTCACTATGTGCATCCTAACCCCGGCCACTATTGGCACTGCACATAGTAAATTGAAGCTGCTGTGCTGTGGGACCCTTAAAAAGGAAATGCTGTCAGTCAGAGGCATTTGACGGGAGACAGCACAAGATGGGACGGCGAGGGTGAAGACATGCATGATGGGATTGCTCCCTTATATTGTTTAAAATGGGATGGCCTTTCCAATCCTTAAATTACTTAAATGGACCAGATAGGGAAGGAGCGCGTGCTGCCACTGTAGCTCTACTGTAACGCTTAGATTAGTTAATTGCTTATCCTCTTGTAGAGGTTGTATTTCACTCAAGCAGACAGGAGGCATCACTTATTCAGAGTCCTCCCACTGTCAATATGCTGTAACAGAGAGAAGCTTCTCTCTGGCCTCCTGCAGAGTGGGTTTACTTTTGCTGGAAGATAGATGTAGCCCATATGTAACCACCACAGACTGTAGCTATTTCTGAGAGGCTCCACTGCGGCTCACACTGTGCTGCAGAAATCAGAATAAAATGTCAGCGAGAGAGGTGGCTGTTCCAATTTGTTTTTATCCCATGCACTGGCCACCTCTTATGGGAAAAGTCACCTTAATTGCAATTGGCTTCAATACTTGACCTCACCATCAGTTCATTAACCCGGCAATAAAAGAAGCCCTCATTCTGCCGGAACTGCACCCGCTCTGCCCATTTGAAAACCATCTCACTTCCACAACCCCGTTTTTCCCCCCCAGAGTAAACGCCTGTGCAAGCCACCCACTTTATCAATTGCCTTCATAATTTTAAAAGCCTTTTTTATGTTGTTGTTTTTCTCTCATATAGTAAATGGAGCCATAATTTAATATTTTAATGCATGTTAATGTGTTGTTTAACCTTCTAGCAACAATCAGGCGTCTCTAAAAGGTTAACCTTGAACGTGAGCCAGTGCAGACAGCAGCACAATAACGCGTCAATCTTTGAAAAACATCTCTGTCTAATGGATTAGTGGTTGATTGCACAGCCCCATCTCGAGGTAGATGCCGTATATATTGGATAGGCATTAAAACGAGCATTTCTCAATTTTCTCGCTGCCGGCCCTCAGGGTCAATGGATCGCTAGGGCAACAAAATGCTGAGTCAACGCTTGCCTCTTAATTTATCTTGGGGTTTGATTATAGCTTCATTTAAGTCTCCGACAACCCACCAGCACAAACATTAAACAGGTTGTATGTAAAAGAAAGGAGGGGTCTCGTCAAAGTTCAGTTAAGAGTCCTTTTCTCTTTTATAATACCTCGCTGGTTAGAGTATAAGGTATTGTGCCAGCCCTGCACAGACATGGGAGGTAAACAAGATTGTAAGAAATATGACAGGTGGCTAAAAAAAAGAGTGAATGAATGAGAGAAAGGGCATGCAGCTACTGGTGTGTGAAGGGTAACTAGACTGTCAGTAACCTTTATGTGATGGGTTGACATTGTATCTTTCACATTAAGGATTGGTCAGGTGGAAAAGCACTGATTAGGCACAGCTTAATGTCTGCCTCAAAAAAGAGGAATTCAGTTTTCAGGTATTCCCTGAGACCTGAGGTTTCTGGATTCTGCAGTTTGAGACAGTTTATGGTCTTGGTAGGTTTTTAAAAAAAAAGTGATTGTCAAATTGTCCAACAGAATGTGAACCCTCGCTTATTAAAGGGCTAGTACATTATTTGGTTGTTGGTTTTTTTATTTAAATTTTTTTATTAGCCTGCCATTGTCAGGGCCGTTATCAAGAGGGACAGACCAAAATGCCTCTGAATTGACCCCCAACCAATTGGAGCAACGAATCGTGTGTTTGGCCATTACTTCTACACTTCTGTTTACTTCTGTTTACAAGCAGGAAAAACATGGCGGACTGGTCACAAACTTTACAGCTATTACAACTAAACAGTACAGTGATATCTGTTTTTTGTTTAACAGTTTGATCTGAGTTTTGTGAGTTGCGCTACAGAAGTAGTCCTATCAATCTCGCCGTATACGATAAAAACGTACCAACTAGGCTGGCTTGAAATCTGTATGTATGGCAGTTAGCCTAGCTTAGCACAGAGACTGGAAACAAGGGGAAACAGCTAGCCTAGCTTGGTCCAATGGTATAAATCCTATTCCCAGCAACTCTTAATTGAATTACTTCACACTTAAAACACAAGACCTTTTAAACATGTCAACATTGTGAATGGAAGTATTTCATTAGGTTTCATCACGAAAAACTACTTTGTTAAGGTTAGGAAAAAAGGACAGGGTTAGGGATATAAAGAAGTGCTTCTGTACTTTGTGCCCATTGACCATGGCATTGTTTGGTGGGCTACCATTTTTTTTAAATCTTGATAGATTGGATAAAAAATTGGCATAGGTATTGGCGATAAATTGTGTAAAATGTGTGTGTGCAGAATCTGTCCTGTGAAATAACATGTCGATTCTAGTAAAACATTCTCTGTCTAGTCAGTAGTCTGTAGTGCTTTAACACCACCTTTTAGGATCGACTCAGCTCATTCGAAACCTCGACCAGAGGTTACCAAAAAGATGACCATGTACCATCCACAACTTTAGCCAATGGAAATACCAAAAAAGAAAGGGTCCAAGTAGGGCTGAGCAATATGGACCAAAAGTCATATCCCGATATATTTAGGCTGAATATCGATATACGATATATATCCCGATATTTTTAGCGCAAAGTGAGAGCAAATGTTCAGTCAAAGCCAAATATGACATGTCACATATAGTTTTATTTAAACCATACATACCAAACATAAATACTGTATAACAGGTAGCCTATGAAATAATATAGGCCAGTCTTTTTCTGAAATAGATATATTTATATGAGAAAAGACTAAGGAACATTACAAAAGAACTAAATATGACAAACCCTAGTAAGGGCAGCATTCATATATAAAGAAAGAAATTCAATGGAACTATATCGATATATGCGATATGGTCTAATTCCATATCACATTTGAAAATATATCAATATATTTTTTATATTGATATATCGCCCAGCCCTAGTTCCAAGTGAGTCGAGTGGAGCTGTGGCGTACTCTGCAGTGGAAATGCAACAATGGCAATGCAACATTACATTAAGTAGGATGTGACTGCCCAACCTTCACTTCTAATACGACCCTTAAAAACACTGTTATATAATAAAGTAATTGTGTTAGCCTCAGTGGCTCAGTTCCTCAGGAGTACTTTATCTGTCTATCTCTTGGTTATGTCCCAAGTCTCCTCAGTTTATCCACTCGTTCTCACATCTGTCTTTATCCTCGTTCTGTGAGATGCATGTGAGATGCCTGGAATACACTGCTGTGACAGTGGTTGAGCAATGGGCCTGTCTTGTTCTGGGGCCCCTGCTGAAGCACAGTTCCTCTTTGTTCTGTGATGTATTGATCCATTCAGACCTCCTCCCAAATGTACTCCACTGGTGCTCGCTTTTGCTCAAACCAGCCTGTGCCATGGATCTCCATGTAATGCTCACTCACACACCGCAGCAAGAAACTGAGCAGCCAGAAAATCCAGCCTTCAAAGACTTTATTTTCTACTCAGCCTGCGTTTCTATGTATTATTTTTTGCTATCAAAACTTTTTCCTGTCTGTTATATCATCTGCATCCTTAAAGGCTTAATGGATGTTTGGAAGAATGACTGTGCAGGCAGATCAATTCATTGTCTATTCAATGTCTCCACAGGAATGTTTTATACTCTAATACAGCTATTCTTAAGAGCGCCATCTAGTGGGCTGCAGATCTACTTACAAACATGTACTTGTTGGATTCAATTAAAAATAGAAAATTGTTGCTATTTTTTAAAAATTGAATGGTGTTTTCTACCCTAAAGTAAATTTGCACTGGTTGGAATCAGTTGATGATTTTGTACACTTGAAGCGTTTTCCCCTTGGTTCTGTTTTTTTGCACACACATATACATAAAATGCATCACTACAACTCACAAGAGAATGTTCACTTTGCTTATCGGTCAGAGTCAGATGTGTCTGGGGCAGGAGAAAGAAAGCAAATACTAGAAGAAGGTCCTGTCCTCTGGACAAAAAGGCAACCTCTGGGCCTGGACAGTGAAGCCAATGCGGATGTGCCTTAAACCTGCATTCTATCTAATGGCCAGCAGGGGGCGACTCCACTGGTTGTAAAGAGGAGTCAGTTTGTATGTAATCTGTAAATCAGTAGGAATATGACCCTACTTCTCACTTGATTTATTACCTCATACCTAGTGTGGGGACAACAATGCTTTGTGAAGCATTTGCTTTATTTTTTGACCCCGCCCCCGCGGTCTTGGCTTAAAAAAAGGCTTCAGCAATGGTAACTGAGTGTGTTTTCAGCCCTTTGTTAAACAAAAAGCGCCATCTCTTGGGCTCTAAAAATAAAGCAAATGCTTCACGAAGCTTTGTTGTCCCAACACTACTCATACCCCTTTTCGACCAATGCAAAAGTTATTTTCCTGATTTGGTGCTGGTGCGTGTTGGTTCAAATTGCAGCATGGTCAAAACCCGTTTGCTTTTCTACTGGCTCGAAAGCCCCGTCATTACATCACTGTATATGTCTGTGTATGTCTCCGCTATTGGCAAGCATAATAACAACAATGGTGGACTACATCGTCTCTCTACATATGTTGCTCATGGCCTTGCGAGCCTTCATTGGCATCCAAACACGACTGATACAACACATTTATGCTGCTCATCTTGAATGGATGGCAATTATACATTCTTATTAACACTGAACGTAAGATGTTGGTGTTAGCCTTTCTTGTAAGCTAACGCTAGCCCGCTATTGCTAGCCTGCTAACATTACTCCATATTAATCACACTGCAGTTAAACAAATAAAATTAAATGAATGCTACACGTTTTAGTTGGTCTTGTTGGTCAGATTATCCCGCCCTGACGTAAGGGGTTCATGGTGCCAGACCAGCATCAGCTCTAGAAACAGTTTTCCTGGCCCAGAATCGGTTCTTTGGCAGTCAAAAAGTGAGGAGCTGGTTCAAGATTAGGCACCGACTCCAAACAAGCCCTGGAATTGCTTTGGTCGAAAAAAAGGTGTTCGTAAACTAGGGTGACCATATTTTGATTTCCAAAAAAGAGGACAATCGGCACGGCCTCGAGACACAAATTCAGACAGGCTTCTCGGAGGTTGATGAACATGCTTTATTATGCTTCAATGGTGCAAAATTAACTTCTGTAATAAAATAAAATGAAATCTGTTAAAACTTAAAACTAACAAAATAATAGCTCTCGTAGACTCTTTTCAAATAAATGAATAAATAATATGAAATAATGTTCTAAATATGAACTCTTCTGTTAGAAAATCTAGCTTCAACAATATATCTCTTAATAACTGCAATAAGATAAATAATTGAAGAGTCTCACAAAGATACTAACTTAACAAACAAAAAGGATCTATACTTTTCATCTTTAGTTGTCTTTGAGCTTTGAGATCTCCAGCACCTTTATTAGACACTGAGACATATGTGCCAGCCAGGCGGCAATCTCCGTGCCTGAGCATGGAAGCCACCAGGAAGTGCATAAAGCCTGCAATTCACCGAAAATTCCAGTAGGGGGTGCTAAGTTTGGCTGCAAAAGAAATCTGCCCATTCATTTCAGTGCTAAATTTGAAAACTTCTCACTTGATTTATTACCTCAGAAAAAATTTTCAGGGACAACATTATGGTCTCAATCGCTAGTAAAAAATCTTCTTCAAGACAATTTGATGTCAATAGTTCTAATAATGGCCCCATTTAGAAGAAAATAGAAGATAAAGAATCGTATGATTTGGGGCGTTTCTAGCTTTGATTGACAGGTCACTGACAAGGCGAGCCGTCACCAGGAGAGAAGCAGAGCGTAACGGCAATAAACGTGTCAATAAAGTGATATATAACGTTATATAGATAGAAAAGAGGACGTTTAGCGGTTTGGTCTCATAACTTTGACCCTTTCACACTGTATTTTCACTTAATGACAGTTTATTTGAACGTTTTGTTCAGTAAAATGTCTTGTTCAGTGTTTGGTTGGACTAACAGACACTCCAAGGAGTCGCTGCTCAGTTTTCTGAGGTAAGAAAGATACATTTTGTTTTGGTTTTTTTGCTAGCCAAAACTAACATCCCAGTTAATGCTCCAGTTAATGCTAACATGAATTAGCAGCGGCTTCTCTCAGTCGGGTTGCCGGTGTAGAGATGCGTGTAGTCAGTGTCATCAGATCCCTCGCGCTCCGCCACAGTCCAATTATGGTCTGCTCCGCGTATCGGAAACATGATGGCGACGCAAGATGGCGACGAGTGTAACGCTGAACTCGAGGCTTCCAACGGGCAGTCCACAAACCAATGGGTGACGTCACGGTGACTACGTCCATTATTTATATACAGTCTATGGTGCCAGCATTGCACACGGTGCACTCCGCCTCCCACCTGTCCCGGCCAGTACGGTACGTCGGAAAATTTTTTTGCAGTCTGTGAAGCTGCACTTACGCTTCGGCATTTCCCGTGCAATGTTGCTCCGCTGTTTGATCTGCCCTCTGTCTGCTCTGCTCTCTGTCTCTCTCTGTGTGTGTGCGCGGCGCTGACCCGCCCACAAGGCAGCCTCTTGGTAATTACGTCTCGCAAAATTGTGTGCAAAGCGCGTGCACGTGTACTGGTCCTATGAAAAACAGTGAACACCGGACATTTTCGTGAATTTATAAAACCCGGCCGGACGCCCCGGACAGGACGTAAAAAGTGGACATGTCCGGGCAAAAGAGGACGCTTGGTCACCCTACGTAAACTATCTCTCATAAGTTCAGTTTCAAGTCTTCTTAATGCTTATTTTGTAAATTATGGTCACAATTACAGTTAAAAAGACGATAAAGCAGGGTATGCTTTAGGACACGGCTAACGTATAGCTAGTTGATGGGTTACTACCACAGTGTGTTTTGTCTTTTACAACTTTGACCCTTTCACAGTGTGTTTTCACTTCATCAAAGTTAACTATAACATTTTGGTTGATTATAAATGTCTTGTTCAGTGTTCAGTTGTATTAAAATGCACTCTAAGGAGTCAGCTAGCTAGCACTAACGTTAGCTGATAATGAGTAAAACAAACCAGAGTCTGATTTAACTCGACTAAAACTCACAGGTGTGAAACACGTAAAGAATTCACATTAATAAAAAACATCAAATAAAATGCATAATTGCAATGACCAGTTACCTTTGAATATTATCACAAGACAGTAGAGATGTGTTTTGCAACTGTTAGCTTGCTAACATTCACGCAGATGCACTGCCAAAAAACGTTTGGTTAGGAAACATGACCCTGTATACATTTAAATTCAATTTATTTATAATTAATTTATATTCAGCTGGAAGTGGCTTGGCACACAGATAACTATTATTTTTCTTCTTTTGTTCATGTCCCATGTTTTTTTTTTTCTTAATAATTTCAGAAGATGGTTCTGGATTTTTTTTAACTATCAGAAATGGGTTTTAAGTTACAACAGGGTTGAGAACCCCTGCTCCAATATATATATATATATAAAAAAAATCTTAAAGGATTTTTAAGGAGGTCAAGTCTTTAACTTTCACTCTATATTCTGATATAAAAAGGAAGTGTCTCTGTTTGAAAACAGAGTGGACATGGAGCTCACATACATTTGTTGCTCAGTCCAAACGTATTAGAATCAAAGAGAGGGTTATGTGTATGAATCCGTTCCATTAGCGCTGCCTCCACACAGGCCAGAAGCCGTGCAAGATGAAAGGAAGGATTTATCTGCACAGCCTCATCACATGGTGTGACCTGGGGCCTGGAGTAGAAAGGTCTTTCTCTCAGGTGCCATGGAAACCAGCCCACCAGTGGCTGCGTGTCCCGTCGTCCTCCAGTTGCCCTCTGTGCTTGTTCTGTATAGATATCTGGCTTCGAAGACGATTCTCAGGCCTGTTGAATGTGCAGTTAGTTATCAAAGAGATTATTCCCAAACTGCGACAACTCGTGCTTCTAATGATGCCCCACAGCAGCTATTCTCAACCTTGGGGTCCCGTCCCCAATTGGGGTCGCAAGATGATTTCTGGGGGTCGCCAAATAATTTTGGAAGTCAGCTCTGTCTCCACTGTGTTAAAGTGTTCATGTGTGTGGAATAGCCACGGAATCGCTCAAATTTCCGTGAAACTGACACGGATTTCGCTACAATGCAAGTTAATAACAGTCATATTTTTCTGGCGAGATCTTCACCACAAAGTGATTATGTACATTCACTGAGTGAAGATTTAGAAAATAAAACATATATTGCTAGAAATGTGATCAAAATCCATTTTTATGCAGAAACTACGTCAAAATATTGATTTTTCACTAAAAATGAGAGAACTGTCCGCCATGTTTTTTGTTCTGACTGCTGGGATCTTGAAAGTCACGTGACTTGGAACAAACCAATAGCCACGGGATATGACTGTCATTAACTTGCATTGTAGCAAAATCTGTGTCAGTTTCACGGAAATTTGAGCGATTCCGTGGCTATTCCACGGATTTTGAGTTAAGCGAAATCCATGGCTATTTCACGGATTTCTGTGAGACCAGGTTGGAATGAAAGGGAGTCAAAAACCAACAAAATAGCCCCAAACTCCAAAGGGTTAAAACCATGATCCGTGTATGGAGGGTCAAACATGGATTGGTGAGTAAAGTCCATAAATATAGTCCAAATAAATTCAGAAATACATATTGAAAGATATGCAGGCTAGATGAATTGGCTAGTACCCAACCTGATCCACGATCAACGCAACCATTGAATGATCTGTATGTGATGGAGGAGTTCAGGTCCATTCATGGACTTCACCAAAGTTTTTGTGTTCATTGATGCATAGTTGTCAGCTAACTAGTTGTAACTAAAGAGCAAAGGTTATTCTTCTTCTGGTATTATTTAGCTGTCAGCAGATAAATGGTAAATGGACTGCACTTATATAGCGATTTTATCCACCAACAAGATCTCCAACCTAAACGACAGAATAGACTGTTCGTCAATACCACCCAAAACGTATATGTATGAGTGTTAGTCAAAAGCGGCTCACGGTACAGAGCGAAACGTTCCAAAAACAGCACACATTTATACATACATGTACGGTTCACGGTTGTAAAAAAGGCTGCAGTTTCAATTAATTTTGACTACAAAACCACTGACCTAGGTTTAGAACAAAAAACTTCCTGGTTAGGTGTTATAAAAGACAGTTTAAACAGTAAATAAATGTATGTAAATGCTGGCAGTGAAGTAGTAATGAGGGTGACGTGACGTTTCGTAAAAAACGTCAGTTACGTAAAAAGTTGTCCCTTGTTTTCTCATGGGACAAGAAGCCCCGTTCTCCTGGGTGAAAGTCTGCCGTTTGCTCGACCCATCCAACTCCCACTGAGTGTCAATCACTACATCAGCAAGATGGCGGTGAAGGACAATCAAGACCGTAAATATGAGTCATATTTTGCTGCATTCACATTACTTAACCCTTTGGAGTTTGGGGCTATTTTGTCAGTTTTTGACTCCTTTTTCATTCTGCAGCCCCCGGGCCTCGGGTTGCCCATCCCTGGATTAGGCTGAACCGGCTTTGCATGCAGTCTGGGAAAACCAAAACAGATTTATGCAGAGACACATTTATGTGGCTAAATGTAAACAAAAGTTTATTAAATTGCATCTGGATTTTAGCCAGATATATGACAATAAAAATGACAAGTGTAAATGGGGCCTAAGTGTCCTGTGATAGACTGGCAACAAGTCCATGGTGTACCTGACCGCTTGCCCAGTGCACACTGGAACAGGCTCCAGGCCCCTGGCAACTCTACAAAATGTTTAGAAAACTTAACTGACATAAACAAATACATCAATGTATAAATACATTTTTATCAGTAAATCCAGAAATCAAGAACCACAACTAGGCTTCACTTTCCTTCAGAAGGATCCATTTCCCTCATGTTTACTATGCTGTGACTCAGCCAGTAATAAAGTTTGGAAAGGTTTGGATGCATTAAGTTAAAAATATATACATACATAGTATTTTTGTTAATTCATTCATTATTTATTATTGTTTTTATGTTGTTGTTATGTTTTATTTCCAGTCAGGTTTCCCACTGCGCAGTATAGTGCCCTGGAGGATCTACAGTACAGAGGTGTGAGGGCCAAATCTGCTGTTCTGTGCTACACCTGGATGTTATATTTGCCACTGCTGTTCGAGTGTGCCTTTGTTACTTTTAATAACTGTGACTGTATAACAGAATCTCACTAATGTGAATAGTACCTTGGCATGGGAAATCTAAGTATTCAGCACCACGCTACATAATATATAGCTTACTTCTCCACTGCAAATTAAGCATTTAACAGCACCACTATAAGCATCTAATGTTTTATCACTAGTGAGTGGCTGATCATACATCAGCCTGGTAATGAATGGATGGAGATCACTGCCAGCTCTGTGATTTGTATGCCTTGCCATGTAGCCTCAAAGTATCAGCATATATTTAGATTTCTAAATGCCCTGCTAACGTAACTTAGCAGATGTTGGGGAGTCATATGGATGTTGGTGTAACAGAGACCCCCTCAGGTATTCTCATTATTCTACTACTGAGCAGATGGCACAGAAACTTACCACACTTACCATTATCCATCATACATATTCTGCTCCCAATTTACATAGCCGGTGCTTCACCGGAGCTCCTACAGGGAGAGTACCTAGCTCCAGGATTGCACTGCAGCTCCACCTGAGGCTTAGGAAGACAGTCTGAGATGTCACTGCCACTACACCTCAAACTCAAATATGCTAATAGTTGTACTGAGGAATTCCAATGGGTCCCATCCCAGTTGTATATTTTGAATTGTGAGGAAGCGAAATCTGCAGCTCGATGATTTTTAAATAGTTTAATATCATTCAGGACATGTTTTATTATGAAACTGCCTTAATAAGATGATAAAATAGTGGCTTTTATTATATTCTGAAGTTGTTGCATATACAGTCCGTCACTTATCAGCACCTCAACTTTATGAATTCATACATTTACATGTGCTGGCATTTCAGAAAATTGCTGCAAAGTGTACCTCAAAGACCCTGAAAATATATTTTTCTCTCTCTGCTTTACCAACTTCTTACTGTGAGCCACACATCTCTACCAGAGTTGGAACTCTTTCTGGTTGTTTTAAATCAGACTTCTTTGTATTTGTGTTTTTGTCTGTGCTCCTCTTGAAGTGGAACAAGATGACATCATGTGCTACAGTGCACCAATCAGGACTCAGCAACATCTACACCAAACTCTTGCATCAGCTTTGGAAGACGTTTTGAGTTTTCAAACTCTTAATAAATACTTTCCCCAAAACCTTTCATGGTTCTTTATGTTGTGAATATTTAATCCTTAGAAGTCTAAGCATTCACATTACTTAACTCTTTGGAGTTTGGGGCTATTTTGTCGGTTTTGGACTCCTTTTCATTCTGCCTGTATAAACCACTTAAAATCTTTACCATGATGTGTTGGTATCATTGTTTTCAAGACATCCTCACCTATATGACCTGATTATTTTTCTCATTTTGACTTACTGGATCAACATTTTGAACACAAAAAAAACACATACATTATGAAAGAAACACACAAAATTACAAAAAACACATACAAACACACTAAAAACACACCAACAACATAATAAAAATACAAAAAACACACAAAAATTTCAATAAACACACATAAAAAACACACAGAAATTAAAAAAAAAAAACCAATAGTAAACACAAAAGATTGCATTACAAATGCTAAATGCACAAAGCTAAATTAGAAAAATCTGCAAAAAAAAAAAAAAAGTAAAATCATGTTAATACACTTGTGTTTTCTTTAAAACTTTGCTTTTTGGGGGTTATGCATTACATTGGACTTGAAAACTTCTGGAAAAGCCAAAACTTTAGAGAAAAGCTGACAGCAAGGCTCCATGGTGCTTCGTGCTTCGTCATGACGTCATGAAGAAGTCGTGCTCCGGCGCTTTCATGGACTCCAGAGGGTTAAAGATAGTTTGTGGGGGTTTTAAAGGTAGTAGCACTACGGAGCAGTGTTTCTTATGAATTGGTCCCTGTTTTATTTGTTGCAGTGGAGCATGAAGCCCAGAAGGTTCAACTTCGGGGAATAAAATGAACCAGATCACCAATGAACATTCGCACTGTGTGGCCCATGGAGCAACCCAAAGCTCTCCTGGAGAACCATTTGTCCTGCGTGGCTTTGATCGCTCCCTGCTCCAACACATCTGATAAAAACTATCATCTTGTTATTTAATCAGCTTCAGGGGTTCATAATGAGTTGATCATGTGAATCAGCTGTGTTGGATGTTGGAGCAGGGAGAGATCTAAACCATGCAGGACAAAATGTACTCCAGAAGAGGGTTGGGAATATACAGCATGTGCACCAAAGACTTCTGCTGGTTGAACTGGCTAATTTCCAGTTTAGGGTTCTGTTTACTTAAATGGGGAAGAAGTAAAATCAACTGTGCAGCTCTATTAGACTTTCTAAATGTCATCACACTGAATGGATTGAATTCTGATAGTAAAGAAAGTAATTTTGCGGGGTTTGTTAAATAAAAAACAGTACCCCCTGATTTTCAGATGTCTCTTTCCCAATGTAATGTAAGTCTATGGAAAAAAAGATGCAGTGATTCCCAACGGGGGGGCACCAAAGATCCCTGTGGGGTCGCGAATCCCTCTTGATTTTAAGGGGTGTAATAAATCGAATGTGTTAAATACAGATGAGTCAGCATTTACTTCATTAGTAGGACAAAAACAACTAAATAAGGGCTACATTAAACGTTTATTCATTTCTTTAAATAGAGAAATCACTATAGAAAAGTTTAAAAATAAAGGCTATGTCGCGAGAATAAGGACATGTGTAACATCCCTCCTGCAGTATACACAGGTAACCTCACCAAGCGGTAACCTCACCTAGCGGTAACCTCATCTAGCGGTAACCTCACCTAGCGGTAACTTCACCTAGCGGTAATCTCGCCTAGCGGTAACCTCACCTAGCGGTAACTTCACCTAGCGGTAACCTCACCTAGCGGTAACCTCATCTAGCAGTAACCTCGCCTAGCGGTAACCTCACATAGCGGTAACCTCGCCTAGCGGTAACCTCACCTAGCGGTAACATCACCTAGCGGTAACTTCGCCTAGCGGTAATCTCGCCTAGTGGTAACCTCACCTAGCGGTAACCTCACCTAGCTGTAACCTCAGCTAGCGGTAACCTCACCTAGTGGTAATCTCGCCTAGCGGTAACCTCATCTAACAATCGAAACACAGAGCTAATGGAAGAATGGCGAAGCGTCAGGGAGAGGAAAATGCTGAATATCTCAAAAAGAAAAAGAGAGGGTACCATGAAAGTCACATTGAGTTCGGCTTCATAGAAGCAACGGACAATGGTGGGTCGCCAAAGTTTACAATGGTAAAAATGTAGGTCCCTCAAGAAAAAGGTTTGGAACCACTGATGTGATGGACCTGAAGTTGTAATGTCATGGTTTGGCCACTATGTCGAAATGGCTTAAGAGCCCAGCACTCTTTCTGGGGACTTGATGCATGAAGATAACTACAAAGTGGACACAATACCAGAGACTGTAGAAAAGAAGTGGACGGAGCCACCATGACGTCATCCATTGGTTAGTGGACTTCTGTTTTGAAGCTGAGAGTTTGGCAGAAGTGACCATATTTGGACCAGAGAGTGGAATTATTTAGTAACAGCTAGCACTAGTGCTAGGCAGCTTGTTTGGGTAGAAAGATGCAACAATGAATAACTGACTCCTTAGCGCCGGAGCATGACACCTCATGACGTAGCAACGTGAAAACGAAGCAGCCCTGCTGTCAACTTCTCTCTAAAGTTTTGGCTTTTCCAGATGTCCCATTTAGCACGTCAACTCTTTTTCAGCAAAGGTTAAAACCCCCTCGACCAAGTGTAACATGATATGACTAAATTATTATTGAATTTTGCAGTGTGCATTCAGCATATTTAATGCAATCTTTTGTGCTTAATGTTTTTTGTGTGATTTTTGTGTTTTTATATGTGTTTGTATTGTGTTTTTTTATGTTTTTTGTATTTTTTTTTGTTTTTGTGTTTTTTGTGTTTGTGTATTTTTTGTGTTTTCCAGTTTTTTTGTCATTTTTTGTTTTTTGTGTTTTTTTATGTTTTTTGTGTATTTGTATTTTTTTGTTTTTGTGTGTTTTTTGTATTTTTTGTGTTTTTATGTGTGTTTTTTGTGTTTGTGTATTTTTTGTGTTTTCCAGTTTTTTGTCATTTTTGTGTTTTTTGTGTATTTGTATTTTTTTGTTTTTGTGTTTTTTGTATTTTATTGCGTGTGTTTTTTGTGTTTGTGTATTTTTTGTGTTTTTCAGTTTTTTGTCATTTTTTGTGTTTTTTGTGTTTTTATGTGTTTTTTGTATGTTTTTTGTGTGTTTTATGTTGAGGTTTTTTGTGTTCAAAATGTTGATCCAGTAAGAAAAAATTACAAAATAATAATCAGGTGAGGTTGTGTTGAAAAAAAATGATACCATTATGGAATGCTAAACATTTTTTAAGTCGTTTATACAGACAGAATGAAAAAGAGTCAAAACCCATCTAAATATCCCCAAACTACAAAGGGTTAAAGCAGACATACCTAAAATCATATTGTCCAAGTTTCAAGTAAGTCCTGAGTAATTTGTTATCAACATTTGAATGTAACTTAACTTAGAGATTGGTTTTCAACGGTGCAGAGACCTAACGTTACAATAGCGATGTTTAATTCTATCAATTGGGTTGATTACTGATAAGAATCGTTATAAATAATGCAAGCTAATGCAAGCTAGCTTCAGAGTCATGAGAGAGCTGATTGTACCTGGCTATCATAAGCTAGCATCAGCTAGCATTAGCTATCACAGACACTTGACGATCCAAAGGAGTCTTCAAATGACAATCAAAGTTTTATGTTGTAGTAACTGGTAACGTTACACAGACACACGTAATGTCAAATTTGAACATTTTCAATATCTTCTAAGTCCAATTCAAGTCTCAAGCCACTCATTTCTGTCACTGACTTGAGTTGACTCCAAGTCACAATGATTCGAGTGCCTTAGAACAGGGGTCTCAAACTCGCAGCCCGTGGTCCAATTGCGGCCCTTGTGACGATATTTTGTGGCCCCCACCTTGATATGAAAGTTTAATGTGAGTTTTATATGAATGGCACTTTACTGTGTTGTGTGTGGAAGGTCCCTTTTTAATTACTTTTTTTTGGTAATTTTGTGTCTTTTTCAAATAATTTTTTGGGGTTTTTTTTGGTAATTTTGTGTCTTAGGGTCAAAGGTCTAAATCAAAAACACAAGCCAAACTGGACAACATTGTGGTAATGACTTGACAATTGTAAAACCTTAAAGCATATCCTATATATGTTTTGTTGTCTATATTACTCTAAATGGGACCATCATTTACAAAATGACCATCATGCTGTATTGAAGGTGACTTGAAGCCAACCTCTGAGACCATAAACATATTATGAAAATGTTTACTGAGGTGATAAATAGAATGAAAAGCAGGGTTATTTTTTATAGACTTCTATACAATGTGACTTCTTTTTGTAACCAGTGGAGTCGCCCCCTGCTGGTCATTGGGAAGAATGCAAGTTTAAGGCACTTTCATACTTACTTGACTTGTTCAGGCCTAGAGGTCTACAGGTGGTGGTATGACATTGATGTAAAACACAGTTTTATTAATGTTTTCATAACAATGGTGCACCTTGAACGTTTTTAAGAAACAGGCAAAATTTAAAACCAGATTTTCAGGGGATTTAAATCTTACGTTAAATGTGTTTGTCATTTCATTTGTGACCCATGCATTGGTGCAGATGGCATCGTTTACAGAGTAAAATGTCCGTGTCAAAATGAATTCATATCAGGCAAAATAAGGTCGCAGGTAGCAATTATTAACATCTCGTTTAACTGTGGTTGGATTTGAAGCTGCTCACGGTAAAACACTGTGGCACTCTTAAGCATTTACATACGTTCCTTATTATGTGTGTCACACATGTACACATCCAGGCTGATGATTTGCACAGCACTGTTCATACTTTAGTTCCACATTGGAGCTTTTTTTTTATTATTTGCCCCTCCTCCTCCACCTCCTCCTCTCTTCCCTCTGAATGGCTCTCAGTGGCAGTGAGGCAGCACTGGGCCTGAAGGGCACTTTTCAGCCTGGCCAGACACACTCGGGCCTTGCTGCTTGGCTGCGCAACATGGGTCACCGCCTTACATTAGGAGGACCCTGCCAAAGTCAGCCAAGCGGAGCCCTGCAACATACCTGAAAATGAATGTCGATGCTCCTCTGCCTACTGCAACAAAACAAGCATGTCTGATTGTGAGATTCTGTTATGTGATGTCAAAAAATGAAATATTAATATCACAAAGGTTGCTTTTACACAAGGTGTCTCATCAGTGGATGGATTTTTTTTTCCAGCCATAAATCTTCAATCACATTATCTTTCTAATGATTATAACAAATGAAAGGGCTGGCCAACAGTTTTGATGAGTGTACCTTATATCTTGGCACAGGCGGGAAATGAAATGGTGTCCTGTGGAGCCCGTGGGTGCTCTCGCTGAGGTCAGAAGGGGAGACTAAAGCAGACCTTCTGTGTCAGCCACTGTTATTTATTTGGAGTTCAGGCTCTATTCATCACCCTGTTGCCACTCCGTACCGTCTCCCCCTGCTTGGAAGGCAGCAGCCACATCTCCCAGCTTCTCCTCTGCACCCCACCTTTACAGTCCAATGATCGACGTTTCATGAGAGGCACCTCAAGGTGGGGCTAAATGGTCTTATATTCCCAATCATGTCGCGTAGGCGGAGTCTGACTCTCATGCTCTTTGCTATGCTGCTGCCTGCCCAGCCTGTACTGTATATGACAAAAGCAAAGGGGGATGGAGTGAGTGAAATAAATCCACACTTCTTATTTCTCACAGCCACTTTTTTTTTGACAGCAAGAGGGGGTTTTGGATCACTGCGCCACATTAAAAAGAAAACGTGTCCTAGTTCATGTTAGTAGTAGAAATCAGCAGCCTATCTCTTTTTACGCACAGCCTACTCCAGTGAAGGCAACAGCAGCTCAGATCAGATTTCACATTCAGCTCCGACCAGCTGAGAGAGACAGCCAGAGAGAGCAGGAGGGCTCGTATCTCCGCTTTCCCCTCCGATACCCCCGCCAGAAAAAAAAGAAGCCCCTGCGAGGAAGGAACCGGGTGCGCGGCGCGTAAAAAAAACAAACCAAAACACCACCGGGATTTTTTTCCACCCTCCTTTTTTTTTCTTTTATGTATTTTTGCAGGATTTCAGCAGCTCGAGCGCCACAGAGAATTAGATAGAGAGAAGAAGAAGAAGAGATGGACGAGCAGACGAGGTTGATGCACTCTCACACGGGGGTAGGCATGGCAGGGCACCCCGGCCTGCCGCAGCATATGCAGGAAGGCACCGGAGGAACGGACGGCGACGGAAGAAAACAGGACATTGGAGACATTTTACAGCAAATTATGACCATCACGGATCAAAGTCTGGACGAAGCCCAAGCCAGGTAACGATCTGCTCATCTCGCACTGCCAGGAAAAGGAGGCGGCAAAGTCGATTTAAAAAAAAATAATAAGAAAAATAAGAAAAATTGTATTTAAAATTGTAAATTTACAATACAGCGCAGCAGAGATGGCACTATAAATGTAAAGGCTGTGCACAGTCGTGTGCAAAAGCCGACAAAACAACGATGGCATGCCTGCAAAACACTAGTTGGCTTCACATAGAAATAAGTCGCTCCTGAAATAAAAGTGTGTGAATGTCACTGTGACATGCCAACGTGTCGCACACGGAGAGTATTTTTAAAGCACTTTAAATCGTAATACAGTCAATGTGCAGCGAGAGCAAAAATTAAAAAAATATTATTTTTAAATTAAAATAAAAAGTGACTTACAGCGCGGCGAAGAAATGTAGTATAACTTGCTTACTTTTGATACATAATTCAAGATCCACTTTAAATCCACTAAAGCTGAAAAAGTGAAAAAATACAGTTTTAAAAAATAAATAAATTAATATATGAATTATATAATTTTATAATCAGGACAGGATGCAGCTAAGTAAAATATTAGAGCAGTTTTTTTGTATTTAGGTAAATGGATTAAAGGTTGTGCACATGTGTACATACAGGTGTTAAATCAAACTTGTGAGATTATTATAATTGTGCCTGTTATTGTGCATTTATCTAAAAATAGAAATGATAGTAGGCAACCTGAATAATTTAAAGGTTGTTTTAGATGTAATATAATGTTTCTGTGGTTTGATCATGGAGCCACTTTTCTGTTGCAGGAAACACGCTCTGAACTGTCACAGAATGAAGCCAGCTCTTTTCAATGTCTTGTGTGAAATCAAAGAAAAAACAGGTACGTTAATATTCATTCTGCACTAAACACTGCACTGTTGGTGTCTCTATAATGTGAAATACTCTCCTTATCCAGGTTAAATGAAAACACTACTGCACACAGTCATTTTCACTAATGGAGCATGTTGCAAAAAAAAAAAAAAATGCAAGGCACCAGCTCTGTGTGGGCTATTTTATCATCAAAGGGTAATTTGCTATTCAGCCTCACATTCACATAGGAGAACCTGATGTTGGATATTCAGTCACAACACAATTCACCATATAAATTTCACTGACATGTAAGACATGTGTTTCCTCCTGTAGCTATAAAGTCTACGCGTTTTAACTATTTCACAATAGGAACTGTGGACAATTACCTCGAGCAGTCCTTATCAATTATGGTGTCAAAATATGAATGAGGTTTTTTGATGCTATTGTGGAATAATAGAGAGTATTGAGCAAAATTGTCACAAGCACGTTGATGTCTCCCCTTGTGAGTTAACTGTCAAGTCTGGTGAATACGTCTCTTTCTATTCTGTATTGTGTCTCTCTATTAAAGCGGTTGTGAGAGAGCATGTCAGCAGAATAATTGCTAGGAGAGAAATAACGTAACATAGGAGGCGTAAGTCATGTTTCCAAATCATTTTCCCCGTGACATTTTTGAAATTGGCACAGATAGAATTCAGTGCACTTCAGACTGATAGCGTTCATCTCATCTTTTATTTTTTCCATGTGCTGTAGGACTCTTCAAAACTTACACTGCTGAGCAAAAGCATGCCGCTTTTACTCTGCGTGTTTCACACTCATTAGTGCATGAAATCAGGTGGAATGGATGGAGGATGAAGAAGATATTGTTTTCATTGTCTCCGAAGTTGCACTTGCTCATACTTGACCTTTGTGGCGGCGGCGTCTGCCGCTGTTTATACTGTTTCTGGTGTGTGATCCCACCCTCGCCTGGTGCTTTCATGGCTGTTTTCATTGAAGTTCACCTCGCAGCCTAACCCCCCCCAACCCCCCCAAACCCCGGCAGTTTATCTTGAATCGGCCACTCGCCTCAGGAGAGAGCAGGGGGGGCCTTTTGAAGCCTGCTGGCTCGTTCCTCTTTTTTGTTGTCTTGGTAGGTTTTTTTGGAGGGGGAGTGACACAGTTATGCATAGTGTTTTACTCCCTGGCGCTTCTAGGAGTTCATCCAAAGTTCGGCTCTGCTGAGAGTACAAAGTAACTTGGACCTCTTCCTGCCTGCACATCCATTCTTCTCTCTTTCAGCTGGCAACCTATAAATACAAGGTGCAGCTTACGGAGCTTTACACAGGAGATCTGCTGCTTGTCTTGTTTGTGTAGACTCTCATTTTATCCACTTAGCTTTGTTCTAAGTTTTCCTGAGAAACACTCATTACGGTTTAAACTGCTTCTCTTATTCTGGTCGAATTTTAAGTTTGTTACTTTAAATTTACACAACTCAAAGCTTCACAAACCAAAAAGCCTTCTATTAGGTTTATTTGCTTTCGTGGTGCTTTTCTTGTTGCTATTGTGTAAAAATCCTCAAGTGTTAGTGCTTGAAACACTATTTAACCTTCGTCAGTCTCAACACCTCGGCAGTGCTGTCTGCTTTACTGACTGTGTGAATGAGTGTTAAAAAGATCCATTTCCACATGCTGATAACATTTTATTTGCACAGAGAAAGAAGGAATAAAAGTAATTATGAATATTTTTTATTTACTCTGGCTTCAGTAGGTCGACTTGTCAAATTTAGAACAGGGGCGTAATAATTAATAAATGATACGTTGCATAATATTTTACCCTGCTGGTGAACCGTCAGTGTTGTGAAGTTCAAGTCCGCTCACCAAACAGTCCTGATTTGCACATCGTCAGTATTATTTTGCTGTAAACACACCAGTTCAGAATGAACTGTGTTATCTAAAATGTTTAAAAATGTCGCAACTTGTTGCTCCCTCTAGTGGTTCGACTATTTAAGTGTAGACGAACATTTTTTTCCATTTTTGATCAATCCGCTGATTATTTTCTGCATTAATCAATTAATCGTTTAGTCTATGAAGTATCAGGGGGAAAAAAACAGAAAATGTCCGCCCCAGTTTCTCAAAGTCCATTTCTTTAAATATCTTGTTTTGAACTAAAATATTTGAGAGGCTGGAAAAAAAAAAGCTTTTTCTGCAATTTTTGCATGAAAAATTACTTTAATGATTAATTAATCATCAAAACAGTTATTTTAGATCATTTTTGTGTCATGTGACATATAAATTAGTCGTATAATCACTGTAGCGCTGCAGCATTAAAGTGACAAGCTTTCAAGCTTTAAAATATGATTTCCACCCAATAAATTACTAATTATATTCTACTTTTTACTTCCCTTTATACATTTATAGAAATTAAATTAAAGCTGTGATGGTAACTGGCCATTTTACCTTTATAAAGTTGTCAAGTTGGAAATATTATGGTATTTGTAGTTTTGAAGTTGTCTCTATACAGAAGGCTGAAGAGTCTTTACCATGTGGGTCATTTTAATACAGAATATTCCTTTTCTGATTTACTAGAAAATATACTATAATTGCCAATAGTAGGATAGAAGATTTTGACACTATCGCCCAGCCCTATTTTTTATCTCATTATAAAGTTTGATATTTTCACTTAAATTGTTATGTTCTGAAGTATTTAATTCACACAGAAGTATACAAAAAGAGTAATTACCATGTGGTTATGTCAATACAGAATATGTATTTATTGATTGATTTACCAGAAAATATACTATAATTGCCAATAGTGGGATAGAAGATTTTTTACACTATCGCCCAGCCCTATTTTATCTCATGATAAAGTTGAGAGAATACATTTTATTTCATTATTTCAGTGTTTTAGTGATGAAACTGACCTGAGGAAACAACCCTCTCTGTCTCTTCCCTTGTGTGCCAGCGGCCGAACTTTCTAACTTCCACCTTTAAATACTTCAGAGTGCATGTAAAGCAGCCGAGTCCAGCAGCTGGAGCTGCAGTTGAGCCGCTGTAAGTTCTTTGTCCCGAGCAGCGTGTGAGTGCAGAGACACTGCTGCTGTTTGCTTGTGTGTATTTTCCAACGCTGGCTGTCCCCGGAGCAGCTGACAGCACCTGCAGGACACAATGCCAGTGTTGATCTAGGGCCTGAACTTGTGACCTACTCTGTGTATTTTTACTGGGGCTGAAGTGAGGGATGGCCAACAGAAATATTGTGCAGTATAAACAAGCACAATGGTGCAGCAACACCCGAGAGGAAAGGACAAGGAAGGAACACTTTATTTAAACCAGTGCCTCCGATTTTTTTTTTTTTTTTTTTTACTGCTTCATCTTCACCCAGTTTCATTCCAGGCATATTTGGGTTGTCTTTTTTACTTCAAAGGAATACTGTTCTGACTCCGTGCATGATTGTGTGTGTGTGTGTGTGTGTGTGTGTGTGTGGCATTCCTAAGAAGAGCCGGAGCGTAAAATATATAAGGTATATTAATTATTGTACCCGATGTGTCCAACATGTGGAGCAAAAATGTAAAAACAGCAGCACCGAGGTTCTCACAGAGACTTTCCAATAATATATCCAAACAGTTTTACTCTTCTGCTATTGGCTCATGAAACCTTATCCTTCCACTAACTGAATGTAAGTGAACAGGTGGGATATGAAACAGCACGACACAACCTAGTCAGAGTTTTCACTTTTCGATATGTAATCTATCTATCTGTGCAGATATACAGATATATTTCTCACCGTTTTCTCTTCAGCATCAGTTTTTATGATGGATGAAAAGGCCTCTTTAGATAAGCAAATGCTTGACAAACTGATTTGGAAAATGAGCCGCCTTGACCTCTGTAAACACTTCACTAACATCATAAATCTCTGGCAGTGTCAAACAAAACCACTCCTTGACTGAGCTGCTCAGTAAATGTGCTGCTCTGACTTGCTGTTTAATTTTTTTCCTCTCAACCTCGACAAAAGGCCAGCTTCTTGTGGCCCGTGTTTGTATAGTGTAAGGTTTCAAGCCTAGGGGATCCTCCATTTATAAAAATGACTAGCCGAGTGATGTAATGTTATTTTTTGAAGGGTGAAAATAGGGTGTTTTACAGAGGGCAGCCGAGGAGTGTTTGACAGGATGAAATGAGCCAGAGGTCTGATTATGGAAGGTGCATGGAAGCCTACACTACATTGACTTGTCAGTCCATTCACATACTTGGCATCTGCCTATTTGTATTACAGCGTCTGAACGCAGCTCAGCCCTACATGTCACTGTGTAAACACTTCCAGGCAGCCTTCATGGCGCTCTACCTGAGCGTAGCACAGCGTAGGGTTGTCACCATACTAAAATTCTCAAGTACTCAGTTGTCTTTGTCTCTATGTCTTTACTGATTTACCAGAAAATATACTATAATTGCCAATCGTGGGATAGAAGATTTTTGACACTATCGCCCAGCCCTATTTTATCCCTATTGTTATCATAAAGTTTGATATTTTCACTTAAATTGTTATGTTCTTAAGTATTTCATTCACACAGAAGTATACTGTAAGAGTCTTTACCATGTGGTTATGTGAATACAGAGAATTTATTTATTGATTTAACAGAAAATATACTCTAAATTGCCAATAATGACATTTTGACACTATCGCCCAGCCCTATTTTTATCTCATTATAAAGTTTGATATTTTCACTTAAATTGTTATGTTCTTAAGTATTTAATTCACACAGGAGTATACTGTAAGAATATTTACCATGTGGTTATGTGAATACAGAGTATTGATTTATTGATTTACTGATTTACCAGAAAATATACTCTAAATTGCCAATAATGAGATTTTGACCATATCGCCCAGCCCTATTTCATCTCATTATAAAGTGAATATCTGTTTTGGGCTGGTAGTCTGTTTCCAATTCTGGGATTCAGATGTTTTTTTGCTTTGGTTTTCTAGATGTAGGTTAATTGTTGTACTATGTTTATATGGGTGATGTTTTGAATATTCACTCTTGATTCCTACCGAAGCCTTGACACCATCCCATCAGTCAGATACAGAGATATTATACACATTATACAGAGATCTTATAGTCCAAATATACACTCTGGAGTCCAGTGATTGCCTGATATGCTTCTTAGGAAAAATAATGATGTGACTTGCTTTTGTTTAGGCACAAAAACCACTTGGTTAGTGTTAGAGAAAGATCTTTTATTTGGACTGTTGAGTCCGTTGGTCCAATGGGACGTCTGGCACAGCACCATTAGGGACCGATCCACAAAACTAGGGCTGCAATAAAAAATTTGTTTTGTTATTGATTGATCTGCCAGATATTTTCTCCGCTAATCAATGCATCGTTTAGTCTATTAGATATCATAAAACATTTAAATATGTCTGGTGCATTATCCTAAAGCCCACATAAAATGTCTTGTTTGTCCAACGATCCAATTATGTTTTTGCTTTTAAGATGACATATCAATCAATAACAATATTAATTATACATTTTCAGTCTATCAACTAATTAAGTCATATTTTGTGTCTTTTTTTAAATAATTTTGTGTCTTTTTTGGTAATTCTGTGTATTTTTTTTGTCATTTTGTGTCTTTTTTGGTCATTTTGGCTCTTTTTTTGGTCATTTTGGCTCTTTTTTTGTAATTTTGTGTGAGAAAAAACAACACATTTGTGATTGACATTCACATTTTGTCGACCAAGCGATTGATGATCCAAAAACTTACAAACAACTTAAATAATATTAAGAATAAGAATAAAAAGGGCAGCAACAACTATTATTGTCCTTACCCGTTCATTTATTGTGTAATGTTAAGACAAAGGGGAATTCATTTTGGCGGGTTCATCTTGAACTGGCGCTACTATCAAAGAGTGAGCGTGCGTTTTGAGGTTTCCTGACTGGCTGTAGGTGTAAACCAGCAGGTAGTAAAAGTGTACGTTGGCTCACGCGGCGATGTAGATGTGTGCTGTGATAGCGAGCGTTGTGTCACGGGGGCTGCGCCTCCCCTCTCCCGCCCGTCTCTCGGCGGACAGAGAGACGACTCTGATACGTGCATCTTTTGTCTCCCTCTCATCCTTCCTCCTCCATGCTGATACAGCAGCATTCAGGGGGAGAGAAATGCCAAGCTCGCCGCCACAGCTGTTTCCCCAATCTCTCTGCTTAATCATCCACCGAGAGAGAGAGAAAGAGAGAGGAAGATCTGAAGTCTAATTCTGCTCCGAGGATGTAGACAACTGGGGAGAAATGTGTTTTGATTAACCAGCAGAAGGCATGTATGACTTTTTACTGATGCAGAATCATAATCACAGAATCATCAGTGAGTGACAGCATTGTAAATGGTGTGTTAATACCATTACAGTATGGAACAATGTGCTTACATTATACATTATGCAAATTGTCACTCGCCTAATTGATACATGTTAATCATATTAAGGAGCTTAATTATAGGAATCTTACTGTGCTGCCATTTGTTAATTAACACTGACATCACATGTACAAGGAAAGTGATCTATTTTTTTTTTCTCTAACTATGATAGCCTCCTCTCATTCTCCACCACTTTATTGTTTTTATATTTTTAACTGGTATATTTTCAGAATTTTTTCCTCAAATGATGAATGATTTTTCCCCCTTCTTGGCTGAAGTCCACTGGAATGTATAAAAAAAATTACATTTAGCTCCGAGCAGCCCTGCCAGTGTGGAGATTACAGAGCGAAGGCAAGATCCAAGTCGACTCGTAAAAGAGCGCGGGCCTCAATCTTCTTACCTGAATGTCGACTCGTGTGCTCAGCTCGTTGCTTAAATATCACCGTTCTGCCATTTCCCCTTGTTCGAGGCTCTCTTTGCAATCTCAGTCCCTGCAGGTTTGCTCTGCCGTTCTTCACACAGGCCTTTTCTTAATATGTTACCAATTTAATCAAGTCTGCAAATTTGTTATGCACGTTAAATTGAACATGCAATGGCACATTTGGATGTGGTTGCCATACCAACCCCCCCAGGAGTTCATTTTCCATAATGTAGTGTTTGGAATCTCATTTCCTCCACTTTCCCCCGCTGCTACTTGCAGACGCCACCTCCAGGCTTCCACTGTACGTTCACTATGAAAAGAGGCTCGGCTGCCACGGCTTTCAAACACTGGAGGGAGGGAGAAAGAAAGGAGAGAGGGAGAGAGAGGCCTCTCTCCACGTAGTGGAAATGACACAAATTAATATACACTACTTAAACCAGACCAAGATTAATGGTTCCCTTTCGCTGCAGCTTAGTCCCACTGTCAGTTGCCGGGTGCTCGTTGGACAAAATCAACACTAATCAACATTTATTCCACTTTTGCCCTGGGCTCTCAGGAGTCTGGCAGGACTGCGTGCCCCCCCCCCCCTCCTCCTCTTCTTCCCTCCCAGCAATCCACCCCTCCCTTCGTCCGTCTCGCTACGCTTTTCACCTCTCATCCAGCTCCTCCATACATCACCCTCCTCACACCGCTCGGCTCCTCAGAGGAGAGTGCGCCCCCTCCTATCAGGCCACATTAGAGTCATGATAGATTTTCTCTTTTCATTTGCATCTGATATTTAACACAGCAAAGCAGTTGCTCTGTCACTTTACAGTACAAGTATGTGTGTGTGTGTGTGTGTGTGTGTGTGTGTGTGGGTATGGATGTTTTGTTCGTGTGTGTTTTTGAAACAGTGGTTCCAGCCTGTAATCTTATCTGCACTCAGTCTCCACTGCATTATGAGAAACAGGATATGCATTCACTTCTGTGAGTTTGTCAGGTAGTGTATTTATACAACACTTCATTTTCTGGAAAGTAGCATTTTAAAATACCCACTACTGGGAAGACCAAGGTTGCACCAGAAGACAAAGTTATCACATGAGTATCTAGAGCAGGGGTCGAAAAAGTCAAATTACCTGGGGGCCGCTGGAAGCAGTATCAAAACGACCAAAAAAAGACACAAAATTACAAAAAAAAGTCACAAAATGACCACAAAAAAAAGACACAAAATGACCAAAAAAAGTCACAAAATGACCAAAAAAGACACAAAATTATTAGAAAAAGACACAAAATTACCAAAAAAAGACAAAAAAAATACTAAAAAGGACACTAAATTATTAGAAAATGACACAAAATTAGAAAACAGACACAAAATTACCAAAAAAAAAAAGGTACATAATTATTAAAAAGAGACACAAATTACCAAAAAAAGACACAAAATTACATTACATAACAGCTGCCTTTCTTTTTGTAAACGTCGTCATAGAAACAAGTGAAACAAAACTCCAGCTTGCGCAATAAAGGGACCTTCCACACACAACACGGTAAAGTGGCATTCATATAAAACTCACATTAAACTTTCATATCAAGGTGGGGGCCACAAAATATCGTCACGAGGGCGGCGAGTTTGAGACCCATGTTCTAGAGCAACACCAAAATATCCTGATATCGGCCCATCGTAAATATATCGGTATCTAATGGTGTGTTTGTTAACAGATATGCACCGATATTCTAAAAGTATGCAATGTTCACTCTTGGTGTGTCGTAAATGTTCTTTTGATATTTGTGACTGGCAGTGGTGGGATCCACAGGTCTGCTGACTCCCTCCTCACAGAGAAACAGAAACATCCCTTGGAGGCTCCTAATAGGCCGCCATTAACAACTGCTGTGATAAAAACACACTCAACAAGCATGCCGTAAATGTCTATTTCCTAAATCTACTCTATACTATTCGTATAGCTCAAGAAAAACAACTGCATTTGGTGCTTTTTGTCATATATTCTTATTTACAATTTTGTGCCGATGTCCAAACAAGTATGGAAGCCCTGAGGGCAAGTGAGAAAAAAAATGTCTGTTCCATTTAGTCTGATCTAAATAGTTTTCTCTCTAGTGTGATAAAGAACAGGTGATGACGTTTTTGCCAGGAAAATCCTTCTAAGTTGAAAAAAAGAAAAAATTTTACTAATTTTCATCTGCAAAAACATGTAAAAAAAAGAAAAAAAAAAGGAAGATGCTGGTGATTTTTCTCTGTCAAGATAATCTTTCAGTTTAACTTTAACTTGTCAGAAATTAAAAATCATCTGGAAGAAAACATGAATACTTTTAGTCGAATTGAGAACATGGGGTTGTGGTGCACTTCAGCCCCTTGTGGCCAAAATGAGTACTACAACAACAAAGGCTTAAAAAATGTTCCAGACAATAAAATAAATCAATAAAACATCACCTGCCAAAACATAACCTGTTTTCACAGATGGAAAAAGTAACTTATAAAAACCTTTTCCGCCTGTTTTTAAGTCATAAACACAGGAGGGAAAACTTTCCAGCTTTTTTTTTTTTTTTTAATGGAAAAAGCATGATTTTATATGTATCCATTCCTTTCTGATAGTAAGAAAATGATGAATGAAAATGAGTTTCAAGGACTCTACTATTTACTTTCAGTTTTGCATTCATCCAGCTATTGTTCTACCCTCTTATTACGGGAGCTAGATGTGCTGGATCTATTCCCAGCATGCATTGGGCAGAAGCCAGGGAAACACCCTGAACTGGCGAACAGTCCATCACAGCAGCTCAGATTTTATTAAGGTCCAGTAATCAGAGGTGGATTCCCTCCTGCAGCAGCCACACATTTAGAGATTGCATGTTGCAGATGAAACTGTGCAAACAGCTGATGCCTCTTTCCCTACTTTGCCAAGATATTCAGCGCAGTGTTGTCCATCTTGTAGCATTGCACGGCCAGAGGCATTGTCATGGCACCAACTGGCCTCATTGAAGTGACACCGAGTGCTTTGTGAGCTTTGTGTCTCAGGTGCCAACCTGCGCTTCCCAAAATAAACTGTCATGCAATGTGGCAGGACAGAAAAATGTAGGAGCATGTTGGGGCCCCGCGCCCCCCTGAAAGGAAACAAATGTTCCATAGCAGAAATGTATTGTGGGTTTGGACGCCTTCCCAGCGCAGACACCAGCGACATGGTGGGGAACTTAAAGCGTGCAGTGTGATCGTCTGCAGCATCAGCAGGGGTCACAGCGGGTGGGATCACAGACGCAAAAACTTAGAGCTTCTCTTTCATTTATTTTTTAAGTGATTTTATTTCACTGTGGACCTGTTAGAGTTTGACAGCTCTTTGTTATTCGCAGACATCCTCCTCCAGAAATAGCTTATGCTTACTGTAGTTAGCTCCTCTTCCTGTTTTATAAATGGTCTGTCATTTTCTCTCTGCGGTGCAACATTACACCAGGAGAGTTAACGGAGGATGTGCACTTGGTTGAAGTCACTCTCAGGCTGATGTCAGGAGGTCAGAGAGGGTGAGCATGTGGAAAGTCGTACCTGGTCTCACAGGAATCCGTGAAATAGCCACGGATTCGCTTAACTCAAAATCCGTGGAATAGCCACGGAATCACTTAAATTTCCATGAAACTGACACGGATTTCGCTACAATGCAAGTTAATGACAGTCATATTTTTCCTATTGGTTTGTTCCAAGTCACGTGACTTTCAAGGTCCAGGCAGTCAGAACAAAAAACATGGCGGACAGTTCTCTCATTTTTAGTGAAAAAATTAATATTTTGACTTAGTTTCTGCATAAAAATGGATTTTGATCAAATTTCTAGCGAGAAATATATGTTTTATTTTCTAAATATTCACTCAGTGAATGTACTTAATCACTTTTTTATGTTGGAATAGCTACGGGATATGACTGTCATTAACTTGCATTGTAGCGAAATCCATGTCAGTTTCACTGACATTTGAGTGATTCCGTGGCTATTTCACGAATTCCTGTGAGACCATGTTGGGAAAGTCACATGCAGAGACGCCTTGGCGACCTCCAAACTGTAACCAGTGGCCGTGTCTGCCCTGCTGGATTTGGCGATTTGGCCCTGAGCGTGTGATTCCTGTTAGATCTCAGCGTGGCCTGTGTGTTCCGGAGCTGCCATGACATTTTTATGACTAGTGGACTGAAGTAAAGGTGGGAGTCACAAAGGCTTGAAATGGAAGTTCAGCCCTCACCTCCATAATGAGGAACCAGTAGCTAATCATGCAGACAAAGGGAAGGATTCTGCAGCCTGACAGCAAGAGGTATAATGATGTTTCACTAAACACGGACTGCAGAGCTGGAGAGGTTGTGATTGGAACAGTGTTAGACTCTGCGTTGTCTAGGAGGGGTGAAATGGGTCCATTATGACTTTTCTACGGGGTCGCTGCTCCATCCAAGTGAGGAAATGTAGCAATACTGTTGAAAAATCATGCTGAAAGAATAACTAGTTTCATTTTTTATTGCACTATGCAAATGAGAATTTTAAGGAAAGTATAAAATCCAGCCTATCCTCTTAAATCTGTGTGAAAATGAATATGACTTTAGAGCTTCAAATGACGTGAAATGCATATGCCAAATCCAGTTTTGCCTACATATGATACGCCAATCCTTCCCCATGTTTAAGCTTGGAGTTAGTGGCGCTCTATATCGGCCAAAGTTATTATGAATGAAGCCGAAGCTGAGTATAAAGCATAAAAGTTGCGTGTGTAAGTGGGTCAAACAAACCCAGGACTTTCACACAAAACAACGTTGTTTGTGTCCCATGAGAAAACAAAAGTAAACGATGTGATTCAAACATCAATTTACTTTCATATGTTTCATATGTGTGTTTCGGTATCGGCCGATACCCACAGCACAAGTATCGGAATCGGTATCAGGAAGAAAAAAATGGTATCGGAACATCTCAAGAATATATAGTGGTTGCACTTGCAGATTAGCAAGAGGTCTGTGCTCTCTGAGAGCCCTTCTGGTTGTAAAATGTTGTGTTTTTGTTCAGACAAGATGAGCCATTCAAAAGCCTCACCATAGCGATGGGTACTATTTTCTGACAATTTACACACTAAACGATTATGAATCAATCAAAAATAATAATTGGGAGTTTAATTGATAGTCAAAGTAATCATTAGTTGGCGTTCTAAAAGCCAGCTGGCCAGCCTGTCACCGCTCTCCCTGCTGATAAATTCACATCGCTCCTGCCTCCGCTGTAAAGAGATTGTGTTGATAAGTTAATATTCCGACAACAGAGATGAGATAAAGAGGTTTTAGGAGTTTGGAGGATAGCGTAACCTTGATAAAACGCTCATCTCAGTGACATTGATTTTCACCATCCATCTTCATCTGATATGAAGTATGCAAATGGTGGCATCGGCTGGGAGTGGAGTACAGTGCTGTTAAATGGGCCATTTCAAATGTTCTTTGTACTATGCTGACTTCCAAAAAATTCACTGTCAGCCAGCTCGGCTCATGCTGAAGTCTTTTTGGAGACACTTTTCCACCTTTATCCTATACCTTCTCCCATTTATTCCACTCTTCTCCCTTTTTTCTCCCCCTCCCCATCTCTTCGCCTCCTCCTCCTCTGCTTGCATGCCATACAAATTAGGTATATACTGTCAGTGTCAGACTGGCTACTCATGAAATATTAACAGCTTGTAGAGAATTTTACATTGCTACATTTCTCTTCATTTTTAACTATGTCAGCACAGGCTGTGGAACATTTATTTGTGTGAGTTCAGGCAGGCTATTACCCTACCAGCTTTTTTTTTTTTGCACGTTTCAGATATCCATCACCCCTCTTTCCACATGCATGTAGTCTATCTCACCTCCAATCTCCTGCCTCTGCAAATGGAAGCGAAACAATATTCCAGTGTGTTTATTTGTAACTACCTCATCCTGCTGCATGATCTCCGGGTACAATATCCTGAATGTAACAAGGTGTTTATTGCCTTATGAAAGTGGTGATTATCCCTTTACGAGTAAGATAAGACCAAATACGTTGCATTAAACAACATATGGATAGTTGTTAAAACGGCTGCATGGAAGGTAAAACCTGAACTGACTGTGATAAACAATGAGTCCAATTAGAAGTTGCCTCTCAACATAAATGTGTGTCTTAAAGACATAATTTTTTTCTCTCATTTGTTTTTAAGATGGTTTATTTTGCATCTCTTTTAACCACTGGTCTATATTCAGCTCAGTGGGCAGGGGTGGCCTCTCTCTTTCTGCCTTTTTGTTGGATGGCCCCTATAAATATGGAGCTGTCAATCATCTGCAGGCATCCTGACTCCTGAGAGGCAGCATCAGTTCCCAGTGAGGGACTGGAACAATGACTTTTGTTGTGCATTTCTGTTGAGCATTCTGTGGACAGTGTGTTACCCTTTAATTAAATTCATCCTTTCGTTCTGAATGAAGCCGAGGGGAGGCGCACAGATGGTTGTCCAAATAATTGAAACGATCAAATATAGTGATGCAGAGAGAGGTCATTTAGAGAGGCCTGTGATTTGGGTTAAATGGTTTTAAAGGATAGTTTCAGTTCATTATAACTTGAGTCTTATTTTCCTGGTTTTGTACTTCATTAGCTCCAACAAGGAGGTTATGTTTTGGTTTTGGTTTGCTTTTTGTTTGCAGATTTACAAAAAAAGAAAGGACATTTTGTGGAAGGGTGTAACATAAGCAAAAGAAATACCCATTAAATTATTGGAGTGGATCTAAATGGCAGGGCAAATACACTAATTATTTTTCACGAGATAAAGATTGGCTTTGGCAGAGGGTCTTTTTTGGCATTTGGGGGTTTTTTTTAAATAATTTTGTGTCTTTTTAAAATAATTTTGCGTCCTTTTTTGGTCGTTTTGTGTCTTTTTTTGTCATTTTGTGTCTTTTTTAATAATTTTGTGTCTTTTTGGTAATTCTTTGTCTTCTTTTGGTCATGTTGTTTCATTTTTAAGTAATTTAGGGTTTTTTTGGTCATTTTGTGTCTTTTTTTGGTCATTTTGTGTCTTTTTCTGTCATTTTGTGTATTATTTTTAGTCATTTTGTGTCTTTTTTTGGTCATTCCTGCCTCCAACGGCCCCCAGGTAATTTGAGTTTGAGACCCCTGGTCAAATTGACATCCCTATCTTGAGGTTGTTATCAGCTGCACTAGTGCTAGATGGCTGGACTGCTTAGCAATAGCGAGTGTCTTAGTAAAACTGTATATTCTAAAAAAGACATTTTTGGGCGACCAAAATGTTACAGTTAACTGTCATGAACTGAAAACACACTGTGACAACACTGTAGCCTGGCAGTCATTAGGTAGCCGTAAAGAATGCCCTGTTTCATTGTCTATTTGACTTTAAATGGGACCATATTTTACTCATGCTGTATTAAAGAAGTCTTGAAACTAGCGATTGAGACCATAAACTCATTATGGTAACATTTACTGATGTAATAAATCAAGTGAGAAGTAGGGTCATTTTCTCATAGACTTCTTTACAGTCTGACTTCTTATTTGCAACCGTCTTAGAAAGAATGTAGGTTTAAGGTAATTCCAAATTAGCTTCACTTTTCAGACTGGAGGTTGACAAAATTATGACAAAAATCTATTTAGTCTCACAGTATATTAGGGATGTCCCAATCAGGTTTTCTTGCCCCCGAGTCCAAGTCCGAGTCATTTGATTTTGAGTATCTGCCGATTCCAAGTCCCGATCCGATACTTCTATAATACATTAAAAAAATGAAGAAGAGCAAAGAAACAGATCCAGGATGTGCCTTTTTTATTTTATCATTTAACACACATTCTTTGAGCTCTTCTTTGAGGTAGCTTGAACAATCAAGTAATAATTACAAATAAAAAATTTCACCTTCCCAGTTTACATACCTCACAGTTTGCAATCGATTGTTATTTTCGTTCACTTTAATATACTTCCAGACTGCAGACATACTCACGAGTCGGTTTAAACTGCTGGCATGTTGTTGGTTTTCTTGTTCTTCTTCTTCTTCTTCTTCTTCTTGTAATGGCGGCGGCACCTACTTTATGGTGCATTAGCGCCACCTAGGTTGGAGTGTGTGAACTTCTGCTTCGCTTATTGACATGCAGCCTGAAATAAAATGATATCATGCTGAATATACATATATCTGATCCCTGATCGGGACATAATGTCCGATTCCGATCGAGTCTGAAACCACGTGATCGGGACATCCCTACAGTGTATATTATGATATCACCGAACACTACCCTGAGTGTGTTCTGTAACACAAGGCAGAGACGCAGGTGTGAAATATTTCTTCTGTGATTGTTTTGTAGCTGTAAAAAATAAATGGAGGGAAATGAGTTGATGAGGTGTATCCTCCTCTCTTATCACATGTAGCTGCGACATGCTCTCCTCTTGACTAATGATGATGTGTGGCACAGGTAGCTGTCAGCAAGGCATGATTAATTAAAAGGGAAACTAGGCCAATTAGTCATATTGTTCTAACTGTGGTCAGTGAGCAAGTGGAGTTGCCTCCACCGTACCTAGACATCCATAACGTGTTGGCTTCTGCAGCTATTTGTGAGAAGTCTCATCAGCTCCGGGGGAGTTTTTATCAGCTTCTCTCTCAGCTCCGACTGTCTCAACACAGACCTGATAACAATTAGGCGGCATCTGCTTTGGAACGGGGCTTAGAAATATGAGCGTGCCAAGCGAGGTTGACATAATGAACAGATCGAGCGCGCTTCTCTCTCTGTTGAGTTTGAAGTCTTAGAGAAGCACGGAGGCTTTTGCCACTAACGTACAGTTAAAGCTGCATTTGATTTTCTGTTTGTGTTTTGGAGGTCTGTAGAACCTGATAATGTAATAAATTCCCGATAATGTAATAACCCCGATAATGTAATAAAAATCTGCACTTGAGTCCATTGAAAATGTAATAAAAGCTGATAATGTAATAACTTCCCGATAGTGTAATAAAGTGCATTTCCCAATAATGTAATACACTTATTACCAAAAATGTCATAAAGTATAACATTAATGGGAGGTTATTACATTATCAGGTTAGCCTTCATTTCGCAAGTCCTGATAATGTAATAATTCCCCAATATTGTAATAATTTAACAGCAGACCACCCATTACTTGAGTTCTAGCTCTCTAGCGCCACCAACTGGTCAAAGTTGAATGTTTATTAACTTTTGACCCGTTCATCCGTTTTTCACAAACGAGGTATCCATGACACACGAATGCATTCAACAGCTTCTTGAAATCTAAACGTGCTTGGTGTTATACTTTATTACGTTATTAAACTTAAAAAAGTGTATTACATTATTGGGGAAAGCACCTTATTACATTATCAGGAAGTTATTACATTATCGGGTTTTATTACATTTTCAATGGACTCAAGTGCAGATTTTTATTACATTATCGGGGTTATTACAGTATCGGGAATTTATTACATTATCAGGTTCTACAAGGTCCAACCATGCAACAGTGATTAGCGTTGTCGAGAAGCCAGTGGCTCACAGTGTTGCTTTCAGTGCACGCTGCCTGAGGCTTCTCAGCTGCCAGCTGTGGGTCTCACTGCAGGCCCAGTGGAAGAGCAGAAGTCTTGTTTGTGTTGGACTGCAGTGTTGCTCCCAGCGTGCAGCCTGGCCCTTGTCAGCGGCCCTGTCATATCTGTCTCGGGCCCGTCCCGACAGCCAACCCGGACTCCCGCGTCACAAAGGCGGGCTCGTCCTAGGAGAGACAGGTGTCAGCAACCCGCCGCCCCTCCTCCTCGCGCCCGTCCAGGCAGATGCCTGCTGCGACGGAGCCACATATTTGAAGCTGAGCAACTCAGAAAGAAGGGTCATCTCTGCCACCCATTCACAGTCGCCACATCGCAAGAGACCCGAGCTCCATCAGCGTGTGAGAGCGCTCATGTCAGATATGGAGCACCCACCAGAGGAGACTGTCCCAGTCCAAGAGCATTACAGACTGGGGCTGCGTCCTGACTGACTGACACACTGACTGACAGCTTTATTGTGTCCTTTGAGGAACGGGGATGAAAGGCTCTCATGAAGAGGCCTCACAAACACAGACCATACTCAGCCGTGCTCGGGAAGAATTACTTGTTCCTTTGTATGCATTGTTGTTTCTTTGTATAGAGTCCACGTCTTTTAGCTGACAACACTCTTTTTCTAATTGTACAAAAGCAGCCATGGAGGAGTCTGACATGTTGTATTCTGACTACAAAGCTTCAGCCCCAAGGACTCGGGAATCAGGAATTTCACGAGGAATTCTTATTAGCTTATCTTATTCGAGATCAAAGCAGTGTAATGATAGTGCAGTTGATGTTTTCCATATGGAGGGGACACCAGCGCTGAGGCAAGCTACAGTTTTAGCAACCATATGTATGGATTCACTGAGAAAATACAACTAAACATGTGTTGTTGCGTAGACGTGTCTTTATTGAGCAACTGCACTGCTAATAAATCATTACTAATCTCAGTTACAAATATATTGCATTTACCAAAGCTGCTTTATCTAAACCTTTTTTTTATGAGCATTTGCAACTTTTGCTGAAACTACTACTATAGGATCACTGTTATAGGTGTATAAAGTGAAACATGGACACAAGAAAAGTATAGAAACAAGTGAATTTCCCATGTCTTTTTTTATTATAAAGCAGGTCCACATGCTATACGAAAACTGTAAAAAAAAATATCAAAATGTTCAATCCATGAAGAAATACACACAGCCCATATTCAGAAACTACCTTTAAGGGGACTTCAGTAAGGTTATGATTTCACAACTATACTATAAAAAGTGCCACTACAGTGCTCTTTCAGTCATTCCCCAGCTGCAATGATGTTGCAGAGACCAAGAGAGCACAGATGTTGACTAGGTTTTTTCAGGAGGGACAGCAAAACGGAGCGTTTCAGACAGAGGGTAAATCCGGGTATATTCAGACATGCAGAGTGAGCAAAATAATGTATTTTTTTTAACATTAAAGCATGTAAACATGTTTTAGCAAAAACCTGAAACACAA
Organism: Centropristis striata; assembly: GCF_030273125.1. NCBI lineage: Eukaryota > Metazoa > Chordata > Actinopteri > Perciformes > Serranidae > Centropristis > Centropristis striata. Next base: position 14,134,112 of record NC_081525.1, on the reverse strand, counting down.
GTCTGAACCTGAAAATTAGCATAATATGTCCCCTTTAAGTTAGGGACCTGAACTGCTAGTTAGCAACATTAGCAATCGTAAACTAATGGTCATACTCGGCTAAGTAATGTAGTTGCAGCAAATCCCCACAATGTGTTTTGTTCAGCACAAGTCTGTTATAGTGCTCATTAATTTAATTTTGTGTTGGTGTTTCTACTTTTTAAAAGTCTTTTAATATAAAGCAGCAGTAGAGAGAATGTTTTTAGCTAGCATTAGCAGTAATGTAGGCTGACATAGCAAATACAGCTCAGATATGACTGTATGGAAAGCATAAGAGAGGCTGATTTCTGTTAGACAAATGTATACAAAACTACAAAAAAAACACAGATTAATTTCCAAGTTTTGAAAAAAAGTAGCTAGCTGCACCAAGCTATGTTTCGGGAAGCATTTAAAATGATGGGTTTCTAGTAGCTAGCATAGTCACTTCGCTTCACTACTCTTCAAAACCATAAATGGCTTTTGGATTTTTCAAATTCAAGTCATTTTAATTTTACAACTCCACTTTTGAACTGACATATACTTAAAGAGAGACAAAGAGAAAGAAAGGCCAACAGACACATGCTAAAGCTCCGTCATTTATGGAGTAAATTTGCCAATGTTTCGCTCCCGCTCTACCTGCCAGTTCATGACATTTTTATTTTTATTCAAAGAAAAAAACATGAAATAGTGAAAGCCAAATGACTAATGTACCCTCTTCTATCTCTCTCTCTCTCTCTCTTGTCCCTGTGTCTTCATACTCTGTGGCTAGCATCCCTATTTTCTCCCTGCATGTTATTTTTGTAGTCATCTAAATTGATCCACGGTGAAGCCAGACAAAGATTGCTGTATATTTAATGTCTTTCAGCAGCCACATTAAGAGTGCAGTATGAATGGGAGGGGTTGTGTGGTGGGTGGGTGGGTGGGGGGGGGTGCTGTGACATTAATAATTTAATTGCAGTCGTGTATCTGAATGCTGCAGGAGCGCCATGTGATGGATATTTTTAATGATATGAAGAGTGAAGCCCGGAAAGATCAATGCACACACACACATGTATACCCAGCCACACACACACACACACACACACAATGGTTGTCAATGTGAATCTAAGGGCCTAGTGAGGATGATTGTGCTCCCACACTAATATTGTTTTGGTCCATAAGCCGTCTGGTGTGATCTTACAGGCTGAAGGTCTCCGGCCCAAATGACTCTGTCCCCTTTGCTGGTGCTGTCAGAACTGACAGTCCTCATGTTTATTTCATTTTGCGTCTGGGCTGTCTCGTTTCCCTATCCTCCAATGTCATTAACGCTCGGAGCCAGGACCCTGCAGTGGCGCGCCTAATGAATTCCTCTGCGGCTCCTCACTCCCCACCTAGTTACCCCAGCTCAAGGTGTCAAATTAAAACAGCCTGGGAAAAGAGAGAGGAAGCCGCTCTTGTTTGTGTATGTTTGTTTCATTGCATTGTACGTCCCACTGTTGCATTATTTAGTTTGTTTGGGGCAGCAATTTGTTTTAAGTGGTTAGGACTGAGAGAGAAAGAGAGAGTGTTGCTTTTGTGTCCCGGACCTTCAAGAACAAAATGAGCCAAATGAACTTTTAATCTTTCAATTAGAAAATGAGTCAACAACAACAACAAAAAGCATCTCTCTGCTGTAGAAATGAGTTTGATCCGTCTCCGTCTCTGATGTCAACATGCAGCTTTAACCTTCCCTTTGGTTTGTGATTATCATGCGTCACTTGATGAGGAATTGTTGCGTTTAACATTTGGGATCTCCGCGATAATTTGGGGAATGAAATCAGCAGCAGTGAGGATGCCTGGGTGACTGCTAATTGTGCTTATTTAGTTGTCATTGTGAGAAGCGTAACGAGGCCAGACGTGTTATTGAGCTGTGAGGCTGCAGTGGGGAAGCAGATTTCTCACATTTACCCCACATTGATGGAGCCTTTGTGACGAGCAGTTATGTTTCTGGGAAATGGGCAGAGTTTTTATGTTGAAGCATTTATAGCAAGCACGCTTTTGTTTGAATAGCAGTTAGAAGCCACTTGATTTATCAGTCAGCCGATAATGGCCTATCACAGACATATTGGTATTAGAGATGAACGGTATAAACCAGGGGTCTCAAACTTGCGGCCCGCAGGCCAATTATGGCCCTCGTGACGATATTTTGTGGCCCCCACCTTGATATGAAAGTTTAAGTTTTGAGTTTTATATGAATGGCACCGTGTTGTGTGTGGAAGGTCCCTTTAATTACTTTTTTTGGGTAATTTTGTGTCTTTTTTAATAATTTTGTGTCTTTTTAAAATAATTTTGTGTATTTTTTTAGTAATTTTTTGGTCATTTTGTATAATTTTTTGGTCATTTTGTGTCTTTCTGGGTCATTTTGTGTCTTTTTTAAAATAATTTTGTGCCTTTTTTGGTAATTCTGTGTATTTTTTTTGTCATTTTGTGTCTTTTTTTGTCATTTTGTAATGTGTACAATATTGTATTTTTTTTTTGTCTTATTTTTATCCTCTCTCCTGGAATTATCATTATTAGTATTATTGTTACTCATGCATGCTCCTTTTAAAAAAAATACATTATTATTATATATTTTTTAAATTCTTTTTACATTTTAGTAGTACCGCTTTCATAATATTTATTATCATATATTAATACTTAACTGCTAGATCTATAACTGAAACACACACGCATGCATGCATGCACACACACACACACACACACACACACACACACACATATTATTGCACTGTCTGTCCATATCACTGTATTGTATTATTGCACAATAAATAAAAATAAAAAATAAAAAAAAGATAGCATGACATCAGAGGTCACATGACGGCTTTGAAAATCACCAGAAAGATAAAAAAAAAATAGCCTAATTTTGCAGGAAAAAAATGTTGTCTGGTAATCGGCCAAATATGATCCTCTAATATCAGCATTGGTTTAAAAAAAATTACATATTGTTTAAGCAGTGTAATAGCAGTGTACGTTCTTACTGTACAGGGTGCGTAGTGAGGTTAAGCGAGGCCAGTGCTGTCTTACAGTATATGTACCACTTGTAAGTGCAGAGCCTTCAGAAGTGACCACAGTGCTGCTGCTGCTGCTGCTGCTGCTGCTGCTGAGTGTCAGAGGCCTCCCTGTGTGGCTCTCTCTCTCTTTCTCTGACAGCACCGGAAGATGGAAAATGGTGTCAATCAATTCATCAGAGCAACACGGGTGGCTGTGCAGAGAGGAGAGCTGGGGGCGTGGTAATGGCAGCGTGCAGGAGGAGCGCAGCACATGATTATGGCTCCCTGCTGCAACTATTTCCCCTCACCGCTGTAGCTGATGCTGCAGTGCCTTAATGGACTGACCGACTGTACACGCGTCTGTCCACGGCTACAAAGGATTCCTGCAGAGCGTCCTTAGTGACCACAGTGGAAATGTGTTGTGGGAGTGTCTGAAGGGGGGCCTCTGCATACTCCACAGTCCCTGCCGTGTTTTGGACCACATGGCACTCAAAGTCCACGGCTTGTTAGCCTAAAAGAATGTGCTGCGTTAATTAAAGATGTGTAAATATGCTTGAATGAGCCGCATCTTCACATTAGGAAAGATTTGCGGAATCGGCTCTGTAATATATTTTAATTACGGATTAATTAAAAAATAATGGGGATTTTATTTTGCCTGGCAGACTGGATTTGGACATGATTCTGGCGTCTGCTGTGAGCTCATCAGTGGAATATTGAGCACCTCGCCTGCTTCTCAGGAGCACAGGGAGACTCTCAAGGTCTCTAGAAAACAAAAGCTCTGCCCTCACCAGCCCTCTTTGAAGAGAAAAAAAAAAGAAAACAGACATTTACTGTGAGAGGGAGTGGCCAACGCTTTGGCTTAATTAAATTTTTTTTCCACCCCCCTCCTCATCTTCACCCTCACCCATCCTCTTCTCTCTTTTTCGGCTGGCAGAGCAGCAGAGTGGCTCTGAGACACGGAACACTAGTTGTGCTGGCAATTATGTTAATGGGATGCTATTAGGCCATGATTCCGTATGAGCGATCGGGGAGAAGAAGAGCCCCGGCGGCAGAAAATGATAACGGAGCGTGCGCCTCGTTGATACCGCTCCAGCAGGATCATTTGCATAATGAACCCTCCCCACTAACGAGGGGTGTGGCCTCGACACTGAGCTACTTAGAAAGCTCAGGAGTCGCAGCGTGAGGCGAGCCGACAGTGAAAGCACAATGTGACAAAAAGATTCATGGACTTCACTAGTCGTTGCGAAAGCCATTTTGGCACCAATGTAACTGTAGCATGCAAATTCCTCAGTTGGTGTCTTTGCAAACTCCGTTTACAGCCTGAGCTCAGTGTTCCCGTCCACACAGGGACATGACAATGCAATTTCTTTGTAGTGTGCATATATCTTGAAAAATGAATGAAGAAATCTCCATATTGCTGGCTCTGTGGTCTAATTTAGTCTTGGGCCGAGTCGAATCAAAGGTGTTTTGTTGCTCCTGTGTAGTGTTGGCACATATAGCACGCTGTTATTTCTGGCAGATACATTCTAAAATGTCTTCGGCTTCCATAAATAGTTACAAATCAAATATTCATTATGCTGCCATTGTCTATTTATTCATTTTTTAGCTCTCTGTTCAGAGTCAACTTTTGCATTCCGTGTACACACACGCGCGCACACACACACACACACACACACACACACACACACACGCTGACACAGTGTAGTTTTTGGCTGTATGATTCACTAAGCGTTAAGAAGGAAACTACCTTGGGGCACCAAAGCCCTGTGGATTCCCTCAGCAGCTCAAATAAAACAAGCTGAGCAGGGATTGCTCCACTTCATTCACTCTGCTACATTTGCTAAACATACTGCTTTTTGCTTTATTTATACAGCGGAGGTTATGCACTGATGCTATTGATCCCAATCCTCACAATTTATTATTAATTTGGTTGCACAGTGCAGCATCTTTATTTATGCAGCGCTCCTCCGTCTTGATGTCTTGATGTATTATTTGTGTGTCCACACAGCGTGCGTATTTTCCTGCAGCGCGGCCTGTCGTCTTTAGACACAGCCTCCGGATTTGATCAGAATGATCTCGAAGGGCCCACGGGAAGACATTAAACACCCAGAATGCCCCTCAGGCTGCTCTCCCCTCCTCTCTTTCTCAACCTTTCATTCTCCCTTAATGAGAACTCCTCCTAATTATTTCAGTGGCTGGAGCGTGGGGACACAGCCGGAGTTAGATCCCCCTGCGCTCGGACGTGACTGCTATGCTGATGAAGGCGGGGGATCAATAATTTAGGCTCTAGCCTTAATGGTGGAGTGAGGAGAAAGCGATACATCTGAGTCAGAGATTGCATTTTAAAGGCGCAGGCCGAGCTCCAGCCGGAGTTAACTAGAAACCCCTGAATGTGTTTGCTGTAAACAGCTGACACATTTATGTTTACTGGAATCCTTATCGCTCTTCCTCTAAAGCTAAGTCTGTGTCTAAGTGCTTGTTTACCTAGCTTTGTATATCCTGCATTCAATTATTGCAGTCTGCAGAGTCACTCTGAAAATGTCTAGCTTGCCAAATGATTTGCATTTGAAGTACATGGGGATATAATTGATTTAGAGGCATGAATATTGATAGTATCTTATCAGCTCGGTGCCCATCCCTCAAACCACTCGCTGCAGAATAATGGTCCTCTGAGCATTTTTCTGGTCATCTTGCTTTAGCGGATGCACACATAATCTTTAAGTGTACAGAGCCTCGGCTCCATGAAACCCTTCCATCTCCCTCTGGGGAGGCATCCATGCATCTTTTAAGGACTCTTCACTTCAAGAAGGCCTGGGCAGAGTACCCTGCAGTCTCTCCCTCAATTATTAAAGCTGGGATTTTGATGCTCTGTTTTAACTTTAGCCTTGGAAGAGCAGAGGAGAGAAGGGAGCCACATGCAGAGGACAGTAGCCGAGCCAAGCCTCACATCCCTCCCCTGAAGGAAGAGATTCTTTTTTTTTTTTTAATGGAAACTTGGAGTAGGTTTTGAAACATTCATATGGATTTCATATTGCAGACATTGCCTCTTCAAACAGAATGATTCACCGCGGGTCGCATTACAGTTTCCCAGCGCTGCATACGCTGTCACTGCGTGATAGAAGGGGAAAAAAGGGGGCTGCATCCAATTATAACAAGGGACACATTTGCTCACAATGTTTCCTTTGATTGATGTGTGAGGGCTGTGGTCGCAGCTCTAACCAAGTCCAAATGGCTGGGATTGAAACGTCACATATTGACTCAGCCTGACAAACAATAACATCAACAACAGACATCAGTGTCCTCGGCGCTGGTTGCCATAGAAGTGGGAGAAGTGAGTGATGAATCAACTAAACGCGAGACAGGATCTCACGTTATTCTCATCATCACTTGTAAGGAGGTTTAGTCTCCCACTTGGCCTTGATTTGATGTCATTGTTTATTTTTTTCATTTTAAGTGCCAACGAAGTCATGCGAACTCCACAAACTGTTTGTCTGATGGCGACGGCGTTCCATATAAACTCCATGCATTGTCTCAGTGAATTGCGGCTGCCTTTAACTCTGATTAAATATTGATACCCATGTAAACACTCGTGCCATATTGAGTACTTTATTCAGAGTCACAGTCTCCCTCCGCAGTGTGGAATGAGCTGCTGCTTGCTTGAGAAATAGGCCCATTGTTTCTGGGCTCACTGTTGATTTATGGTGACAAAATAAAGTGTTCTGACACCGAGCTGGAATTAAAGCCCAACCGATTTCCAACTAAGGTGTCATGAATTTGAATAAATCCTTCTGCGGGCGCGGGCTAACACGTATGTCCTCGCTTCTGCGACACACATGAAGCTGCTGCTAACGGCGGCGGCTGTCGCAGTAATTTAATATTGTCTTCCACACGCATAAATATTGTCTGGTTGGGAAAAGGCAGAGGATTAGTACAGCCTAATTGATAATTGACAAGATTTATTCAGCATCCACAATCAATCAACACAACACTCTGTGAAGTGGTTTGTTACATGAAAGCCAGTCGTATCTTTGATTATTTGATTTGCACGTGTGTGGGCCGAAGTGTGCTCGACACGCTTGTGAATAGAGATATTGAAGGATGTGTACATTCATTACTTACAGCCAGCTCAAAGGTAAATATGAGTTCTGATTGTGTGCCGTAATACAAATATTATAAATTCTCCTATAAACTGTGAATTATTAACAAGCTCAGCGAGAACTAACGGGGATTGTTCTTGATTTTTCCTTTTTTTTTGTAGATATTTGGGCTGTCAAAGTTAACGGCATAACAACAAGATAACAACACGACTTCCTCATTTTGTTACTCCGATTTGCCTTGTTATGCTTTTAGCATATTTTTTTGAGCATGCAGCACCTATGAAGTTATTCTGGAGAATATTTTGGAGAATTTTCTGGACAATAATAAACATATTTGCATAAAGCAAGCATATTTATACACTCCCAAGTTGATAAGTGAGTATTAAAAAATGTAACTTAATTATCCCTTTACGGTACATTTAGAAAATATAAAAAATGTGCGATTAATCGTGAGTTAACTATAGACAATCATGCGATTAAAAACACACACACACATATATATATATATATATATACACAGGAGCAGATAAGAGCAGACACCACAGGTTAATGGGATAAAGATTTTAACTAGGGGTGCACCGATCGATCGGCACCGATTTCTTTAATTTTGCGGGATTGGTGATCGGTCTGCATGTACGCGTACTTCTGCATGACTGTGTTGTATGTTTGTTGTACTATAACGAAACCAAAAACTAAGGACACTTTATTTATGGTCGCAGTTCTATTGTTAGCTTGTGCTGTAAATTGTTGCTATTTATTTTAAGTTGAATATTTCGTTAGCTACCTCAGACATTGTGATTTCCTTTATTTGTTAAAGAAAAATACTGCTGTGTTATTGTTTTTCAATATTATAAGATTCAAACATTGAAGGTGTATGCTGTGAGTTATAAAATAATCGGTATCGGCCAAAACCGGAATCGGCAGGTCAGGCTTTTTAAAAATCGGTGATCGGCCAGAAAATTCCAATCGGTGCACCCCTAGTTTTAACTAATAGATCACTGTGGAACTTCCCTAGTTGATGACTTCCATTACATTAGTGTGAAACTAGATTTCAACCAGCTTTTGTCACCACAGTGTGTACACATGAACAGTAATTTCCTACCTGTGGCTAGCGCCCTCAGCTAGCATCATCTTCTGCTAGCAGAGGGAAGCCTTCATAGCATTCATATGCACACCACAAAGCTTTGGTTGAAAAGGTTGAAAATTGGCAAAGTATCCTTCTAAGACAATATCTTTTAAATGAAAAGTTGTATAAACATGTAAAAAGGTAATTGCAGGTACAGGTAGCTAGCTGACAGTATAGTGCCTTTATGGGAGGTTTTCAAGGGGATTTGTACTACTAATCATTGCAAACTGTGCTAACATGAATACCCCTTTTTCCCATATTTCTTGGGAGAATCCCAAACATTTGCCTGGTTTGCCTCTTCTGTGGTTTACCCCAGCAAATGAGGCATTATCTAACAATAACTTTTGGTGAATTCAGGACACAACTACAGAAACAAATAGACAAAGTGTAGTATAATTATCACCTAAATGTGTTTTTCTTTCTTTCCACAAGTCTGAACATGTAATGGAGACAAACTAACCAGAAAATCACAAAACTGACCAGTGCATAAAAATGCAATGTTTTCCCTGTTTTGTGTCAGCATGAAGCAGGCAGAGCAGAGGCTGCTGAGCTTCACTGATGGCAGTTAGTGATATGAGGCAGCAAAGTAGAAGCAAGTGTAATCATCTCTGAATGAGAACTGTATTTGCTGAAAAAAGAAATTGTAGTCATTACTTCTTTGCTCTGTTTTTGTTATTGCTGTTAAGATATTGTCAATAAAACACAAAACTTCCTGCTTGGATACTTCAAATTAAAAGCCTTCCACACTGTAAACCCAACTTGTTGTTTCAACTTAAATATTTGAGTGTTGATGCTGCGAAATAATTTTGAAGTCAAGACAACAAAAGACAATGGAGTTAACTCAAATTAATCTTGATATTTCATTCAATATTTTAGGTTAAAATGAGTTTTTTTTGACAAATCTCTGTTGTATTGAAAAGGAAAAATTAGTTATGATAACAAACAAGCAACATTGTGTTTTACAGTGTGATATGAGGCAGCAAAGTAGGAGCAAGTGTAATCATCTCTGAATGAGAACTGTATTTGCTGGAAAAAAATAAATTGTAGTCATTACTTCTTTGCTCTGTTTTTGTTAAGATATTGTCGATGTAACACAAAACTTCCTGCTCGGATACTTCAAATTAAAAGCATTCCAGCTTCTCAAAAGGCATAAGGCACAAATTTTACTGTGGAAGGAAAGTGCAGGACATGTTGAGTTCTGCGATATATGTATTATATATATATATGATTGGGAAATAGCAACAAAGAATACTGGTTATGAAACACTCTCTGTTTTCATTCAACCATGAAAACAAAATCACAACTTTATCAGTTGAGTCAGTTTGTTGAAAACCAGATTTTAAATTATTTTCTTGAGGAGAAACAATCATTTGATGGTCATGCTGTTATTCAGAATTTACCATGTGCAACACCAGTGTTTTTTTAATGTATTTATTTATTCCTACCATTCCTGTATTGACTAATAATTGACTAAAAAGAGACTTGGTCATTATTTGAATCCATGCATTTATTTGACAATGTACTGTACTCAACCATCAGGCAAATAGAGAGAGAATATGGGGACGCCATCATTCTGGATTGCATCCGCAGATTAGCTTGAGGCACCGCAGAGCTCACTACCACCTGCGTCTTTCATCCTACGCTACAATAGTTGCCACATACTGAGATAATACTACTGTGAGAGGAGACATTTTCTTTCCTTCTCTCTTTCTGTTTTTCTCTCTTTGTCTTTTCTCCAAATAATAGATCTCCTGCCAGCACAGTTTCTTATTTTTTTTCTCCCTCAGTGTTTGCCTGATATCTCAGGGTCAACTCATTGGCTATGTGAAATAGAAACATTATAGAGCCAGAGTGTATATGTGCATACAGTATAGTGCGAGCCGTGTCTGAAATGCCATGCTCTCAGGAGAGGGAAGCTATCCACATATAAGAAATGAATGAGGTAATGTGCTGGGAGGTAATGGGTTTATGCAACATACTGGAACAGAGAAGCTCATTAGGAGACTGGAGCCTTAACCCCACTGCTGCTTGCCTTTACTCCCTTTGTCATAGCAGACTGGTGGAAGCCTGGGAATTTAGTGCTGGAGGGGGGGAATCCATTTTGGGAGATGGAATTCAATACTGGGAGTCTTAGCACAGAGGCACAGGTGAGTTACTTTATGTATGAAATGGCCTGTCTCCAAGCAGCAAACCAGCCATGTCGCTTCCACTGGCAACCAAGCACAATCAATAGGAAAGCACTCAGTATTAATACTATGTTAGTGACCTATATGTCATGTTCATTGTGTAGAAAAGTCAAAGGCAAGAGTCATTCAAAACTAAATCCTAAAAACAAGTGCTTATGTTGAACCTTCATATTTTCTTGGTACCAACCAAAATGTCTCCATAACGCCAACTTTAAGGGGCCACTTTTGATTCTTTCATGGTTCAGGAGTTAAAGAAAAAATCAATGCAACCAATTTTATACTGTCTAATTCTAATACACATATGTACCCCACGATACGATTTTATCCCGATACTTGGGTCACGATACGATATTACACTTTACATATATATTTTGCGATATGGTGCACTGCAAAAAAGGTGTGACTAAAAACAAGATAAAAACACTAAATCTGAGGGAAATTATCTTGTTGCATGGACAGATAATTACATAACATTGCCACGCAAAATTACCGTAATACTACGCTGTATCAATTTTTACCCTCACCTTAACTGTGTAATTTCCTGCTGTTAGGTTTCCCAATCAGAACATAACAGAAGTTGGAGTTTGGTGGGATTGTGGGATCTTCCCCACCATAACGATTTTCCCCTTCAATGTAACAGTTTTTTTACCAAAAGCCGAATTCTCTGCAGAGGTCTTCTCCTCTCCCCAAATTGACCCAGTGATTAAAACCAGAAAAAACACTGAATAAAATGGTTTCAGGTTAAAAATCTGCATTTCTTCAATGCTGTTCAGTGGACACAGGATGTCCAGAAGCTGCTAACGTTTGCTCAACTTGTTTCTCTTATGTAAGATCCATCATCTATTTAAAATATAAAACTGGATAAATAGTATATTTATGACAGCTTCTTTGCAGACAACCAAAAACTTGACATTGACAGGATAGATTAACAGAATGAACGATGATGATATAAATCTACAGGATGCATAGAACAGGGTTAGGGTAAGGTAAGGTCCAGTTGATTTTAGACATTTTAATTTGGAAATATTAAAATATTACATATTATACTTTCAAGGCAAAGGTCTTGTATTAACAAATGTTAGTGTCGGTTCAGGCAGAGCACTGAAGTTGTGCTTTGTGATGTAGCATCCCTGGCTGAATGACGGTCGACTCTTTAACTGATGGTTCCCAAGATTAATTCACAACCGTAGCTCCATGAAAATAAAAATAAGACATTCCTTGACCCTTTGTGAATTCACAGTAAGAGCTAAAAGATTGGAAAACAATAGCAAACATTAGCATTAGCACTTAAACACTCACTATTGTTTGTGAGTGTTATTTCTTTGGTGGAGGACAACCCTACACTGTAAAAAAAGATAAACAATAGCTACTCAATAAAATTGAGGCAACAGATTGCACGCAATATTATTCACTAAATCTAACTACATTACAAGTTGAGTTAATAACAACTTAACAGGAAGTGCCTGTTAATTAAAAATGGACTAATTCTATTGTGTTGGATTCATTCAAAATTCTCTTGATTTAAAATTTCATACACATAAAGATTATATTTAATGTGATCAAAATAAGAAGATTCTATCTCAAACATTTTTATATTAAAGTTACTTAAACAACTGCCTCAAAATCAAGGACGCATTTATATTTAATACATTTTATCAAATATATTAAGTAAAATGAAATGACTACAGAATGTTATTTCTTTGGTGGAGGACAACCCTAAATGTCACAAGCAGTGAAAAATGTGCAGCACTAGCATCCCAAAATTTCACTACCAGCCCTATCGTTTACTGTAACTGTACACCTCACCTCCCGCTGCAGAAATATTACTCAGTTTGATGAGGATTCTGTTGTACAGCGAGTGTAGTGTTTTGCTGTTAGCCGCACACAACACGGACAGAAAATCCAAGGGTGGGCTTTGTGCCATCTCCAGTGTTATCACACATCAGTGGACAGCACGTCAGCTGACTGATGCGTGCTGCAGTATCTGCACACTTCGCTCAGTGATGGTGTCAGCATTATAACTCAGTGAATAACATGCTTCGATCATGTTTGCTTTGTATGATTGAGACGTGGTTGGGGGGTTTGTGTCTCTGTGCAGTGGTAGGGTTTGTTTGGCAGGCAGGCAGGCAGGCATCACCAGGTTTCTGGCCCGCGTGGAAGCTGAGTTTCCGGTCTATTTCCAGCGCTGCGTGTTCATTCTAGGTGACTGGGGGGACTGTGTGTCATTAAAGGCCCGTCCTCTGCCTCTACCCAAGTGTGAAATGCTGCGCCTTGGAGATGCTGGTCTGCTTTTGTTTGTTCGACCAGTTTGTCGCAACTCGGAAATCCTCGGCAGAAGGTCAGTGCTGCTTTTGGAGGTCAGGAACATGCCACGCTTTGTGATTTCTTTTGGATATTTCTTCTGTTTTTTTTACACAAGCAACAACCTAAGAGTATATATATGTATATATATCATACTTTCCTTTTTTTATTTAGAAACATCCAAAACTATATATTAATATGATTCATTCAGGCTTACTGAAAAGCTTTTGGATATTTCTTCTGGGTTTTTTTACACAAGCAACAACCTAAGAGTATATATATGTATATATATCATACACTGAAAAAAGTATAGCCTTGCTCAAACAAACAAAAAATTATGTCCAGATATCAGATCTCAAATATTTGACTTCATAGAATCTAAATTGAGTAACTTCTTATGAACTGATTATTTTATGTTGATGTAAATCAGGGATGGGCAACTTAAATGCTGGAGGGGGCCACAATTTTTCATGGACACTTCCACAGGGCCACATATAGGACCGTGCACTTCACCAGATATGATGCAATATAATATAACTGCTATTTTAATATGTTTACAGTGCAGTAACTTAACATATCTCATGCTCAAATGCATGTAGAACAGTATAAATAGGAATACAAAAGGTTTGAAGCAATTAAAAAATAACCACTTACTGTGATTTTTTCAGTGCAAGAACAGCAGACCAACATTAGTTGCGAGAAGTAATTTTGTGCATTTTTACACTGCACTTTTAAGATTTCATGCTCAAACGCATGAAGTTGTACTGAGGGCCACTTCAAGTGATGGTGAGGGCCGTATGTGCCCCCGGGCCTCCAGTTGCCCATCCCTGATGTAAACAATAATACTGCACTTGACTCAACCTTAATTCTTTGCCTTGATTCAACTTATTTTCTTAACATTTTAGTTATTGAACCAAACTAATACATTTAAATTGAACCAACCTAATATATTCACTTTTAACTGAATTAATGTTTGCATTGACACAGTTAATTTATTTACATATACCCAAACTCTATTTTTCACATTCTATTTGACTTAACTAATTTTTGTTTCCCACCTTATAAACTCTATAAAAAGACACTTGGCCAACAGATTATATTAAATGTATTTATTAATCTTTAACATATGAACTATATGCAACATATTTCATACACGGTCTGACTGTGCAGTGCGCAGTGATTTCGACTCAAGCTAAAAGTATTTCCTGCAGGTCATGAAAAAGAAAAAAAACTTGAGAGAAATCAAAAACTTTGTTTTGGGTCCTTAGGACGTTTATTTAGTTCAGTATAAATCAAACTTGATGTCTCTAAATGAAAAAAGAATGAGTTTTACAATCAAGTCGATAATTTTATCCTCTTTTAAATGGCAGTTATTAGGGTTTTTTTAAACATTGAAAAATATATATTAATATGATTCATTCAGGCTTACTGTAAAGCATTGTGTAGTGTACAGTTTTCTCATTTACTGTCAGAAAAGAGAAATGAGCCTGTTGGGACATATCACCATAGCAATAAAGTTGGTCAATTATCCCCTTGTTGACAGTTTCCAAACCATTTTATAGTTGATTCAAAGATATAAAACTTTATCGGATAAAAAGATAAGGGACAGAGCACTGTATGGTTTTCTTGGCTCTGGTTTATACTATCTATATTATAGGTCCTTCATGACATTTAAAACTTTATTGGACAGGACTTGGAAATCTGGGGGCAGTATATAAAATGAGGAATTTATTAGACTTTGTGGCCTTTTGTGTAGGTTGTGTTTGAAATATTGTATGGACAGACAGATGAGCTCAGCCTGTGTGGTTTTAATGCTGCAGGCTGCAGTCGGTAATGATGTGCAGTAAAGAGCAGGTAACAGATGCTGAAGTAAAAAGAACATGATATATCAATATTTAGCATAGCAGATGTGATGTGGCGTTTTATAATGCCAATAATCCCCAACTGACCTAACAGCTGAGTGATTAGTTCATTTAACAAAACAATGCTTCTTTTACGTTTATTATTCCGGTTGATCAGATATATGCAGGGTTTTATTTTTATTTCCAGGGTCATCTTGTGATAATGCACTGCGACGAGGTGTACGTTTCCTGCACAGAGAGTGATATGTTGCTCTGTTCAGGGAAGGCTATAAAAGCGCCGTGTTAAGCCGGAGACTTTTTTCCCGAGGCAGGTGCGCATCCTCAGCCACGAGAGCAGAATTTAAAAGGAGTCGGGGAGGTAGGCTCTGCAGGGAAACCAAAGTAGGAAGTCAATAAGGCCTGAATCTTTTATGAAGGCAGAGGTATTCAGATCACAGCTCTGTCGACAGAAAAGAGCAGCCTGCTGCTTATATGAGGAGACAGAGAGTAGTAGAGGGTCTAAATCTCTCCCTGATTTACCTCAATCCTCATTAATGCAGGAGCCGCTGCTCGTTACGGCTCGTGCTTCACTGAGGAAGAGGTGAATGTTGGGATTGTACAGTCTAACACTGTGATGGAAGACAAGAAATGGTGTCACAGTAATAAGCACTGAGTGTATGCTGCTGTTGTATTTGTGTTAGTTGGATGTCACGAACAAACACAATGTGCTGGATCATTTTGGTACAGATCATCCCAATAAAATGTGTCACTATCCGTACTGTGGGTGGAAATCTCCGCTGGGTAGAAACGTTTTCTATTACAAATTAAATATTGCGACTTCTGATCAACCCATATCAATATCAGGCTTAAAATATCAATGTCCTGTTACACTCCGCCCACTTTCAATAAGCCCCACCCACTTGTGGTTTAAACTCCGCCCATTTCAAGTATGTATACAGATTAGGGTTGTCACGATACTAAAATTTTCAACTTGATACCGATACTCAGGAAAATATTCAATACTCGATACCATTTTCGATACCACAAGGATAAACACAAAGACCCCAAAATTTAACAGAAATATTTTTATTAACAAGAAAAATGCAACATGTAAAAATTAACAGAACCACAGGTTAAATATTTATAATAAAATACAGTTGTGCAAAAAGAAACTGCAACTATGATAACAAGCTTCAGATACTCGATACTTTTGAAAATGAGTATTGTATCCGGATACAACGTTTTGGTATCGATACTTTTTTGAGTATCGATACTTTTGACAACCCTAATACAGATACAGATTTGTTTGTACACGCTCATCCCCGCTCTCTCAATTAATCATTTAATCATGTGGTCTGTAACATGTCAAAAGAATATGAAGATTGCCCGGTTACACTCAAAAATAAAAACTTAAGGTGTTGAAATTGTGTGTTTTGTCGAACCAACAGTACTAAACCAAAAAGATATTCACTTTTCTGTCAGGGTTAAGAAAAGGAAAAACAGAAAATTCTCAGTTTAGAAGCTAGATCAAAGGAATGTTTGGCATTTTTGTTTAAAAAAAAAGATTAATCCATTATTTTAAAAAAAGACTTGCTAATGAATTTTCTGTGGATCAAATCATTGATTACTTGACTACAGTTGCAGCTTCATGTAACACTGTATTCTCAGAAGTGCTCTGATTTCTAGGAACACAGCTACATTATTTCAACAAAGTCAGATGGGGCCAGAAATGTGATGTCCTGTTTTGAACAAGCCAACAGTTTACTAAGATCATGTAAAGCACAAACTCAAACTGAGGTAAACCTGAGAGTTAGCACACCCCAAAATATCAGCAGTAATCCATCACTGCACAAACAGTAAGGAGGTTCAGCTGTCCTTTTTTTGTCTGGGTCCAGACCTTTGAATCAGTCCACGTCCAAGTTGACCAATTAGTCTAGCATCATGACATAAAACAGGGATTTCTCTGTTAAAAAGCAATCAATCCAATGGGTGCCGCAGGGGAATCAACGATTAGCCAATCAGCACCATGAGCAGGACTAAAAACATTGTCAAACTAGATCGAATAAATCATGGGCATAATCACCTGTAGGTTTCAGAAGAATGAAAATAAAGCTTTGGCTAATCCGAAAATCAACTAAAAAGTTTGAACTGAATATTTTGGTCTCTCATGAGAGGTTAGGGAAAAGCTAATCCCCCTCCCCAGTGGATATTGATAAAATGAAGGCAATGTCGGACTGAGGATGGAAACAAAGTGTAACAAGTTGACAATTCTGGCACTGAGATAGAGGTCGACTGATACGGGTTTTTTAAGGCCGATGCTGATACCGATTATTTTGACATCAGTCTTAACCCTCTGAAATCTTGGGCTATTATGTCCTTTAAAAAAATCTGTTAAAAAACTTCACCATGCCATGTTGGTATCAGTTTTTTCAGCGTTACCTCACCTATATGTCCTGATCATTAATTTTTAACTTTGACTTACTTGAAAATAATGTTGAACCCAAAAGAAACAAAGGAAAACATAAAATCTGATCTTGAAAATTATAAACATTTAAATATTAGCAATGCCACCAACCGTTGAAAACCAACATGAGAAACAACTGTAAATGGTTGATTGTCTGTGGCAATCATCTCAATTATGGTAGCATACATTTTTTTTTACCTCAACGCATGGCTGCTCAATGCGCTAATTGATCGGCAAACGCATGCACGTATCGGCTGATGCCGATACAAGTAAAAGACGCAAATATCGGCCCGATATATCGGCAGGCCGATGTTTTGGTCGACCTCTACACTGAGACAAACCACGAGTCAGGTCAAATCACGCCCGACCACCTCCCAGCAGGTTATTTATCACATGGGTTTAAACATCATTTAGAGACAATTTAGCGACATGTTTAAATAGTCTTGGCTGCCATTGTTGGACAGATACTTCATTATTTTTGTCTTCTAGTCCCATTTGGACAGCCCATCTCAGTTTTTCAAGCAATATGCGGTTGATAAAGAAAGAAAAACACACAAAAAAAATCAACAACCATTACATGGGGCAATAGTAAACAATGAAACGCAAGAAAAATGCATAGTCAGTTACTGACAAATTTTCAAGTGGGTAACCCTGTTGTAATGGAGATCCCAATTCCTGCCGAGCTGGGCTAAAACGAGTCAAACTGAGTCAAGCCAAGCTATAGGAAAGGGATGCATGAGCAGCTGGTGGAGACCAAACCAGTGGCTAAAGTAGAGTAAATACTGGACTTATATTTATCAGGTGGACAAAAGAAGGACTTTAAATTAATGCTAATATCTATGTTTGTATTTATAATATGTATCTTTGTACTTTATAAGATAATTATATGTCAGTGTTGTGTTTACAACTTGTTCTGCTGCCCCCAAGTGGCCAAACACAAGGAAAATCAATGAATACAGGCATACAGGTTTCAAAGCTTATTAAAAGTAGTTTGAACAATAAGATGAGGTATTGCTTGGCTCAAGCTGTAACGCTGATATATAAATACAATATTGATAATATTTATGGCACTCCACAGTTCCTGCAGGGCTGAAAGTCTCGCTTCACCCTCCATCATCTCCGTCTGCTGTCCTCACTTCACTCAGACTTTTACTGTGAGCGTCTGAGTGGCTCTTGTTTACTAAGAAGAATGTCTGAGGAAGTTTAAGTTTGTTATTGATTAGAGAGCCAGAGTGCATCTGAGAACTGATGTTTTGTGAAGCAGCGTCTGAAGAATAGCCGTGTTGTGTTGAGAACTGAAAATAGCCCATCAGCGCCTAATCAAATTAATGCATACTTACTGCTGCCAAGATCTAATTAAGCATGCTGGCGGAATGCACAAAGACACCAAATGACATCGGATGAAAAGGGAAAATATTAATTTGAGTGGGAAACAAATATCCAGCGGGGCTTTAATAGATTCCTGGAAATGTAACATTGACGCTGCCCTGCTCATTCATGCTATCGCCTGAGCGCACAGGAAGGAGCAGGTGCAGCACTGCAGAAAGGTCGAGGTTAGTCTTTGTGAATGTTGGCCAGCTACACCGGGGCTGGGACACGTCCACAATAACAGACCTTTTTATGTCCTTTTTCTCTCCCAGAGATGCTCCGCTGGCTCTCATTGCAATTAAAACCAAGTGTCCATCAGAGGCTATCTCTGCTCTGTGTGGCCCATATGTTTGGGTGCTGATAGAGCGTGGATTACTCTGTTTGGGACACAGATAACAGGCTGTTTATAACCTTGGCAGAGTCTGGGGCCTAATCTGGCAGGAGCATATTTCCCCTTGCTCCCCGATAAAGGCCTGTTAGCAGCTTTATCACACGGGCAGATAGAAGTCGAGCCAGAGCGAGACGAGCACAGCACTGAGCCCAATCTGGCACCACACACACGGTTCTGCTGCTTTATTTTTAGAAGCCTTGTCACCCCATCAAACACACACACACACACACTAACACACACACACATGTACGCAAACACCAGCTCCACTCCTTGTCAGAAAGAGCAATTAATTTCTACATCTGCCTTCTTCTCGGTAACACAAGGACCAACAAACAAATTAAAAGGACAATGTCCTCATTCATCATTTTAGCATTTGGAGTTCTGTGCATGAGAAAAGAAAGAAACAGGAGCGGGCCATTCTCTCGTATACATGTCATTATGTTTGGTTGTACTTTGTTACATATAATGTAAAGGTAATTAGCCTGAGCTGAAAAAACACAATGTACCCAAGCTGTTCCTGTGTTTGTGTGAGCTTTTTCCTTTTTTGTATACTCCTCAGAATGAATGGGCATCTCAGTTTATTCTCAAAAATATACCCCCGACTAAATAAAAGGAAGGTTTTATAGCTGTTTTCCTGCTTATACCTCTAAGTTGCTCTGGGATACGTGTGAGCCTGCTCTGCTATTTTCTGTATCCCCATCTTGATGGCTCTGCGTAGGCACAATTAGAGAGAGCGCTCCTTTCACAGCCAGAGAAAATTGTCGTCCTCTGTAAATTGCTTTTGCCGCAGCTTAAAGAAGATCTCTTGTTACCCTCTCATTCAGTCTTTCTCGCAACCCGCTCTCCCCCTCTCTCAGGAAAATTGCTTTCTCGCAATCAACAGATTGCTTGCTGCACTTAGGGGTAAATACAGGTAGACTAGAGCATTAGCATAACATTATTCAGACAAGTGTCAACCTCTAGGCAGTTAGCGCTGCATCTAAGCTCAGTGTGAGGTGAAATGAAGTGCTACAGAGTTGGAGGAGCCGCACTGCTGAGATTTTCAGAGAGGAGACGGAATTGGCCAAAAGTGCAAGTATAGGAAAAGATGATGCACTTCAACATTTCTGCACTTAAAAAAAAAAACACAAGTCATCTTAAAGGAATTCAAGCATGGGAATGTGACAGCGCATGTTGCTTCAAGGTGACTCGACGTGTACTGTTTATAACTGTACTCCCTTTCAGGCCGGTGGAGGAGTTGGATCCTCTGGAGGTCTGCAGCATGTAGGTCACAACGACCTCATCATCCCACTGCAAAACATGCAGGATCGGCTTTATTGATGTGCGGTCGAGACTGAAAACAGGGCCGGATGTTGGATCCGTCCTGCTACAGATATAAAAAAATTAAAAAATGTAAATGCTTTTTTTCACTCGCGTCAGTTAGCTCAAATTAACCTCACAAGCATGAGTCTAATTAAGTTTCCTCATTGAAGCTTAGCACCACTCCCCTCCGCTGCATATGATTTCATAGCCTCTGTCCTCAGGGACGGGCTGAGGAGAGCAGCAGTGTGATCTTTCACCAGGGGAGACACTCAGAGAGGCAAAGTCCCGCCCCATCCTGTCCTGCATGGGACCTTATTTCAGGAAAATATATACCGTATTTCCTCAATATAAAGCCGGGCCCCTATTATTGACCGGCCTCATTTAGTAACCAGGTGTTAATACATTTTTTAGTAAATAAAAGCCGGCCTCTTTTATAAGCCGGGTGTCTTACCGGTGTTATGTCAAAATCTGTTCCCCCGTCGATATGTGTCCCCCTTACCTTAACCTGCACCAACCTGACCCCTGACCCCAACCAGTCCTCCTTTAAGTTGCTTAACATGAGCCCAAGTTTACCTTAACCCCAAACAGTTATCTCTACAAGGCCTAACCTTAAACTTAAATCCTTACTCCAACCGCGGAGGTGATGCTACGGAGAACACCATTCAGGAAACATTTGACGGGTAACAGATTTCCACACAACACCTGTATTTTGAAGTTTGGCCACACGAGTTAGTACTGTAGGTAAATATCGTTAAATCCTGCTTAAAATGTACATTCAGCGTGCTGTTCATTGTTTGTTTACATCCGAGTACTTCCAATATGGCCGACATCCGGGTAACTGGCTACAATGCGCTGTGTAAAACACTCTAAAAAGTGCCGGTCAGAGCTGCTCTGATTTTCTTTTTTTTAATAAAAGCCACCTTCAAATAATAGCCTGCCCCTATTTTAAAACATGAGATCAGGACAGATACATATTCAGTTGTACGACGGCGTATTAGGGCCAAGTATATAAAAAAATAAAAAAAATACGGACCCGGGGGAGGGGTGTAATATTTTGAGAAAAAAGTGGCAAATCTACAGGATCACAATACTCTCCATATCGCACAATTCTTAAAATTGCCATAATATTGTATCGTGACTCAAGTATGGTGATAAAATCGTATTGTGGGGCCTTTGCTTATTTACACCTCTAAGGAACACCCACCCTCTGCACCCTCTCATCCTCCTCCTGTACTCCATCCACTTTCTTTCTTCCTTCTTGATTGACAACAGGGGTTCCTTCTGACCTACATTTGCATCTGCTCCCTGACCCAAATAGGACCACCGTAATGAGCCGCTTGGCTATTTGTTTTCTTAGAGCAGTGAGAACTTGGTGGTGTGGTTCTCCTCCTGGCTACAGGGGGTAGCTTAGCTTAGCGTTGCAGCGCTAGCGGTGTCCCCGGGGCTTTGTGTCTGGAGCTGCAGGGCTGCACAAAGACACCGTCCCATCCAGGGACACCCCGGCCATTCTAGGTCATCTGATTACTCTTCACGGCGATTACTAATCAGCCGCTTGTGTTAATGTGCTGTATCACCGAGGCACAGAGGCGAAATCATCAGTCAGATTTCAATCTTATTTGTCAGCCGCTGTGTCATCACTTCTCCTGAAGTGTCTTCCCAAATATGGCAATAAAGCCAGAATCCATTCAGAGTCCTGGGCGTGCAGAGCGTCTAGGCTGTAATGTAATCTGACTGTGCAACGAGGCCGTTATTGTTTCCTCCCAAACACCAGGAACAGTCGGCACTGGCGGCAGCTTGTACACAAATAGAGAGAGAGAGAGAGAGAGAGATCCCCTGGGATCCCACTGTGGATTCCACAAGCGAGCGTGAAAGCCGTTTGGTGCTCTCAAGACATGTAGCTCGTGTTAGTGCGGCAGCCATCACAGCGAAAAACCTGTGTGACAAACAATCATCACACCGGAAATATGAGCAGCTTCTTGATAAAGATGAGAAAAAAGAGGAGATAGTTCTGTTCTCTGACACATTAAAGCGAATTTACCGAACAAATCGCCTTTTTCTGTTCTTTTTACAACTCTGTCAGATCATATGTGTGAGCTTTAACAATGCTTCAGTGTTGGACATGTTCCCAGCATTCATATTGAATACATCACACATACACACACACACACACACACACACACACACACACACATGCATATACACACATAAACGTGGAGAAGAGATTGAATTCTGCTCCGGCAGAAATATAAATTTAGACTCACAGGAACAACTGTGGAACTTGTTTCCTGGTTTCATTTCCTGTCTCTTCACTGTGTGATTTTCACTTATCAGCACTTGTGATATTATGTGAATAATCTAATTTCCATGCAGCTTTTTCCCCCAGCTTTCATAATGACAATTTCCCCATATTCCTGATTTTGATGAACATCCTTGCCGCAGTAAGTGTTACAGTTGTGCGAGAGATAAAAACGCTCCCTTTTGAGGGAGAAGGGAATGAGACATATTGGCCTAGAAATGGTCTTTCTTTTCATTCATTCCACTCCTGCTTTAGTCCACCTCATTTCAGATAATATTGCTCCCATCTGTGCTGAACAATCAGAAAGGAAAGCTTTTTCTAGCGGCTGCATTAGATGGCCTTTCATTTTCCTTGGGCCTGCAATCATAATGACATAATGTTGTGCACGAGCCTCTGCAGGGCTCTTCTCTCCAGCTCTCGCTGTGGATTCATACTCAAGCAGCTTCCTGATATATAAAAAATACCAAATCCTATTATTTCTCCGGCTAAATAACACCAGTCCCAAAGGCGTTGTGTGATGTTTTAATGAGAGCCCCGATTCCCGATGCTCAACGCCGTCTTCTCTTCTGCATTTCCTTAAACTGCCAAGTAAGAGCCCCATTAATAATTCAGCTCATTAAAGTGTGTAATTAATCTGGAGCTGTGTAACAGGGAGAGACTGGGGCGCAGGGAGGAAACTCTCCAGGGGGGGCACAAGAGAAACATTGGGCTAAGAGAAACAGCACACCCGCTGTGATGGAACCAGTTCCCCGGCACACAACCAGTCCTCCTGCATCATTTATCTGGCAGGAAAAAGCTACAGAGAGACGCCGCTGCTGCTGCCGCTACACACGAGACATCTTCAGGCAACTCAGCCAATCAACAATGCAGCGTGGCACACACAGGGCACTGGGACTTTGTGTGTGTGTGTGTGTGTGTGTGTGTGTGTGTGTGTGTGTGTGTGCGTTTGTTCTTGTACTTCCTACATAGTGAGGAAAGGGGCACTTTTTTAACCAACAGAGTGAGGACATTTTTACAAAGTGAGGACATTTCGGCCGGTCCTCACTTCTTTAAAGGCTTTTTTGAGATTTCAGACTTTGTTTTAAGGGTTAAAGGTTACAATTAGGTTCATGTTAGGGTTAGGGTTAGGCATTTAGTTGTGATGGTGAAGGTTAGGTTGATGGTTAGGGTAAGGGGCTAGGGAACAAGGTTATTATAGCTGACGAAAACAAAACGAAATAACGAAAACTAGAATTGAAAAAACATTTTTGTCAACTGAAATAAAAATAAAGAGTGAGTTTTATAATTAAAAAAAAAGATAATTAACTGAAACTGTATTGTGTGGTTAACTAACTAAAATTATAGTGAAAATGTCCTTGGTTTTCGTCTTTGTCAGCTTTTTTCATACATAATGAAAATGGATAAGGCAAAGGAAATAAAGGCTAAATTTACTGTGACCTCTTTTAATCTCCCACCCAACACATACCTCATTACAAAAAACTAAAACTAATAAAAACTACTGGTTTCTAAAAAATAAATACTAAACTAAAACTAGCAAACTCACTCTAAAAACAAAGTAAAACTGACTGAATTTGGAAAAAAGAATTCACAACCCAATTAAAAATAAAACTAATGAAAAAAATAAAAACTATTATAACCTTGCAAGGGAATTCACTATTCCAATGAGGGTCCTCACAAAGATAGAAGGACAAGAATGTGTGTGTGTGTGTGGGGGGGGGTGCTCTGGTGTCTGTTTACTGTAGATTCTGAAGGTCAGCCTCTTGTTTTTTGGATCGCTGTTTAGTCGAAACAGATTCCCTTAAAATGTAGATATGAAAGTGTAAGTGTTCAGAAATCACTTATTCATTCATCTTATAATTATTGTAACAAGGCCAAGGCTCTTCATTTTCATAGTAATTGTATTTTGTGATATTGTTGTACATCAACATAAATAGGGATATTTATAACATAGATAAGGGATAGAGACGTAGTGTCTATCAGCACCCAATATTTTCCTACAGCCCTCGTTACAAAAAGTTGGGACGTCATCTAACAGAGTGTGATGTTTCGATGATCCTTACTCTCATATATTCAATTGAAAACGGATCCATTTTTGGGTAAATATACAATTAACTGGATGCATTAAGTAATTATTCGGTGATTATTTACAGAATGTAAAAAAAATAATAATAGAAAAAAAACGAACCATCTGTTCCTTTAATGATGCCTTCTGTTTAACTGCCACTGGTCATATATATATATATATATATATATATATATATAGTCATGGAAAAAAATATTAGACCATTGTTTTCAATTTCTTGTTCATTTTAATGCCTGTCTTGATCATAACCAAAATCATTATCAAGAAAACCACACAATCAACCACACAATTTCTACCCACTCCAAGCACTGTTTTTACATTATATATGTTCTGTAAAAACAACTTCCATGACGACTTAGATGCAGATACCAATAGATACTGATGCATCTGTGATCGATCAATAAAAGTTATCAGTAACACTTTACAATAACAACTAAGTGATGTTTATAGATGGTTTATAAACCAATTATTAACCATTTACAAAGTGCTATACATATTTAATCTTTAAATGTTTTCAACCAATTCCTTAAAGGTTTATGAATAATTTCAAAATCATTAACATACTTAATATGGTGTTAAAAATGTTATAATGAGTGCAACTAAAACTTTTAATAAACTATTAATTATAATTTAACTGTTTATTAATGGTAAAGTAACTATAAACTTACATTAATATACCATCTATTTGCCATTTATAAATAATCTAGTTAGTTAAACATTAATAAATGTTGTATTTACCATTGTAAATGGCCTATAAACGGTTTATAAATGATGATTAAACATTAATAAACCTGTTTCTGTTTACCATTTATAAATGATGGTTATTGTAAAGTGTCCAGTCGGACTTGAGTCACTTTGCTGCAGCACTGTGATGAGAGTTCTCCCTGTTTGCTGTCAGGGACCCTGAAGGTGTAATTGCACAGCTAAGCTTTGCACAGTATGAGTAGTTGCATAAATAATTATTAAGAACAACTGCACAAACATTTATGACTGTTTGAGTTTTATTTACTGTTTTTGGATATTTGTTTCACATCCGTAAAATGATGTTCTGCTCTTCGGAGGGGAACTAACCGATGACGTGCCACTTCACAGCACAAAGTCCAGACGAAGCGTCTGAGATGATCCTGGTGCTGTTTTCCTTCAGATGTTCCAGGTAGTCAACAGTGGCATTCACACTCAGCATGCCTGCTGCCACTCTCGAGCCCTCAGCTGCTCCAGATGTGGCTTAATTTACTGCGACTTGGCTAATCATGGTGATTAAGGATTAATTACTGTTAATCACTTTTACATAAACTGGTTGGCAGTGGGAGAAGCTGTGCTCTGAAAAATGCCACACAAGTGTGTGTAGTCAGATAGATGGAATGGGACGGAGCTGGGAGCCGTTTCTCTGAGTTCATGCTGGAGCTTTTTTACTCATGACCACACCAGTCAAATGAAGTTAACCTCTAATAATTCTCTGCGTCACTTAACCCTTTATTGGGCGAAGAACTATATTTGATAACTAATATTTTGAGAAAAAAGTTAAAAATTTACTAGATTGAAGTGGCAAATCTACAAGAAAAAAAGTCACAGATTTAAGAGATTTAAGTGGCAAATCTGTGCGAAGTCGCAGATTTACGAGGAAAAAGTGTGGAGATTCACCACTTTAAATCTCATAAATCTGCAAATTTTTTCATATTTTGAGAAAAAAGTTGACGAGGTTCAAGTGGCAAATTTACGAGAAAAAAACGTGCAGATTTTAGGAGATTAAAATTGGTGAGATTTTATGAGATTTAAAGTGGTGAATCTGCGAGAAAAAAGTTGTTTTTCCACACTTTTTTCTTGTAAATCTGCAACTTTTTTCGTGCAGAATTGCCACTTTAAATCTTTTAAATCTGCGACTTTTTTTCTTGTAGATTTGCCACTTTAATCTAGTAAATTTGCCACTTTTTTCTCGAAATATTGATGATATCCACTGAAGTAACCAAATGTAGTTCTTCGCCTGGTACTGGTCAGATAGTACTCGTAAGGCCAATTTGTGGTGAAGGTATGTGTAGATTGGTTGGGTTTCAGACTTCTTAAATAAGTCATTTTGGGACATATTCCTTCCTGACAGGACAGACACTGTCAATATTCAACACAGCAGTTGTCTCCTGGTCAGCCGGGGCTAAACAGACACTGCTGGGCTGTGTGACTGTCCTGCTGCAGCAGATAAGAATGTGAAGGAGCATAAACCACTGTGAGTTCCATTAACACAGACTGACAAGGGAATCACAGGGACATCAGGGGGTCCGGGATGAGGCTGACAACAAAGCCACTGCACTGTGCCCCCACCCCCCCTCCCCCCTGCCCCCTCCACAAGCTGAGGGTGGCAGTGTGGTCACCTTCCCTCCTTGGCCTGGTTTCACACTGTGACATGCTCGTCTGCTCTCCTGAAGGAATGGCTTTAATAAGGTAGAGCAGATCAAGGCGACTGTTAATGACATGGCAGGCCCAGTCAACACAGAGCCCGGGGCCATGGATGGCCCCAGTCTGGTGCATGCTGCTGGACGCTCGCTATCTCATGTGGGACACGCAGGACACTCGTCTGGATGCTCTTTAACTGCTACCCATCCTGTATGTGGGCTGAGAAGTTGCACAGTGGAATCAACCCAATCCCGCCTGAGAGATGAGCTGGTTTTACTTCATTATGCTGCATTTTAGTCCATGCAGAATAACAGAAACCTCTTGCTTGACTGTGAATAAACTTGAGGATGCATTTTAATATTGGGCATTGTTAGAAATGCAAAATTGGTCAGCAACACCTATAAGGTGTCTGACTATATAAGGAAGTGGACACTGCCATAGTGATGTCACCCATTGGTTTGAGGACTACTGTTTAGACGCCTTGAGTTTCATATTTTGGCTGTCGTTAAACATTAACAGCTGACTTTCATGAACCGAAAACACACAACACTGTGGTAGCAACCTGTCAGTCACAAGGTAGTCACGCCTTAAAGGAAACCCTGCTTTATCGTCAATTTTACTCTAAATGGAACCATAAATTACAAAATGAAAATCATGCTGTTTTGAAGAAGACTTACAACTACTGATTTAGACCATAAGCTTATTATGAAAATGTTCACTGTGGCAATAAATCAAATGGGAAGTCAGGTCATTTTCTCATAGAATTGTTTATAATCTGACTTCTTTTTTGCAGCCAGTGGAGTCGCCCCCTGCTGGCCATTAGACAGAATGCCAATTTAAGGCACCTCCTCATGACTTCACATTTCAGGCCCAAAGGTTGCTGATTCGGTACAGCATTGCATTCAGGAACAGATTGGAGTTCAGAGTGGAGACTGACAGGAATGAAATTATCCAAACTTATTATCAGAGTGGATAATTTCACTCCTGCATCATATTCATTCAACAGAGGGTTGGTTGTGATGAAGAACATCCCCCGCAGTATATGATTGTGGTAGAACAGGGATTCCCAAAGGGTGGTGCGTGGGCCCCCAGGGGTGCACGAGCTGCTGCTAGGGGGTGCGCGAGATGAAAAATGTAATCGCAGTCTGATAATTACACAATTAAACCATTATTTAATTATATGTATGTTCTGGTCATTTGAGCAGGATTCAACATGCAACAGGTTTTTTGAAGGTGTGGGGGATTGGGGGTGCGTCAACCCGGTTGGGACATACACCGTAAAAAAAGATAAACAATAGCTACGCAATAAAATTGAGGCAACAGATTGCACGCAATATTATTGATTAAAATCAATCAAAAAAAGTTACAAGTTGAGTTAATACCAAAAATTCGGACTAATTCTATTGTGCTGCATTCATTCAAAATTCTCTTGATTTAGAATTACGTACACATAAATATTATATTTAATGTGGTCAAAATAAGTAGATTCTATCTCAAACATTTTTATATTAAAGTTACTTAAACAACTGCCTCAAAATCAAGGGCGCATTTATATTTAATACATTTTATCAAATATATTAAGTAAAATGAAATGACTACAGAATAATTTATTAAAGTGTAAAAGGGGGTGCACGGGTAAAAAAGTTTGGGCTGTTAACCGCTGTGGTAGAATATAGAGAACACTGTGAAACAGACTGCAGGAAGGCAAAAACATGGACTCTAGCTATGCAGAAAACAACAGACCATCTCCTTTGTATTCCAACGGGTCTTGTCCATAGCCAGGGCAGAGTGCCTGTCACACAGCACAGCAGTCAAACTTTTGCTGCTGGTGTTGCATCATATCATGATCGCCAATAAACTCAGGAAGACAATTTGACATTGACAGATGCTACTTGGTCCACCAACAGACATGTCCACAACATGGCAGATTCATCCATAATTTAGTTGGATTCCAAATCCCAGTCTGACTGCATGACATTTATTCAATTTTGAGTTTTATTAGTATAAGGGTTACACTGTTTATACCCTTAATCAGCTTGAAAGGCCCATGGCTCGTACATGTTTTTGATAAAGATGATGAACAGGATAGAACAGGGAAGGGACGACCAATGCCCAATTGTATTTAAGTCTAGTGATGTTTGTCCTTAAAATTTTTGAAACATGATCTCACTGTTTAACCCTCTGGAGTCCATCTATTTATTGAAAATACACATGTTTTACAGTAATAACTTTATTTATGTATGATATGTAGACAAGCTGAGAAAGCCCGTTGAAAGTTCAATCATAGGCGCTTTCACAGTGTGCCACTTATGTTTCTATACCATTTTTAAAATGTGAATTTTCTTTCTACAATGAAAACTACTATTTTTGTGAGTATAAATGTTTTTTTAAAAATGGTACATAGACACCTGTGTCTTTTGTTTGTATTTTCGGCAGATTTATACTTTAATTAAAATAAAATGAAAAATCTGACTGATAGCCAAGTTTGTGTGGAGAAAAAGGAGCCATGCATGTGATGTAAGGACAGACTGAAAGATGCTAAACAGAGACAGAATGCATAGGAAGTTGACACATTTGAACCAGAATCTCCTGGACTTCAGAGGTTTAACTGAGATTCGGTTAAGCATATCATTCTTCTACAGTCAAAAGTTCACTTAAACAAGTGTCCGACAGAAATACATGAAAACAAATACAAAGCATGTCCATTTCAACAGTAGGTGTACACCCACTGTACCAAAGACTATGTTGTTATCAGTGGCCCTTAGGTCTTGGTGGATTCTAATTACCTTCATTAGTGGTATCTGCAGATGACAGTGTGTGTGATTAGTACTTCTCAACAAAGACTATGCTGCTTCTTTCTCTCCTGAACTGGTGGCTACAAAGCGGAGGGGCCACATAGAGGATGAGAAGGCAGCACAGAGCTTTAATGTGAAGGCTGTCAGCTCCACTCCCCTTGGTTTTCACCCTCTGAAGAGCACACGGCCTTATCGCTTTAATTGACTCTTTATCTTTTTGTTAATTTCCCCTTTAGTGCAATAGCTCCCGTTCTACCTTTTGATATGTCATTTTACATTGGCTTTTGCATGACTTACAGGAAGTGGCTGTATAGATTAGCATAATTCATAAAAAAAAGGCACATTTCTTCTTAACAACACTGTGAAGGAGCTCGGTTGCTTCTTAATTGTTTTCATTGTCCATTAACCTCTTTGATATTCTCTGTTAACCTTTTTCCTTTAGAATGAATTACATGACTTTGTGTCTACGCTTTCAAAGTAAATGCAGTAAAATAATTGTATTCTTTACACATCCTAAAGCCCTTTTTGTGCATATCTAATAACTAATGTATAATTTTATAGTGCTGGCAGGAGTTTAAAGACTTGAGTTTTACAAAGGCAAACAGAGGGGACTTAAGGGGAGCAGGATTTAACAGTTTGATGCCTGTCGTCTTCCTCCTGGTGTATGTTGGTTCTCTTTCCATTCCAGTACACTTGCGACTGTATAATGAATTATGCCGATGTTGAATTAGCATGTAGCTGTCGCTTCGGCGCTGGTGCCTGCCTTGTGACAGGACCACCGTAGCACAGGCTGGCGTCGAGAGAGGGGGCTTCTACTGTGATTTATTAACTGCTGAAGCCACAATGAAGTGTGCCCACTGAAGCACCAATGCAAACAAATAGGGCCAGGGCTGTCAATGTAAATTCAAGTAGACAGGCCAACCGCAGCCTGACCAGAAAGGGTTAATTATGCAAAAGCATTTGGCTTTCATCAGACCCACTGGACTGATTTTAAGGATGGACTGATTATTCCAGGCAGGATTATATCATGGCTCTGGTTGGTCAAAGCCGTGACTACATGCTGAATATCACTGTAAATATTTGAGATCAGATATCCGGATTTTATTTGGCAACTCCAGAATATATATTACTCAGCAATGATTTAAATATATTATTCAATTTTGATAAACAGGCATAGAACTGGTGAAGCAAGATTTTTCACAGCTATGTGAAATATGATATTTTACCAATTTTATTTTTCCAAATTCCAAAATAATGTAAAGCCAACTGCATAACAGAATAATTCAAAAACAAATGCATGTCCCTGGTCGTTTCACTCAACACTGATCAGTACCACAGCTGATTGTGACTTCTGTAATGGTATTATTATTAAAATACATTTGATAATAACTACAAAGGTAGCTAACAGCTAGCAGCTAAAAGCCTTACCATACACTGTAAAAAAAACATTTTTAAAAGTCTGTAGATTTTACAGTGAAAAACTGCTTAACCATGACAGAAAAAGACAGTGAAATGATAAATGGGTTAATTCAGTTTCAGTTACAATAGTGTAGATTGTCCTCACCCAAGAAAACAGCCGAGTCATACAGAGCATTTTAGATTGAATACTGTTTAAACAGTACTTTGAATGTCAAATGACAAGGTACAGCCCTGTTTGCATTTATTTTCTTCAGTGCCAATGCTAACAACTTGCTAGCAAAACATTAGTTTTGTTAGGTGGTTTGTTAGGTTGTCACGTTTCATGACGTCTAACAACATCATGTTGTCTTTTCCTAAACCTAAAAAAGTAGTTCTGTTGCTTAGCACAAACACCAACCAATTAGCAAAAAGCCAAATCTGTCATTTAGGTTATGAGGACATGAATGCTAACTCACATTAGCATGACTTGCTAGTGTTCAAAATTGCAGAGCCTAGCTTGTACACTGCAAAGTTTGAAGTCACACAGATCATTTTAGATTGAATATTAATTTTCCCTTTGTTTAAACAGTACTTTGAATGTCAAATGACAAGGTACAGCCCTGTTTGTATTTATTTTCTTCACTGCTAATGCTAACAACTTACTAGCAAAACACTTTAGCTGCTGCTACAAACTCAGGAAGCTTTACTTCCTGTGTGCCAGATGAGTTCTTTCTCAGGAAAGACCAACCTGACACAGCATACATTTTAATAAGCTGAGTTACTTTTGGCTCAGCAACAGAACAGAATAACTGGTATGAAAATATCACAGGAAACGGCCATTGTTGCGATCTGATTGGTCTATAGTGTAAAAATACAGTCTGATTGACAGACTGTTGACAAGCATCTTACCCTTTATCAGGCGAAGAACCATATTTGGTAACTTCAGTGGATATCAAAACTGGGTCCACATGTCTCTCTGTTTGGTCGTAGAGCCACATGGATTTCTTCCAGCTAATCAGTAAAGATCAGGCTACGTCACAGACGGTGACACTATGACATGTGACCAATCAGTATGATAATAATATAATAATATTAACTTGATTGACCTTGACCTCCAATGTAAAAATGAAAAATTTTGAATAAAAATCTGCAAGAAATAGTCGTACAAACAGAGTTATTCTTCAGTGACTTGTAATAATAATAATTAATATTTAGAGAAAAAAAGTTGCAAATTTACTAGATTAAAGTGGCAAATCTACAAGAAAAAAAGTCACAGATTTACGAGGAAAAAGTGGGGGGAAAGCAGCTTTTTTCTCGCAGATTCACCACTTTAAATCTCATAAATCTGCACATTTTTATCTCGTAGATTTGCCACTTTAATCTCATAAACTTTTTTCTCAAAATATTACCCCCCTCCCCTTGGGTCCGTATGGGTTTTTTTTTCACATTCTGGCAGTATGTAATATCCTCCAATATTCTCTAGGGTTGAAATTTGGAATTTGCAAGTATTTCAATGAGTGCCCTATTAAGGGTTAAGGAATAATTATATTTAATGGCATGGGTTTTGGGGTCAGAGAAAGATAATTTCTTTGGGATTTTGGACCATCGGACTGAATGGACATTGGAACAATGACGTGGCACCAAACATCACAGGTTGTCACTTTAAAGTCTTGTGCCCTTTGCCTTTCCACTCAAAGTGATCTTAGAAATGTCAGGCCAATCGTTGTTGATGTGCCCGGACATGCTGTTGTCACCTGACCGGCATCGCGTGTCTCTTTTGGCCGACTCTCCCCATGCCGCCACCTGTGATGTAACACTGCGGGTCACATTTCAGCGTCTGGGTGCAGAACGGAGGGCCTCCAAAGGTGTCTGCTGGTTTGAACTAAGGCACCCAATCTCTGTCAGAGGCTTTTATGTTTGACCGTCCATCTTGCTAACTGTGACAGAACGGCCCAACATCATTAATTAAACATCAGGCTTTCCCCCCTCCAATCACCCAATCGCCACGACAGGCTGCCATGCCAACAGTCCCTGTCGACATGCCTTCGAAATCTAGAAGGGGATTACATATGGTAATGGTTTTTGACAGGCTGCCATTTGCCTCTGTTAATCTGATAGGATAAGATATCTGGACTGCAGAGCATGGTGTTCTGTAACTCTTTGAGTCTGATATTGTTATGCCATGAAAAAACTGAATCATTTTGAAGATGCAAGCAGTGTCCTGGAAGAAATCTTAATCCCCTGACAAGCTTTTGATACCATCCCAAATATTGTCACTGACTCAAAAGCTTATTTTTAGACCTGGATCTTGCTTGTATTTGCTGTCAATTTTAATATTTCTCACATTTCTGAACTTCTGTCATGTATGGCGAGATGATGTGCCAATCTGTAACGGACCTGTGTCCTTCCCCAGTGATAACATTTCTCCAAAGAGGCTAGTTATGATGCTAGCCTCAGGCTGCCAACCCACTTTTATTTTGCCACGGTTCATTCCCCTTCAGAGAGAAGACACACTTTATTCTCTGGTCTTTCTTCAATTAAGACTCAACCCCAAACTCAGAGCTGCTCTCAAATGATGTATCTCTGTTGCTAGTAGTTCAATTAATATTTTAATACCCACACCCATCTTCATATGAGACCGCGAGCCAATCTTCTCGAATGACTAATATATGGGGAACAGAGAATGTTACACATGTGCTTGCTGAAAACAAGCAATGAGGGGGGAGAAGACGGGGGTTTAGGCAAGCTGCTTTCCCCCAAATAGGGACGTAAATCATCTCCGAGCATGATATTCTTTCTGAGCTTATCCTCAAAGAGCTTTTTCCCCCTCAGTGTGGAAATGAAATAAATATTCCCAGATAAACAAGCAGACAGTTAAACATCCACCTCTCCAAAAGCCAATTGCCCTGGGCTTTTATTAAATATCGATTTGATTTCTAAAAGGCCAGATGTTGTGGGGTTAAATAAATGTCATGTTCTGCCATTCCAGTTTACTTCTCTTGTCTTTTTCCGTCCGTGACATTTTGTCTTGCTCTGTGTACACAAAGCAGTAAAACCAGCGACCATCTTGACCCAGTCCATTCATGCAGAGATGCTTTTTTGCACCACATTCTTTCTGCTTTTAGTAAACTCATCAGCCACCAGAGCCAATGCAAGAAACCCATGTTTTTAGTCCTATTAACGTAAAGAATAAAGTGAAGCTATAAAGCCCAGTGCATGCCTCCTTGTGAGAATTGCTTGTCAACAACAGGATGGAGGAATAAGGCATCGTCTGACAACAAGCCATCTTTGAAACGCCTCCAAGAGGGAAATGGCATCCATTAGAGACATACAGAAAATGTGTGTTTGCGGAGGGGGAGGGGGGTCCAAATCACACAGACACACAGATAATTGTTTATCCCTGGGAGAACCTTCAATGTTTGTCTGCGGGTGGCTAAGTAAGTTCACCAGCACTATTGGACAGGGAGTGCCCAGCAGACCCAAGGCTCGAAAAACATTAGGATGAATCAATTAGGCTGCCATTAGCCAATAAAGTGGCCCTCACTGAGTCGTGTAATTATGACCCACAGCAAAGCCAATTTTATGGAAGCACATTATCCCTTTCTTTTCTTTATTAATTTTATTTGTTTGAGATAATCCCTCCATGGTTTTAATTATGTGCTTTAGGTTCAGGGTGGAATAAATAAATCATCATTTGCTTCCATCACTGCAGGTTTTCACCATGTAGGGGAAACTACCCACCGCAAGATGAGAGATTGTTATGTCTGTCATCATTATAAGGATCAAACTGATTAGTCGTTTAAATTAAAAAACGAACAATGTCGCATCCTTTTTTGCCGAATCCACATTAACCCCACTCGGAGCAGGTTCCCATCAGATTGTATGATAAGAGGCGGCAGGAAGAGCTGATATTATAGGCAGCAGCTACTTAGCTTGTTCCCAGCTCAGAGGACACTGTGTAAGTGTGACAATGTGCTGTCAATGAGGGATGACAGTACACAGCCAACATGGCGTAATGCATTGTTCCTTCCTGGGTCCCTCCTGACAGATGCTCTCCAAGACAGCTGGATCAGCAGCAAGAATGGAGCTGGAATCTGGGCTGCGTGCGAGGAGAGGATGTGATATGCGGCTGATTAGCGAGGGTATACACGTGTCAACAAGCGAGGCCTGGGGATCATGTCGGAATTTCTGTTAATTGTCAGTTAAAGACGCGTTTACCTATTTATTTTGAGCACAATGCTGGGCTTTGAATACCCAGCCCTGTTGAATGTTTGACCTTTTTTTATTCCATCTCTCTAAAATAAAACAGCCTACTAGTGTTTTTTCTCTTTGCCTTCAGAGAGAGCTCAGAAGAAATGACCTTCTTCTGCAACAGCCGTTCTTATAAGACTGATGTTGGAGGTGCTTCCAGCCAAGTAAAATAAACACTTTGTGAATGTTAAGTTGGAACTTGGCAGACAAACGTTTTTTTGGACACGGAATTTTTTTGTGTTCCATTTTCATTTGACAGTCTAGACGTTTTATGAGTTCGGGAAGAAATCTGGCCTTGGTTTTTTTTTTTTTTTTGCTAGAAACGTCTGACAACAGCTTCCTCCCTTACATTTGTGTGCTGGCGCCCCTTTAAAGTCCCCCTCCAGACATGTTTTAAACTATGTTTAAAAAATACTCTGCTGTGATTAATATTCTGTTTAACATGATTTTTTCACATAAAAAGTAAAAAAAACAAATGCTGAAAGCTACTCTTTCTCCCTCATCCAACAGCACTTGTGCTAGGTTGACCAGTGACAGAGCAGCGCAAGCTCAATGTTTGAGTGTGTTGTGTGCCAAATCGGTTACTAGTGTACGCATCAGAATATTAAGTGTAGTTGGCTTTTTTTCTAGCTTGTAGCTGACAGTGGCTGAGCATTTGTGGTTTGTTCAACATAGAGTGATATCTGCTATGATGTTACAGTGTATTTTCACCGTGCTGGAGGCTTTACAGACTACAGATTACAGGTGGACAATAGCAATTTGCTAGAACCTGGCACAATGCATATTCTCTTGTTATACAAGATTAATGTGTTATTGTGCGCTGTCCCTGTTTTGAAATAAATAAAATTACAAAATTTAGGTTTCTTTATGCCCTTTTATTGGCTTCTTGAAGTTGTGTCATACCTAATCTAGCTTGCTCGGCGTACGTTTTAAATAGTCAAGGTTTGACATTTCAGGGGCCATAAACAGAAGAAAAACAAATTTTTTTTAGTGGTGGGAGGCTTTTATTTAGTATTTTGTGACATTTTTGTATCCATGCATGTATTCAAGTTGTAGGGTCAGGTGAGTTGTCCAAAGCAATAGGCGGAATTTAAATCAAAATTTGAAAATAAACACAATCTGATCCTTCTGAATCTCATGTTCAATCCAGCCTGGGAGACTAAATGTAGCTTCCTATTGTGTGCTTTCATCTAAACCAGGGATGGGCAACTGGAGGCCCGGGGGCCACATACGGCCCGCAGCCTCACTTGAAGTGGCTCTCAGTACATCTACATGCATTTGAGCATGAAATCTTAAAAGTACAGTGTAAAAATGCACAAAATTACTTCTTGCTATTAATGTTGGTCTGCTGTTCTTGCACTGAAAACAAAATAAATCCCAGTAAGTGGTTATTTTTTATTTGCTTCAAACCTTTTCTATTCCTATTTATACTGTTATACACTGCAAAGGATTTGGTTCTTAAGATAAAACAAACTTAGATTTAGATTTAGATTTCTAGAGTTAAGAATCTTAATTTAAGAAATCTTGTCAAGTGAAACAGATTTAGTGTTTTTATCTTGTTTTTAGACACACCTTTTTTGCAGTGTACATGCATTTGAGCATGAAATATGTTAAGTTACTGCACTGTAAATATATTTTAAATTGCAGTTTCATCATATCTGGTTAAGTGCACGGTCCTATATGTGGCCCTGTGGTAGTGTCCATGAAAAATTGTGGCCCCCTCCAGCATTTAAGTTGCCCATCCCTGATCTAAACTGTCAGTTTCCCTTCTTCTTCGTCTTTTACTATGGACTGCTCTGTATTGTTTTCCGACTGAAAATGACTTCCAGAAAGTGCAGCTCGTTTTCTTCCATGGGATATTGTGGTTCGCTCTCATTTTAACACCCACTTTAGTCTGGTATTTATGAGGTGGTAACTATAGAGAAAAACTGCCTCTCCATGCTGCTGAGTGTTCAGGAGCCGGGGAGCAGCGGGGGCCTCTGCTGATGTACGTTAACTAGAGCGGACAGGCGGGTTTAGGGTTTCTGATGGAGCAGGTTTGATCGGGTCACAACGCGGCTGCAGCCCTGGCGGTGCCGAGGTGAGGCGGGTGTGAAGCCATCCGAGGTTTCCCCCTCCAAGCCCGTCCATACATTACAGGAGTGATGAAGGAGTCTGGGTAATGAGACAGGATGTTTGTACAGTCCTGCCATCCCAAGAGACCCCCCCCCCCATCCGCCCACACTCAATCTACCTCCCGCTGAGCCTGTGGCCTGAACCCCTGACCTCTTCCACTCGCCAACAGTTGCCATATTTGCATTTCCAGTCCACTTAAAGACAGAAGGGGTGACTGAGGGAGCCCCCTCCTCTTCCTCTGCTCGTACAGCAGGCCTCATTCTCATCCCCGTGACCCCCCGCTCGGGCCTACCAACCCGGACAGCAGTCTGGGGTTAATGCACCAAGCACTCCCATTGTCTCTGAATTAATGAAGTGCTCCCTGCCTGTCCCTTCTCATTCAATGACAACAAGACAAATGACAAATGGTAACGTTTTAAATGGCTATCGACACACGCGGGGCGTAAAGTCACAGAGTCACAGCTCGTGTTGGCACCGCGGCCGAGGCCCCGTAACGATAATGCCGGCCGCAGTCGATGCACTTTGGATGTCCACTCTGGGATCAATTTGGATCCTAGCGGCACCGCGCTCCACAACAGGAGAAGGTGGTTTATATTGAAATGGATGGTTCTCAGATGGAGGAGGACGAGTCAGAGCCTGGGAGTGTTTTCACCTCAGAAAATGGAAGGTGGGACTTGAACCTTTTAAAGAATGGCAAGGGAGACCTCTAGTGGAAAGCAGAGGGATCCATCCAGATTGTTGTTGTTGATCAGCCGACATTACCACTGACTGCTCTGTGTGAGAGGGATAAGGAGCATTTTCTTTCATCAGATCATATCAGGTCTCATCATATTAAGCCCACAGCATACTGCGCTGTTTTAGACTTACATTTTATGTCTTTCCACTATGTGCAATTTAATGTTTACTGTATGTAATTTACACAAAGAAACAAGTTTAAACTGCACAAGGTGTCCGCGTTCCACTAGTAACGTTGAACGAGGTTTTACAGACGCTTGTTTTTATATTCACTATTCAAATTGACTACAAGAGATGCACAAAAAATGGGAAAAAATTAAAAAGACAGCCTAAGGTTCAAGTATTTACAGGAAAATGACACTCAAACATATACTACATGCAAACATCATAAATAATAGATCTTAGATGTAATAACTTTAATGATAATAGTTATAATTATAAAGGACTTGGAAATAAGAAGAAAAGGTGGGAAAAATAATAATTTGGGGAGACGCCAGCAGCACAGTGACAGAAAATTACTTTTTTTTCATCCCTACCTACTGTAACTCATTACATCTCAGGCTGAAACTAACCGTTATTTTCATTATAATGAATCTGTTTGTTTTTTTAGTCAATGGCTTGGTCATCTAAAACAACATCTGCAAAATGTTTTGTTTTGTTTGAAAACCCCCCAAAATATTCAATTAACAATGAGAAAAAGAAGCAACTCCTCACAACTGGGAAGCTGGAACTGTGTTTGGCATTTTTGCTATAAAAAAATTGACTTCACTGATCAATAGCTTGTCAAAATGTATTTTTCTATGGATCAAATAATCAATTAATTGTTGCAGCACTAATTAAATCAGCCATCCGGTTAATAATAGAGGATGTATGACTTGATTTCCAATTTTTAGAGAATCAACCGTCTGTCTTATTAAAGTATTGTCATGGAGACCGGAGTGCTTTATGCTCACTTTTTAGGGTTAATTAATGAATCCAGTGCTTTGGATAGGGAATGAAAAATATATCTGCAGAAAGAAAACAAAGTTGGGGAAAAAAATCATCACATACCTGTGGTCCAAATCAGCCTGCCGGTCCTGTCTATCAGACATAAACACACACAGTTTCTTTGTTGTTAACATTAATTTTTATGCTGGTTTCTGGACGAAGTTTGGACGAAACATATTCCCTTATTCCACAATTCCTGTTTTATGTCATAATATTGAAAATGAGTTTAACATTGTGCAGTGTAGGGCTGGGCAATATATCGATATAAAAGATATATCGATATATTTTAAAATGTGATATTGAATTAGACCATATCGCATATATCGATATAGTTTGATTTTCTTTTCTCATATAAATATATTTATTTCAGAAAAAGATTGGCCTATTTTATTTCACAGGCCATGTCACTTTTTGGAGCTTTGATTAACTTGTGACATGTCATATTTGGTTTTGACTTTGACTGAACATTTGCTCTCACTTTGCGATAAAAATATGGGGATATATATCGTATACCGATAATCACCCTGAATATATCAGGATATGACTTTTAGTCCATATCGCCCAGCCCTAGTGCAGTGCTGTTTAAGTATTTATCCACCTTCTTTATTGTCCACACACTCACACTCTGCATCACTGGTGTGTGTGTGTGTGTGTGTGTGTGTGTGTGTGTGTGTGTGTGTGTGTGTGTCAGCCGTGCAGCCCGGCTCTCCAGCTGACAGCTTGTTACGGTGCATCCAACGCTGTAGGTGTGACCTTTTTGACTGACCTTTGACCTCCTGCTGTCATTGCAGTGCTGAGTATCCGCGGCGCCCAGGAGGAGGAGCCCCCGGATCCCCAGCTGATGCGCCTGGACAACATGCTGCTGGCGGAGGGCGTGTCCGGTCCGGAGAAAGGAGGAGGCTCGGCGGCGGCAGCGGCTGCAGCGGCGGCCTCGGGGGCGGTGGGGGCCGACAACTCGGCAGAGCACTCGGACTACAGGGCCAAACTGACCCAGATCAGACAGATCTACCACACGGAGCTGGAGAAGTATGAA
Source organism: Centropristis striata (assembly GCF_030273125.1). Taxonomy (NCBI): domain Eukaryota; kingdom Metazoa; phylum Chordata; class Actinopteri; order Perciformes; family Serranidae; genus Centropristis; species Centropristis striata. Next base: position 14,093,932 of record NC_081525.1, on the reverse strand, counting down.
CAGGTGAGAACACCACACCTGAGATCTTAGAATGGGATTAAAATCACAAATAATCATCAGAATTGTAATGGTATAAAGATAATCTTTATTTAGGGCTTGTAGAACCTGATAATGTAATAGATTCCCGATAATGTAATAACCCCGATAAAGTAATAAAGTGCATTTCCCAATAATGTAATAAAGTATAACATTAATGGAAGGTTTTTGATCAAATCAAAGATGGCGGAAAATCCAATATGGCCGAAAAACCCCATTGAGCTCAGATTGGCCCAAGGGTTCCAGTGATACCTCGTTTGTGAAAAACGGATGAAGGGGTCAAAAGTTAATAAACATTCAACTTTGACCTGTTGGTGGCGCTAGAGCTCTAATGTTATACTTTATTACATTTTTGGTAAAAAGTGTATTACATTATTGGGAAATGCACTTTATTACATTATCGGGAAGTTATTACATTATCAGGTTTTATTACATTTACAATGGACTCAAGTGCAGATTTTTATTACATTATCGGGAATTTATTACATTGTCAGGTTCTACAGGGCAGGATCAAGGGCAGGTAAGGGTTAAGGTTTTAAAAATTCAAAGAAAACAAAAGTCCTTCTGATGAAAAAATACTTAAAAAATACTTTATATTAATATTATTTTCCACTTTCACTGAGTTATTATTTTTTTTCCAACATCAGTCCTGATCATAACTACCAAATATTCATTCATTTTAAGATTTTAACCCTCTAAACGCCAGTTTATTTACAACATGCCACTGTTGTTTTTTATGATAAATACACAAAAGTGTAATTATTTACTCTATTATAATAATATGTTTAATGCTAGGGTATTTTTTTCACTTCTGAGATATGTCAGTGATTCGTACCAATGTAGATTTTGGTGCATTTTTTCAAAAATATACGTATAAGTTATAAGTATATAAGCATACTTAAGCAGCAACAAGCCCAGTGGAACCTTGGAAAACAGCATGTGTTTTGTACTTTTACTTTTTTCTCGATTAAAAGCCTGTAATAATAGAAAACTGTGGTTTTTAGTGGGTTTGTTTGGGTCATTGGAGCTCACTTTTTCCATGATTCAACTCGTTCGCATCTTTTTGTTAGACCCTCTTTGTCAAGTAAACAACCTTGTCTTTCAAACTCCACACCTGAGATTTTAATACAAGCTAAAAAAAAAAAAGAAATGTGTATTCTCCAAGCTCGAGCTGAGATAACCCCTGTGACATGGTAACATTAAATGCTTATCACAATTTCCCCCAACCCCAGTTTTTTCATTGTTCAGGGCGTATTTACCGGGAGCTGAATTATCCACAGAGGCCTCTTCTCCTAAACAAATGGAACTGCTGATTAAAAGCAGTAAAAAAAAAAAAAAAAAAAAACACTGAGTAAAGCACTTTCATGTCAAAAGTCTGTGTTTCTCTGAAGCAGTTTGGTTGATGCAGGACGTCTTGGAAGATGATGACTAAAACCCTTCTTGTGGTCAAAATATATAGTTAAAAAAGATCAAGATGTATTGTAAATTGTGGCGTAAAACTTAAAAGTTCAGATTATGACAACTAACACAAGCTCAATGACAGGACTCCATTGATAGATAATGAACCGGACCATTACTTGATAAAATTAAGATTTTTTTTGTTTGTTTGAAAACTGCTAGAAACATCTGGGATAACCTAAGAACCCAACTAAACATAAAATTATATAACATACGTCTAGTCATTTTGAGACGTTTTAATGCGTAAAAGTTTCATATTATACCTTTAATTTTGTGTATGTGGTGAATATGGCATAGCTTGTCAACCTGCACTCTTCAATTAATTCGTAATTGATTTTTTAATTGTTTATTTGTTTTTCTTTTGTTTTGTTTTGTTTTTTAACTGTAATTATGTATATCCATTGTGAAGCACATTGAGTCTGCCTTGTGCATGAAATGCGCTCTATAAATAAAGTTGAATTGAATTGAATTGAATTGAATTGAATTAATAAATCAGCATCACTATTTGATTCTTGGCTACCTTGGTAGCCATTAGGGCACAAATGTGGATGCATTCTGAAACAATAAGTCAATTATTTGATGAGTTGATCAACAGATAAATAACCAGGACAAAAACAAGACCTTTTGATGATATCTTTCTGGCATTTTGGGAATTGTGATGCTCATATTTCACAACTTTTTCACTGACTTTTTACATATGTTTTGCAATACTTTTCTGCTCTACACAGCCAGAACATGCAGGTACAAGACAGAAAACACAATGTCAGTTAAAGGCTGTGTTTACATTTTCATATTGCTGCTCCATCTCCATCTTGCTCTTCTTTAATACAGACTTTTACTCTTCACTTCAGCCTTAAATCAGGTGAAAAACCTTGTAGATTCAAATGTTTCCTCAATAATATATCTCGCTCTCAGTAAGAATTCACTTTAGATTGTGTTTCCGCCCAGAATAGTCCAGCATATACAGCATGTTGTGTGTCTCTGTGTGTATTCCAAGTAACGTCTGTTGGAAGGGGGGTGGGGGGGGGTGATTTCCTCTCATTGCCTTGATAACCGATGCATTCATGACAATAGCATCCCTTTCAGATGAATGTGAGTAAGACAGATGAACACGCAGATAGACAGACACAGACAAAGCCTGACACGGCTAAATCCAGAGAGAGATCGACGGGAGGAGAAGAAATAAAGAAGAGGAGACAGTAAGAGACGCAGAGTCGGAGTGTAATATCGTGGCAGATTCACGCCTGGTGTCACACAGGGGGATGAATGAAACGTCGTGGCATGTTCGTCTCTCTGGGTGGCTATGCTGTGAAAGTGTGTGTCTGGGAAGGGAACAGCTGTCATTGGTCGCTCTCAACACACTGCCATCACCACTTCTGTTAAATATGAAATATATAACGGCGCTTATATTCCCCCTTGGCTCCGTGAGAGAGCTTGCCCCAGAACTACACTTACCAAACAACTGGGGCTTTTTTTCTTATTATTATTTTCGTTAGATTTGTTGCATCTGTGACTTTTAGCCTTTGTGCATCACTTTAAAAAACGTTCTCGTGTAACCGTAGTGCACAAAAATGCCTGCCATAAAAAAAATGCCATAAAATTATTTAAAAAGTATTATTTTCCACTTTCACTGAAAAGTTCAAGACCGCTCATAATGACAGAATATTCATCAATTTTCTGAATTTTAACTATTTAAATGCCAGTTTGTTTCCATAATGTCACTTTTACAATAGAATGAATGGTTTTATGTTGTTATGGTTATGGGGGAAATGTGGTTTCAATGGGACAGTTTCGTCCTTTAGGGTGTCTGTATTCTGGATAGACAGTTTTTTATGTTTGACTTTCTATAGAAGCTGAGCATGAAAAACTCACACATTTTCCAAAATGTATGCCATATGCATTAACATAGACACAATTATTGAGAAATGAAAACCTAGAACTGTTCCTAAGGATGCACAAGGGTTCAGTACTGTACACACTGTGTGCACATGTGTGTTCCTGCAATGAATTTGAGTCTTATTTTAGATTTTTTTTAACCTCGGGGAAAGTCTTTTTTATATGTCTTCCTGTGTTCACCTTACAGGCATGTAACGAGTTCACCACCCACGTCATGAACCTGTTGCGGGAGCAGTCACGCACGCGACCAATTTCGCCCAAAGAGATCGAGCGCATGGTGAACATCATCCACCGCAAGTTCAGCTCCATCCAGATGCAGCTCAAACAGAGCACCTGCGAGGCCGTCATGATCCTGCGCTCCCGCTTCCTCGATGCCAGGTGTGTGTCTTTGTATACACTCGGCGTCCGTGTGCACATTTCCATACACACCACGCTCCGTGCTGCAAATAACCTCCCAATTTAACAACATTGCAAATCATCATGTGCTTCCCTCTCAGCCTGATATCCATATGAATGGCTGATGTAGGAGGCCTATCATGCTATAAACATGCTGTAACACATGCTGCTTTGCCGCTTACCACACACACTGGGCTGGTTTGCATCTCTGGATGCCATTTGGACCAGCATACCCAGCAAAACTGGCCAATAAGAGTTCCCTGCGTGCTCCATAACGCTAACTGTTTCCCTTTTTTAATGTAATCGCTTGTTCCTTTTGATGCGTGCTTTGGATTTGCATACATTTCTCCAAGGATAAATGTCACTCAAAGTCTGAGTTGGAGGCATAACATTTAAATGAGGCATGCGCTCCCTTACAAAGCTCCCTATCTATTCTCTTGCAAATGATTGTGGTGGTGCAGAGGGGAAGGGGAAGGGAGAGGAAGAGGAAAGCTTTCACTGGTTGAGAGGCACTGCCATGCTCGGCGCCGCTGATTAATCTACTGGCTGCTGGAGCTCATGCTGTGCACATTTACATATTCTCAAGCAGGCTTTGGAGTGCGGGACAGAGATTTTAGCACAAATCTCCTCACCGGTGGATGCATGCATAGAGATTTTACAGGGTTCCCCTGCAGCTTATGTAAAGCCCTCTTTAGATGTGGCACATGCAGACATGACCTGATAGGTGCAGGAGATAAAGGGTCAGTCTACTCATGGGCATCAGCATATGATATATGTGTTAATTCCCATACAGAGGCTTTGAAAAGTGTATGCTTCTATTTCATGTTTTTATCAACGCAGCCTTGTTTCATGTTTTTTCACTGTCAGAGTTAATGTGCTGAAATTGTACCTTTATGGGTTCAATGGCTTGTCACTGGGGCAGGACCCTTTAAGGTACAGCCGTTCTACCCTTGACTTTGTCTTGGGAACATATTCTGTTTGTGCTTTTTTGGGCCTCAAAAAGTACACGTAGTTAGCTAGGGTCCAATACTTCACCCTGGGGGGTACATTAATGTAGAATGTAGCTTGGGGGACTCCGACTGTATTCTCATTTCTGATAGTTTTTATAAATGGACCTCAAGCTATGTATCTTTTTGAGGGCCCAAAAGGTTTAAAGAATATAAAAAAACATTTTTTTAAACAAAGTCAAATAACTTATACCTAAACAAAATTTTAAATCTAACTTTACCAAATCTGTTAACTATTATTACATTATTACATCTCATGAAAGATACTTTGTGATGTAAACACATTTTGTTCCGTATTGTGGCTTGATACCCAGCCCCGCCATTGGCTGATCTTATCCTTTATCAAATCTTCTGTATTATTATTATATATCTGATTAACTAACTGTCATTGAAGTCATTTTTTTCCAAAACTATTATTAGTTTTTAGTTTTTCAACAACTAATAGATTTTGAGTAGATCATAATGGCCCTCAATGTGCTATTATTGTTACTGCCAATTCTGTTTTCAGTTGCCCATAAACAGAGCTGTAGTAAAGCAGTTTTGGGCCAAATTGTTCTCTTGGGTCCTGACAAAGTGTGTCAGAGCAAAACTGCAGCTAAATTGAAAGTTGTGGCGGAGCTTTTCACAAAGCAAGTAATGTTCATCCAAAACAAGACCGGGGAGACCATAAGAGAGCATTTTATTTGAAGTCTATATACTATCACGTTAACATGAATGCTGGGCTCGAGTTTACAAGATAAAGAGTCATCTGAACTCTATTTCTTACAGAGGCATTTCTATCAATTCTGGTTTAAAGTTTTAGTCAGGCGGCTTAGCCAAATAAAGGGGACACGTCGGACAAAAGCACCAATTTTTTTCCACATGCTCTCTATCACTATAGGTTTCAATTTTTGGTAGGAGCCACTTCATCAAGATTGTGGATCGGACATGGCAGCCATATAAAGTCTATGAGAAATGCTATATCTTCCAAGCCAATTAGAAGGTCAATCTTGGTGTCAAAATATACATTTTCTGGGTCAAGGAATCATTTAAAACTATTGAGAATATCACTAGATGATTTTTTATCAAATAGAAATGTTCATTTTCACCCAGACTGGTAGGTCTTCACGTGCTGCAGCATGGAATCCTGAGCTGAAAATGAATCAATGTTCACGGGAGAGTGCGGATTAGCTGCCATGTACACTGCTCAAAAAAAATCAAGGGAATGCTTTAATCTCATGTCAGATCTCTAGTGATATTCTCAATAGCTTTAAATGATTCCTTGACCCAGAAAATGCATATTTTGACACCAAGATTGACCTTTTAATTGGATTGGAAGATATATTGGTTCTCATAGACTTTATATGGCTGCCATCTCCGATCCACAATCTTAATGAAGTGGCTCCTACCAAAAATGTAAACCTATAGTGATAGAGAGCATGTCGAAAAATGTTGGTGCTTTTGTCCGGCATGTCCCCTTTATTCTTAAATCTGGTCCTAAGCCTCCTGACTATTTAGAGACTTTGTTGGATAGCGATGCACACTGCTATCCCCACTAAGCTGTTGTGATAAACATAACATTCTGTTTTACCTTCCGATGATCTCTTTGCAGACGGAAAAGACGAAACTTCAACAAGCAGGCAACAGAGATCCTGAACGAGTATTTCTACTCGCACCTCAGTAACCCCTACCCAAGCGAAGAGGCTAAAGAAGAGCTGGCAAAGAAGTGTGCCATCACAGTTGCCCAGGTACACCACAGATCAGTGCACCCCACACTGCACCACCTGTAGGAAATACTACAGCACACAGACGAGTGAGACAAACATGATTTCTAATCTGAAGCAGCTGTGAGCGTCTTGGCAAGTAACCTAAGTTTTCTGACTGTCATGAGTACCGACAGCTCCTCTAATCTTTTACAGTACCTCTCATTGAGACAACAAAGGACTCAAAGTATAAATATGCCATGTCATAACTTTGTTGTCTTGTAATTCAAACCAGACAGCTATTTTTGACCGATGACTTTGTTTTTATTGAAGTAAGACAACACTGCTGTCATAGTTCTTATCTAATCATATAGTGGAACATGTTTTCTTAAAATACACAAAATATAAAAAAAAGTCCAGAGTCAGCAAAAGGACTTACAGGAGCTGCGATAGAAGTACAACCCCCATTGCAAAAGAGTTGATGCTGTCTAAAAAATGTGAATAAAACAAAGTATAATCATTTGATTATTCTTTTTTGACATGTACTCAATTCAAGCACTGTACAGATAAACTATATTTAATGTTCAGACTCATAAACTTTATTGTTGTAAATGGATTCAGAATTTGTTGCCTGCATCACGTTCTAAAAAAGCCGGGACAGGGTTTACCTCTGTGTTACATCATCTTTTCTTTTAACAATACTCAGTAAGCGTTTAGGGACCGAGGACACTGATTGTTGAAGTTATGAAAGTGAAATTCTTTCCCATTCTTGCTTGATATACGACTTCAGTTGCAGTCCAGGGTCTCTGTTGTCATATAAAGACATCATAATGCACCACACATTATCACTGGGAGACAGGTCTGGACTGCAGACAGTACCTGAAGTCTTTTCCTGTGAAGCCATTCTGTTGTAACACATGCAGAATGTGGCTTGGCATTGTCCTGCTGAAATAAGCAGAGACGTCCCTGGAATCGAAGGGTATCCAGTGTTTGTTTTCAGAAAAAAATGTTTAGATTCTCTGCATCTTTTAACCCTCTGGGGTCTATGATCGTGCCGTCCTGATCAGATCATGTGACGTTTAACAACAAAACTAGGTCACATGGAGCGCTGCTACCAACTTCACTCCAAAGTACAGACTTGAAACTTTCTCCCAGTTTTTGTTTGACATTCCTAGGTCACGTAAAACCAAAGATATGATTAAATTGATAGTAATATTTGAGCATTGGTGTAGCTCTCTGTGTAATTTCACACATAGTTTGTTTTGAAGAGTTGAAGCTAACAAGGAAAAAAAAAGGCCTATAAATAGACATGTTTTTATGGGACTTTTTTGTATAAAGTTTTATTATATTTTATTTTTACCTTTTTATATGTTCATATTTGTATCCTATGTTTACATTTTCAAGTTCCAAAACAGTTCATTGAGCATATTTGTGGTTTTTATTGTAGTAAATAGTATAGTTTTTCAATTCGGATTTCATGATTTTTGGGCTCAGTATGTTGATGAAGTAGGTTAAAGTGAGAAAAAAATTGTCAGAGCATATAGGTGAGGAAAATATTATTATGGATACTAAATATGGGTATAGTAAACATTTTTCTGTGGTACATGAAGGGCAAAATCAAAAGTATTCAAAAACAGCCAAAATAGGCTCAGACCCCAGAGGGTTAATGATATTATGAACTGAAGATTGTTGCAATTGTGTGTTGAGAAATGTTGGATTATTTGCTCACACAGTTTTTCACAAAGAGGTGAACCTCGGCCCCAAAGAGGATGCCCCTTTCATACCCAATCATGATACTATCACCTGTTACCAGTGAACCTGTTGTTTTTGAGCGACCATAAGTCTTTTGTTCGCCCTGTCCCAACTTTTCTTTAAATCTGTTGCTGGCATAAAACTAAAAAATCAATGTAGTTGATAAGGTAAAATATAAAGTATATTGTCCTTGTACAGTTTTCAATTGAATATATATAAAAAAAGTTATTTAAGTAAAAGTAAAAGTCATTATTGCATTCTGTCTGCTTTTGGAATCGGGGTTGTAGATTTAATCACTTTTATAATTGATATTTTTCAATTTTTTACTTTCCTTTTCTTTGTCTCATATGATTATATTATATTATTATATTATATGATTAAATTAATGTTTTTCATCAAACATTTGCCCCAATCAGAAAAAGATCAATAGGTTAATCAACTGTGAAAATAATAATTTCAGCCCTACAGTATATGGAAGTAATTAGCAAGACCATTAGCCTCTGAAAATTAGCCCTGCAATCATTTGAGGCATGTAAAGTGCAATGATGATTTAGTATAAATCTCACAGTAATTTACCAAACATCTAAAGACACTTGAGATGTTTGTGCCAATCCTGCTGACGAGCGAAAAGAGTCAAATATTTAGGCAGTTTGTTTTTTCATCTTTGCATTCTAGCGCTCAACTTGTTTCAATCCTGTGAGAATTGATAATAAGGAAAGCACCGCCAAGGTAAACAGCAGTTTGTGTTTTGAATCCATCATTTGGGAATGGATTGTTTTCTCAATTGGTTTCATTAATTTATACCAAATGATTTGAGGATGCATCTGGGCCTGATTGTGGAAGCTGCTCAGCGGCTGAATGATTTGTAGAGTTTCCGTTTCTTGGCCATAATAAAGGGGAATGTTTACCTACGCTGTGTATTGGAAACTTTGCAGGATTGATTTGGTTTTCATTTTAATGTTGTTTATCATTAGCGCTGGGATTACCCCCCTGGCTTCATCTGGGAGTCCATTAGCAGTAATGGGTGTTAGCGGATGTTGACTGATTGGTGCTTGCGTGAGTTCTGATGATAGCAGCAGTCATGGTGACATAATGAGACTGTTATTGGCAATCATTCCATTCTGGCACTAATGCGGATTCACAGCACCAGTCTATGTAGCCCCTACCTCTGACAAAGGCTCTCTGCAGTGTTACACATGCCATTAAGGCCATGCAAGCTAAAGACTACCCTGATATCTTTGAATGTCTTTGCCCTCAAATGTGCCGAGGCTCTGTGTGTTAAGATTGCATGAGCATTAAACTACATTCTCTTCTTTGTCTGCCCCAGGTTTCCAACTGGTTTGGGAATAAAAGAATCAGATACAAGAAAAACATTGGTAAGTTCCAAGAAGAAGCCAACATGTACGCTGCGAGAACTGCCGTGAATGCGGCTAATGCATCCTCACATGGAAGCCAAGCAAATTCACCCTCAACTCCAAACTCTGCAGGTGAGACAGGAAGTCCCTGGCTCTGCTCAGCTAATAGACATGTACCTCCTCTCTGTGCATTACTACAACTAAAACACTATTGCAATATATCAGTCTGAGGCTATTTTAATGCTGGTGCTGGTGATTTGTAAGGAATGAAGGAATTAGGACTAACAAAAAGGCATTTCTTCTACAAGGGACTTGCCTATCACCTGGTAATGCACCATTACTATATCGAACAGGTTAAACGTTTCACCTTAACAAGAACAACCACCCCTCTACAGCAAAGCTGTGTCAGAGATTAGCCAACCTGAGCCCCATGCCAAGTCTCCCTATGCTTACTGTCCTTTTGTCTTCATCTCAATTAATCATATTCATCATGTATGACTATTTAACTCTGTATTCATCATGTTCTGCTGTATTGACATTGAAAGGATTGGTCTCCTGATATTCTATACTTCTTTCCTGTTGTCAACAAATCACATAAAAAGACAAAATTAACAATAAATGTATTCCTCGGAGCCATAGAGTTCTATTGTTGTCCAAAAAAAATTGTAAAAACAAATCAATGAGCTCCCTTGTAAATACTCATTATCACCAAATCTGTACCAATAGTCCCTCAAATATGCACAATTTGCTTTTGCACAATTGGCTTTTTGCTTTTAGAAAATATATATTTTTAACTGAAACCATAGCCTATAGGCCTATTTATGACCCAAGATTTTAAATCTTCAGTAGAAACGAATGGCTTGTCACTGTGTAGCAACATTAAATTTGTCTTTTTAAGAGACTTGTTGACAATAAAAAAATAGAATATTGCTTGCCTTATCTTTCAAACCTACACACTAAACATTATTTTGGGAATTTGTGTATTTTCTGTCTTTTCAGGAGAAATGTTAACCTAGCTTAGAACAAGTATGGGAAGCAGATGCTAACAGCTAGCTTAGATACGTAAAAAAAAGTTAACAAATATATTGTTAGAACATTCCAAAGCTTATTTATTTACATGGTATATCCTATTGTACCAAGTAGTCATGAGATACATTAAAAAGTCACACAAGTTTTGTTGGAATGTGCATTTTGTCATATTTGACAGAGCTAATGTAAGGCTAAAGTTAGCTATTCCCCCCTAGCATAACAGTAAGCTAACAGTAAAACTAAATAACGGTGGTGGGATGTAACTAAGCACATTTACTCAAGTACTGTACTTAAGTACAATTTTGACGTTCTTGTACTTTACTTGAGTATTTCCATTTTATGTAACTTTATACGTTTTACTCAACTACATTTAGCTGACAGCTTTAGTTACTTTTCAGGTCAAGATTTAACATAAAAACATGATCAGTTTAAAGTTATTAGACTTTTTTTTTTTTTTAATTAAACCTCAAAACAGTATATTAAGTAGTTAAAATGAGCCCTATCTTTACAAAATTAAAATGGTGATCAATACAAATAATCTAAGAATATATTTGGAATATATAAAACAATCTGAATGGGGCCATACTGCATAACGAGTAACTTTACTTTTAATACTTTAAGTACATTTTGATGCTGATACTTTTGTACTTTTACTTCAGTAAGTTTTGAATGCAGGACTTTTACTTGTAGTGAAGTAATTTCACAGTGTGGTATTTGTACTTTTACTTAAGTAAGGGATACTTCTTTCACCACTGCTAAACATACATACGTACATAACTCTAAAATGAAAATTATTTTTTAGAGAAAACGAAATTATACTGATGATTTCACATTGGAATAGACAGCAAGAAAGGGCATTGTGACTGCCTTTTCAGTCCCCCCCCTGGTTGTAGCTTAGCCATGAATAACCTCTTAACAACACTAATATACAAATTACTTTCTTACTTTTATCTTTAGAGGTAAAACATATACTTGACACAAACACTAGTGATGTGCCAATGAAGCCTCATGAAGTATTTTCTCTATTTTCTGATCCCACTAGATGGTGCTCTTAGTTTAAAGAAAAAGGCTCAAGCAACAGTAGGCTAAATAACTGTTCTTTTAGTCCTTTGTTGAACATAGAAGAAAAGAAAAAAGAAAAATCAAGCAGCTTCTTTCTTTTCTCTCTTTCGTGACTGCTTATTTCTTTTATTAATAAATTAAATTAACAGATTGTACATTTTGTCATTTTTAAATTAACTTGAGTTGTAACAGGGTAGGCGTAATAAGCTATGCTTCAGCCTGACGCCTTTTCGGTCCAAATGTCTATCATCAATTTTCTTTCTCTGTTTACTTATTGTTTACTTTTTATCAATGTTTTTTTTCTGGTTTGTTTCTTCTGTTTTCATGACATGTATTGACCGAAATAAACGGAAACGAAACATAGAGTGCCATCTAGTGGGCTCAGAAAATAAAGAAAATGCTTCATGAGGCTTCATTGGCACATCACTAACAAACACCTCTTGTGTCAGGATACAGCTGTATCTCCTGTGTCCTCATGTGTCTGTTAGTTTTCTCTTGGCTCCATTCCTTTCATCTAACAGAGCCTGTCTGGCTGCTAGCTAACCTCTGCATGGTGCTCCTCCAGGCTGCTGCCTGGACTGGCTAACTTGCTTACCCTGCTTGCTCTCTGTCTCTCTGTGATGCGACTGCTCCCTCTCTCCTTTCAGGTTCTGCTGGCTCTTTTAACATGTCAAACTCCGGGGACTTGTTCATGAGCGTGCAGTCTCTCAATGGGGACTCGTACCAGGGGGCTCAGGTGGGAGCCAACGTGCAGTCACAGGTAGGGCCGCGAGCTGCACAGCAGATAATATAGGGGCAGACTCACCTCACTTCCCAGTAGATATTTTGACTTGTCATGCATAGGCGTAACTATTATTAATGAGACTAATGTCTTATTCAAGCAATATCCTAACTCCTAACTTCAGTTAACTCGTTTTTAATGCAGACTACAACTACAAATGTAACATATTAATCAAGCTAATGTGGCCTTTTTTTTAAAAACTAAATAAGGTGTTACTGCAAGACTAGCAATGTTAGTAACCGTCTTGGAGCAGTGTGTGAACACTCCCAAGTCGGAATAATGGCAAGTGTTCTTGTTTCCCCCATTCAAACCTTTCGTGAATGCAGAATTAGTCATGTTTGATTTTTTTAATTTTACTTAAAGGGGACATATTATGAAAAACTAGTAAAAACTAAACTGCTTGCTTGTGCACATACATTAGGGTAGTGATGTGCCAATGAAGCCTCATGAAGCATTTTCTCTGTTTTCTGAGCCCACTATCTCATGCTCTTGGTTTGAAGAAAAAGGCTCAAGCATAATTGTGCTTTTAGTCCTTTGTTGAACATAGAGCGCCATCTAGTGGGCTCAGAAAATACAGAAAATGCTTCATGAGGCTTCATTGGCACATCACTACATTAGGGTATCCAGTATTGAAGAGACAACGAAGCTTTGTGAACCATTTATTGTCTGAGCCGACTAGATGGTGCTCTTTGTTCAACAAAGGGCTGAAAACACACTCAATTACCATTGCTAGAGCCTTTTTTTTTAAAGCCAAGACCGCCATCTAGTGGGGTCAAAAAATAAAGCAAATAGTTCACAAAGCTTCGTTTTCCCTTCATTAGTATCTAGAGTGCCTACCTACCTACCCACAAACTAAAATAAGACAAGACATTAATTTTATGTGTGCTGCCGAGGTCAGAAAAAGGGATAAGCTCTGGAAAACTCCCAGGTCTGTCACTTGATGCTATCGGGCCCAAAAAGGCTTTTTCCTGTGGACTTAAATTGGGAAAGAGGCATTTTTAAATCACCAGAAAGGGGTTTTTTGTATTTTGACCAGAACAACCCCAGCAAAATTCACTATCTACTCCTAGAATTTGATAAGTTTGTTCCAATAACATTAGGAAAGTCTCTAGCTGAACACTGAGCAACTTTCATAGGAATAAACACAGTCCACCTCTCTTTTTTCTACATCCATGGATTCAGCAAGCCATTCAGATTTGGCTCTCCTTCCTATGTCTTAGCATGCTTATTAGAAAAAAACTGCCCCTCCCATCTGAGTTTCTCCTCCCACGGATCTATCTTTGCAAAGCTGTGCCATATTTTTCTAACAAGATAAACAAGCAAACTGGGCTTTTTGGGGGAGAAACAGACAGGCGCCAAAATGGAGTGTTTCGGACGGAGGGTACATTCAGACAGACAGTATGAGAAAAATGATGGCGTTTTTTTTAAACATTAAAGCATGTAAACATGTTTTGGTAAAAACCCAAAATACAAGTATGAATCTGAAAAGGAGCATAATATGTCCCCTTTTATATTTATATACATTTAACATTTAATATTGCTGTCTGAAAATATCTTGCCAACCTAAATATTGCAAGCTTTGCCGTCATGAAGCACTCTTGATTGTTTATTGTTTACCATATGAAACAGATTGATTCAACTTCATGTCCATTACATATGTTTTACCCCGGTCATGTACTCCTCCATTGCAGTCCTTCTATATAAAACCACCAGCTTACTGGGAACTAATGTAACAGATCTATCACAAATGTTACTAATTCTACCTGCTGTGTGTCCTGCTTTGGCAAATTCTAATGTGTGTTGTGAAAAATGACTATACAGGCTTGAACTGGCTCTTTCTTCACAGTCTCAAGGGGCAGAATATTTCTCACAATGTGTTCACCATGTTCAAAGTTTTTATTTTAACGAGCAAAAACCCAAAGTTGTGTTTTTTTTTATTCTGAATTTCTTTTTTGTTTGTTTGATTGGACCTTATTGTCTCCAAGGATGTACTTGCAGCAGTGTAGTCTTGTTGTCTCTCTCATCGTCTTGTCATCCCTCTGTCTTTTCTCTTGTGTTGACTCTGACCTTGCTTTGTTTGTTGTTTCTGAATGTTTCAGGTGGATACCCTTCGCCATGTTATCAGTCAGACAGGCGGATACAGTGAAGGACTCACAGCCAACCAGATGTACAGTCCGCAGGGCATCAATGTAAGGATTCTTTTTTTCTCTCCTTCTTCTTCCTTTCTCTCCCTACCAATTATTTCAAAGCCATAGGGCTCAGAATGCCACTTAGTAGGACTTGTCTCTGCTCCATGGTCACCTAGTTGATTGCTTCTGTATCGCTCGCGCCACGGGCAGCACGATGCCCAGCGTACGCAGGCGTGTGGCCGGCCGCACACATGCAGAGCCGCCGTCTGAGCCTGTCATGTCGGATCAGGCCTGGCGTAGCACCTGCAGCCACGTACAGTCAGCCGTGAGCCAACTGCACAAACAGGTGACACCTCCTGCACCGGACTTCAAATCCCTCTGACCACCTGACCTGTGATTAGCTGCCCCCCCCCCGGGGCCAGAAGCTCCCCATTAAAGCCTCCGAGAGACAGCAGTCCCGCTAAAAATAAAACCTCACGCCACTGGAAACAACTCCTCATGTGCCATAGGGGTGTGTTCCCCTCATGTTTGTCTTATTTTGCAGCAGAGTTCAGGGGTAGAAGTGGGGGTTTGTGGAGTGGGGGGGGTTGGGGGGGGATTGCTCGCTGGCGGCTGCAAACAGTAGGGAAATTCACAGCGACAAGCCATGTCGTAAAGGGGAAAATCGATAAGACAGACACAAGGAGAGCAGAGTGTGGACTTGGGACAGCAATCCAAGCGCATTGCTCAGATCATGTTCCTGCCACACTAATGGCCCTGACAGCGAGCCGCGCTCAGAGGACGAGGACGGTCACAGCCGCGGCTGGGTTCCTCCGCTGTCGTCGTCGTGCCTCAGTGGCCATATGATAATCAGATGAAATGTCTCCCGTATAAAAACATGTATGTGTATTCAAATAGGCTTCCCGGCCGCTCCGAGCGCATCCCACAGCCAGCTGTGCTAACCCTGAGAGGCCGCTAACGTATTCAGGCCCTGTTCTTTCTCAGTCCTTTGACCTCACAGATACGGTTCTCCTTGGACGCCTGCTTGCTCTACCACATCTTACACTGCCACAATATGCTGTGTTATTCACTTTTATACCCTGTAAAGAAGCCCCGCGATGCATAATGTAAGAGCAGGATATCTGTCTGCCAGGCTGTTTGCCTGTGATTTATGTAGCTAAGGCTAGTAAGTTACCAATTTTGGCTCTTCACTTGCATTTTTATACCGTGCGCCGCAGTTTTCTTTGATAATGATGTTTTTTTCGAAGCAGTGGTATTTTCTGTCAAAGTTGTTAATCTTGTACGGTGTGTGCTCCAGCTCTTCTGGCCTTTTTTAGCTCTAAAATGCAGAGTGCAGAGGAGATCCAGATGGAAGTTTTTTTTGTGTTGTCAGAATGAACACATACTTTATCGCAGTTAATTTCAAATCAGCACACAACTACAACACATGAATTGTGTAAAAAGCAAAGGTCTGGGCTGTAGCAGGCTGAGTTTTAAAGATACAGTGAAATACTGGAATCATATGGAGATTTAATAACGCTGGCATTGTCATTTTCAAATGGGTTCTTTGACCTTTGTGAATGGGGCCTATGGTTCTATGGTTCTATGGTTCTATCGGTACCCACAAGTCAAAATTACCTTACCTGTTTTTGTGTGTTGATGCTGTCACGATATTTGACTTTATTATTATTATTATCATTATTATTATTATTATTATTATTATTATATTGTATTTTTATTATTACATTTTATTATTATTATTATTATTATATTTTATTATTATATGCATTATTTGTTATATAAAATAATATAAGTCTCTGACAGTGTCGGCCAAAACTGAACTATATTATCTTCATGAAGGCAGAATTTATAGAGTATTTATAGACTGGATCTCACGAGAATGAACATGTGTACCTAATAAAGTGGCTGTTGAGTGTTTATCTGAAAAGGCAAAAACATCAGCCGGTCTCAAACATACCCATGTTGGGGCTCAACCCAGAAGGAGGGAAATTCTGTATTAATGATTCTGAATGCACAAATAATTGAATTTTTATTGAAACCGCAACATGCATGAAGCTCTCTGACTGAAGTATTGTGGTGCTTCAAGATTTTATTTTTCAGACTGTAAGTGTGTAAACAGTGTATGGCATTCACATGGCTCTCAACCATAGACTGTATATTAATATACAGCCCCAAATCTTAAAATTCTTTATCTTCTAATTTCTTCTAAATGGGGCCATTATTTACACATTTAACATCATATTCTCTTGAAGAATATTTTTCCTAGCAACTGAGACCATAGTGTTGTCCTAAAAAAAATGAGGTAATAAATCAAGTGAGAAGTTGACTAATTTTGTATTGAGATAGATAGGACCCAAATGCTTCGGCAAGCGATATCAGCGCCCCCTGTTGGATTTTTTGGTAGACTGCAGGCTTAAGACAAGTTTTGCCGGTTTTGCCTGCTCTCAGCGTGGTGATAGCTAGTGATGTGCCAATGAAGCCTCACGAAGCATTTTCTCTATTTTCTGAGTCTGGTGCTCTTGGTTTAAAGGAAAAGGCTCAAGCAATAGTAATTAATTGTGCGTTTAGTCCTTTGTTAAACATAGACTGCAGAAAATAAAGAAAATGAGGCTTCATTGGCACATCACTAGTGATAGCTGAGCCGCTAGCTAACAGCTAATGACACCACGTACAGCCCTAAAAACAGCAATAATGTTGACAAATCTCACAGTGTAACCTGAGGGGGAACCACATTATGCTTCTGGGTCGACCCACATAGACCCACATAGACATGGTCTGCTTTCATTCCAATTCACTATATTGGGAGCTATATTAGGATTTTTGAATTTTGGCCGTCTAAAATTGGTCTGAAAAAATCCCATATCGGTCAGGCTGTAATCTCAAGACACAATGAGAGACTTAAAGGAAATATCTCATGTAAAATTCACAGATTGGATAATGACTGAGCAGACACATAATGCATGCTGTGGATGA
Organism: Centropristis striata; assembly: GCF_030273125.1. Classification (NCBI taxonomy): domain Eukaryota; kingdom Metazoa; phylum Chordata; class Actinopteri; order Perciformes; family Serranidae; genus Centropristis; species Centropristis striata. Next base: position 14,076,376 of record NC_081525.1, on the reverse strand, counting down.
TTACAGCCATAATTACAATTTTGAAACAAGCAGAGCGCCACCAAAGTCAGACATTATAAAGCCTGACCCCTCCACTTTTGATTACACACTACTGTCTGCCGACTCAAATAACAGCGTTTTGAAATGAAAGGCTGTCGAGGACCATTTCCACTTTTCTGATGGCTTTAAACTTACTATTAATATCCTAAATGCTCTTTAACAGGCCTGTCTGCGGGAGGAAAGGCCCTCCATCGCTCTGATTGTATGTTAATTCCTGCTGTCAGCGTCATTATGACGTTGATTGTACTTGTTTTGTTTCAGAGGTCTTTTCATACAATTTACATATATTATTCATATTGTTGAAAATGAAAGTGACAGGAACTTATTTCAAGACAAAATCTCGCACAGCTTCTCTTCTGTGTATTTTCTTCATTATATGAATTTGAATGTGCAGTGTATGACGATGGGGGCGGAGGAGAGACTGTAATTCACTCCATTTCTGCTCGGTTGAAAACATGATTTTATATATTTTTTTTATGTCAGTCTTATTCTGAAATATTGGCTGTAATTTGAGCAAGGTTAGCTTTTCCCTCCAATCCAGGAGGCAATTTGGCTTTAGGCATTGTGCGACTGTGTGGTAAAGTATCCCGGCTCATACACCGCGGTGCCCTGAGGACTTCCATCCGTTGTACCTCGCTGTGTTTGACCCAGCTGCATGGACTAATGAATATTCAATTCAATTCAACTTTATTTATAGAGCGCATTTCATGCACAAGGCAGACTCAATGTGCTTCACAATGGATATACATAATTACAGTTAAAAAAAAAGAAGAAAACAAACAAACAATTTTAAAATATCAATAACGAGTTAATTGAAGAGTGCAGGTAGACAAGCTATGCCATATTCACCACATACACACATACTTACTCACACATGTGGACCCACTCCCACAACCACACACGCACACACGCACGCACACAGTTCAACCGAATGCTGTTGAAAAAAGTTTTTAATCTGTTTTTAAAAATGGCTACTGATGTGGCATGTTTAACTGTGTCAGGCCACTTCCGCGGGGCATAAACACTAAAAGCTGCTTCTCCTTCTTTGGATCTGGTGTGAGGGATGAGTAAGTTGCCACTGCCTGTTGACCGAAGTGTTCTTGCTGGGGTGTAAGTGATGAAAATATCTGTGATGTACTGAGGTGCAAGGCCGTGTAGTACTTTATAAACCAGGAGCAGTATTTTGAAATCGATTCTTGTTCTAACGGGTAATCAGTGCAAAGATTTAAGAATGGGTGTGATGTGTTGATATTTCTTGGTGCCAGTGAGAATACGTGTAGCTGCATTTTGAATTAGTTGTAACCTTTGAATACTTGATTTGGAGATTCCAGTGAATAAATCATTACAGTAATCTAATCTACTCGTTATAAATGCATGGATTAATTTTTCTCAAATTTTTCTTTTTTCCTCTCTCCTTCTCTCAGGCAAACGGCGGCTGGCAGGATGCTCCGACCCCCTCATCAGTGACTTCACCCACAGAAGGACCCGGAAGCGTTCACTCCGACACCTCCAACTGATTCTCCACTCTCGCTCCCTCGTCCTCTGCTTCCGAACTTCCTCCACCACTGCTCCCCACAGCCACATCTCCTCAAACTTACCCCCGTCGGGACTGGACGTGATGTGATGTGCGGACACAGCTGGGGTCCGGGATGACATTTACGGACAAATATTTCACTTTTCCTATCTGGACTACGGTTAGCAGCCTGCGTAGGGGACTCATATCCACACTTCACAGTTTGTACAGTTTCCACTTGATGTCCATGTTGCCTCTTTGTATTTCTCTTACATTATATATCCACACAGTAGGCACACAGTTAGCAGCGTAACGCCCCACGTCTTGTAAATTGAGATGCTTCCACACTACCTCTATTCGAAATAATAACAACAACAGAGAAAACATTTCAAAAAGCTTTGGTTTTACAAATTTTTTATAATTATTGGAATTCTCCTGTACGCCACACCCTGCCCTGTCATAACACCTCTGTCTTTATTATTCTCTTCATCTATATCAGGGATGGGCAACTAGAAATGCTGGAGGGGGCCACAATTTTTCATGGACACTACCACAGGGCCACATATAGGACCGTGCACTTAACCAGATATGATGAAACTGCAATTTTAAATATGTTTACAGTGCAGGAACTTAACATATTTCATGCTCAAATGCATATATAACAATATTAACAGGAATACAAAAGGTTTGAAGCAAATAAAAAATAACCACTTATTGTGATTTATTTTTTTATCAGTGCAAGAACAGCAGACCAATATTAATTGCAAGAAGTCATTTTGTGCATTTTTACACTGCACTTTTAAGATTTCATGCTCAAATGCATGTAGTTGAACTGAGGGCCACTTCAAGTGAGGGTGCGGGGTGTATGCGGCCCCCGGGCCTCCAGTTGCCCATCCCTGGTCTATATAGTGCCAAAGTTCAACCCTGGAGGTGAATTTTGATAACATATTCATGTCATGTCCTTCCATATCTCATGCCATTATTTCTCATTACGTTAATCCAGGTAATATCCAGCCTTGATTTATATAGTTTGTATTCACAACTTCTACAGCAGGCAATGACATATAAGGCATTTATTATTTTATTGCCAGAGAAGCAGGTTTTCTGCTCATATGCAGTTACAATAATGCAAACAATTTTTACGCAAGCAATTAACAAACGGAGTAGGAAGAGAGTTGAAGTTCACATCTGCAACGTTCAAAGAAAAATTGACTTGAAACACTAAATCGATTACAGCATTAGCAGCGATTACATAACATTAATATGTATTAAAGCACAATAATAACACCTAATGATTTAACTTCACATTTGTAAATGTCAGAGAAACTTTAGGATTGAACATATATGGAAGATGTACATACAGTACATGATCAGACATCGTCAGGGTGTGTCGGTGACATCATCAGAGCCAAATACTGCTGGGAACCAAATCCAAACACTCAACATGTTGCAGGTCTTTTCTCATAATTCACTTTTTTTTTTCTTTGTGGATGATCCTGAAAGTGATGGGACGTTTTGAGCACAGATCACATTTTTGGCTCTTCTTAAATTTAATCTATAGTGCATTATTTATAGTGAATTATAATTAATTGAAAATGCTTCATGACAACACGCATAAATACACATTATGCTTTCTGATGCACTATATCAACAGTAACGAAAAAATATAGGTAAAATTATTTAAAAATTTGAGTGGTGGACAACAAACACATTTCCATTACTACATACTTAACGTATAGATACTCAATGAAGTACTTTAATACTTAGTTTTAAAAGTATTTTAGTATTCAGAAGCAGAGGTGGAAAGTATTTGAATCTTTTATTTGAGTAAAATGACCACAGTGTAAAGATTATGGAGACATTTCAGAATATATATATATATATATATATATATATATAATGTAATTATAATTATGATGGCGGTAAAATTACTTTATATACTGTTGGGTAGATTAATCAACTATTAATTAATAACAATATAAAAAGTAACTAGACACAGCAACAAAATAAATGTAAATATAATTACGAAAGGGAAAAGCAGCAGATCTTAATATTTGGAAGCTGGAATAATAAAATGTAATGAAATGATACATTTATTAAACAAGTTGCCAATTCATTTTCTATAAAGTGACTTTTGTATATTTTGTATACAACATTCTTAATATATAAAGTCATTAGTACAGTACTTGAGTAAATGTACTTAGTTACTTTCCACCACTGTTTGAAAGTAAGTTTTCTTGCTAATGTCGCTGCACTGTTTCTTGTATTGTTTCCACAGTGCATTAACAGAACTTAATGACCGAATGCACTGACTGAAGTATAATCTATAGTATTCACTTTTTATTCCACTTATTTATGCTAACGAGTCGAGTTGCAGTGAACTCAAGTAATCCTCGAGTTATCTTCACTTCACTTGGTTCACCTCACGCTCTCTTCTGTGCTCTGACTGAGCTCAGTGTGTGTGTGTGTGTGTGTGTGTGTGTGTGTGTGTGTGCGTGTGCGTGTGTGTGTGTGTGTGTGTGTGTGTGTGTGTGTGTGTGAGGAGCTCATCCTCCAACACAGAGAGCAGTGGAGGCTGCAGCCTGATAGAAATTGCCATCAAAGTGTAAAAAAGTAGATAAAAAATAGAGAAAAGAACCAGTAATGCGGAGCTTATCAATACTACAATCTGTAATAATTTAGCCCTGTTTTTTGGTCCCCACACCTATACAACATATCATATTTTAGAAACAAAATTCATCAGCTGACTTCAAAATACTGAGAGCCTTCGTAGAAAGTAAAAAATTCAAAATTTAGTGGTCTAAAAGTGAAAAGTTTTCAAAAAAACTAGACACATGCACTTAAATAATGTTCTCAAGTAAATGTACTTTGTCAGAGTCCACCTCTGCTTATGGAGACTCATGTTATAAACTAGATGTTGACTGATTGGCTTTTAATAAATTATGAATACATATACTCACCTATACACTCACCAATCAACTCATAACATAAGCCATATCATTGTATGTGTTAGGTAAAGCTACTTTCCCTAACACAAACAATTACAGCTGCAGATAGCTCTTCTGTCATATTATGTGTACGAGCAAAAAGATAATTTTCTGTGCTCAAAATGTCCCTTTTTCACGCAGGATCACAAATATAACTCCATATGCAGTCAGCGCTGAACAAACTGCCCTCTGATAAAATAATATTTGAAAGAGAAAGGCAATGTTTCAGCAGCGTTCAAAAGTCCCTTCGCTTTTTGTTTGAAATGACACTAAAAACACATCCCCATCCATCCACACCAACCCGATCCAAAATGTGAAATTAAATTTGTGACCTTTGTTGTATGTACAGTATAGTCTGTGGTCTAACATGTATACATGATTACAGTAGTCCTCATGAGATATCAGCATTTACATACTTTGATACCAAAAAAAAGGCAGAATTTTTATCCTCTACATTGGGATCAGCTTTATTGACACTTTCTTTTTTTCCTCTTTTTATTATCTACGGTACTAGTGAGCATCCCATAGTGCTCCAGTACTCTGTATTCAAAGCCAAAAAACACAGTTGGAATACAGTAGTGTTTATATGAAGTAAAACGGAAACAAATACCCTGATGGCACACAAATCCAGATAATGTTTGGATATATTTTTGTCTCCATTTTGTGAATAACTCCTTTTTTGTTTTGTTTTCATTTGATATTATTTTGCTTTTCTTTTTTAATGCTACCATTATATGTGAATTAGCCCAAGAATGCTCTATATACAGTATGTAGATATGCACCTTTACTCTTTTTTTGCATCTTTGAATTTGGACAGTAGGCATTTTAACGCATTGTGATGGAGTTCCTGTTGGATTTAAGGTGAAATATTAATTATTTTGGCTACTGTCTGAATGAAGGTGACGTGAAAAGTCAGTGTTAAAATCGCCAACTCTGGCTTTGTTTTTAGCTTAACTGAACCCTGAATTTTAAATCCCAACCGGTCACAAATCAGCCTGAAAACCACAATTTTTTGAACAGTTGTCAGTGTGTTTGTATTTATTACACATGTATGAAATCATGGATGTTTCAGAGCTACTGTCTGGAGGTCAACCACGGCATGATTCCACCAAACAAACTCATTTGGATCATTGAAAGCGGCCCCTCGTCGGCTCCCTGCTCGGTATTACAGCAGCGGGGCCGAGCACCATTGAAGTGATACACAGAACCTCAGAAGCCTCAGTCGTGTCTTCTCAAGTCATTGGAGTGAACTGACAGCACCGGCCATGCAAGGCAAACACCAGGATTGTTTTCCGCACCCCTTCGGATAAAAAAAAAAAAGGCTTAACTCTACTTTTCACATTGCCTGTCAAATATTATCGAAGCTTCATGTAATGATGCTTTTTAGTTTTTGACTATAAAAGGAAAAGAGACATGAAAAGAAAAATGAACAATTTGTAAAACATAAAATGTTTTATTTGTTGCATGTCTTTTTGTTCTTCAATAAAATAACGTACTGCAGTGTTTTGAATGTTAACTTCTTTTTTATAAAGGATTTCAGAGTGAAATCGTGGAGCCTTTTTCTTGACAGGTTTTAACTTTTAAGATCTATGTAAAAAGGTTATCAAATGGAAAAAACTATTGTCTTTTTAATTCCAATTCAAAACCTGTTTTTTCTGTGCAGAAAAATAGCTGAAAGGTGTAGGTTTTATGGTCTCTTAATTTGTACTGGCAATGCGTATCCCAAATAAATAGTTTCTTTTGTTGCATAAACTGCAGTGTTGTCGTTTTTCATGTGCTTTTGTGAAGTTTTTCCACGAATGCACGGCTGAATTTTGTGTCAAACTTATGTCTGGTTACAAAACTAACTAGAATTATAGTGAAAATGTCCTTCATTCATTCTTTTTCCATACATAATGAAGATGGATAAGGCAAAGGAAATAAAGGCAAAATTGACTGTACTCTTTTAATCTCCCACCCAACAAATACCCCTTTACAAAATACTAAAACTAATAAACTAAATATATATTTAATAATAAATATACTAAACTAAAACTAGCAAACTCACTCTAAAAACTCATTAAAAGTAACTGAAATTGAAAACAGGTGTAGGTTTTATGGTCTCTTAATTTGTACTGGCAATGCGTATCCCAAATAAATAGTTTATTTTGTTGCATAAACTGCACTTTTGTCGTTTTTCATGTGCTTTTGTGAAGTTTTTCCACAAATGCACGGCTGAATTTTGTGTCAAACTTATGTCTGGTTACAAAACTAACTAAAATTATAGTGAAAATGTCCTTCGTTCATTCTTTTTCCACACATAATGAAGATGGATAAAATAAAGGCAAAATTGACTGTACTCTTTTAATCTCCCACCCAACAAATACCCCTTTAGAAAAAACTAAAACTAATAAACTAAATATATATATATATATATTTATATATATATATATATATATATATATAATAATAAATATACTAAACTAAAACTAGCAAACTCACTCTAAAAACTCTGAAATTGAAAACAGGTGTAGGTTTTATGGTCTCTTAATTTGTACTGGCAATGTGTATCCCAAATAAATAGTCTCTTTTGTTGCATAAGCTGCATTTTTGTCGTTTTTCATGTGCTTTTGTGAAGTTTTTCCACGAATGCACGGCTGAATTTTGTGTCAAACTTATGTGTGCTTTCTCCTCCAGACTTTTGTAACAGGGTCAGGGTCAGGAGTCACTGTAGGATACAAGTTTACACGTTGTAGACTTGTCAGCACAACACCTCTGGATAGCATTGCACGTCTCACTTCCAACTACGCTCCTGCACGCAGGCATTTTATCACCATTCGCGTAGCGCCGGAGCTGGGCCGAGCTGCCGAGGGTGTGAAGGGGACATTTTCACAGTTTTCGAAGTGAGTGAAAGCTGTGCGCTCCCGGCAGACAGACACACACCCCCTCCTCTCCCTCTCCTCCCCACACCCAGCTCCCTCCGAGGCACGGTTAATGTGCGTTCCCTGAAAGAGGCGGAATCCACACTTATCTCTCTCCTCCAGATAAACCAGACAGGATGTCTGATTCCGCTCCTCCGATTCATTCGTCCCTGGGAAGAAAGGAGGAAGGGGTTGAAACGTTAACTTGTGGATTAGGAAAGAGGTTCCCAGGAGCATCCGAAATCAGAGAGCGTGACAGAGACTGTGGGAGTGACATATGCAAACATGATCAAGTGTAATTACATGGAGGAGCCTCCTTGTTTCTATCAAAGGGCCACTGTTTGAGGCATGAAAGGCAAGAAGCTGCTGGACGTGTTTAATTTATTCATGTGCTCCTAAAAACCAAAAGGCATTGTGAGGCTGATTCAGTCATTACATGGTGAAAAGGTGTAAATCCCATTCGGAGTAAAATCACTGTACGTTCTTTTGAATTTGTGATTCCTTTAACAAACGGGCTGGATAACATGCTACAGCGTGACTAATGCTGTGCAGGATTTTAAGGGACTGATCATTATCCATTTTACACGGTGAAGAGATGCAAAACCAATCAGAAACCAAATCAGGACTAACTCAAGTCTTTTATCCATTAACAAATAATAGGATATTATCTTTTTCTGGCATTATATTAAAACTCATTCATTCTAAAAACTCAACTGGCTTATACACATTTTAAAATGACTGAGAATCAGGTATTCAGATGTGTCATTATGTTTAATATACTATAAGAAGTGCAAACCATTCCCAGAAATCCCTGATCTGATGATTTGTCTCGGTTTTAAACCTCGTACATTTGGCTGGAAATCAAAACCTGAAAAATCATGAACCTGTTTTTTTGTAAATGTTTCAAGATGTATTTAGAAACTGGTTCACATTGAAAACAAAAATAATTTTCATGAAGTGTAAACAGCAGTCAACTGTATGTCTCAACTAAATGAATGCTAAGTAGGTTATTATAATAAAAATAATGATGACAAGAATAAATTTGCAAGGCAAGAATATTTGTATAGCACCTTACAACAACAGCACCTTACAAGAACAGCAATTCAAAGTGCTTTAAACAATATATATATATATATATATATATATATATATATATATATATATCCTTTATTTAACCAGGTAAAAGTCTTGTTGAGATTAATAAAAAAAAATCTCTTTTCCAAGAGAGACCTGACCAAGAAGTTAAGTTAATCAAAAGCAATAGAAAAAGACATTTATAAAATGACATTCAAATATAGCATTTTAAGACTGAAAAAGAGCAGATCAAATATTTAAGAAAAAATATTAAAGTACATTCAAATATAATATTGAAAGATTGAAAGCGAGCTGATTAAATATCAATATCAAATATTAAAGGAATACATTTTACAGTGCAGTATCACTGAAAGGCAGGGGCAAAAAGAAAAGTCTTCAGTCTTGATTTAAAAGACTTGAGAGTTTCAGCAGACCTGCGGTTTTCTGGGAGTTTGTTCCAGATATGTGGAGCATAAAAACTGAACGCTGCCTCTCCGTGTTTAGTTCTGACTCTGGGTCCCAGATGATCTGAGAGTTCTGGATGGTTCGCAGCTAAGCAGAAGATCATAAATGTATTTCGGCCCTAAATCATTCAGTGCTCTGAACACCAACAATAGTATTTTGAAATCAATTCTTTGACAGATAGGAAGCCAGTGTAACGACCTGGAGTAATATAATCTACTTTTTTGGTCTCAGTGAGGACTCGAGCAGCAGCGTTCTGAATGAGCTGCAGCTGTCTGATCCACTAAAGACACTGTTACAGTAGTCACGCCTGCTGAAGTTCAACGATTGGACTAGTTTTTCCAAATCCTGCTGAGACAGAAGTCCTTCAATCCTTGATATATTCTTTAGGTGATACACTGTGAAAAAAAAAATGTCTGTAGATTTTATGGTGGAAAAACTGCTAAACCATGACAGTAAAAGACCGTAAAATGATAATTGGATTAATTCAGTTTCAGGTACCATGAAACACCGTAAATTAGTGATGTGCCAATGAAGCCTCATGAAGCATTTTCTTTATTTTCTGAGCCCACTAGATGGCACTCTTGGTTTAAAGAAAAAGGCCCAAGCACAAGTAATTGATTGTGCTTTCAGTCCTTTGTTGAACATAGAGTGCATTGTTAAAAAGAAATTTTGAGTGTACTTAACTCTGTCCGGTTTGGTATGGCCATGCTTTCAACACGAATTTTCCTACGTTTCTATGTATAAATTATTTCTGTAGAGTGGCATCTGCCGCCTCGATTGCAGTTTCCAAATTTATTTTTTGACAAATTTTTTCCTCCCTCTGCGATGATGTCATCCACTCTAGCCTCTCCATAGGGTAACATTGATTGGGGGGATTTTTTTGGTGTGTTTTGCCGAATAATTTGAAAACCGTTTGCCGAAACCCTTAGAAAAGTCATAGCACACTTGTCATGGCAGAGCCGGTCGATTTGATACCTTTTTTAGTGTATGTGAGACCAAAACTGGAGTAGGAGGAGTAGTTGACCGAAAAAAACACGGAAGAAACGGAAGAATCCCGGTGGATAGTATATAGTGTGCTCTTACAAGCACACTCAATTATGTTTCAAGGAACATTCTCCTTGTTTGTTTTTGACATATCACAATTATGATTCTAATGTCTGGATGTTTGGGTCAAACAACCATGGGACTTTCATCCAGGAAACCTTAGTTTGTGTCCCAACTCAAAAAAGTTCATGTTTATGTTAAAAAAGCACTTCTTTTAAGCCAAGCCAAGCCAATTTGCTAAATGAACGCAGTAGATTTGTCCGGTTTTCAGGCTATGACCAAGTAGATTTTTAGCCCAAACCTAAAAGGAAAACATTAACAGCTGACTCCTTGTCTTTTAGTACAGCCGAATGCTGAACAAGATATTTTTAGAAGACCAAAATGTTACAATTAACTTTCAAAAACCGAAAACACACTGCGAAAGGCCCAACGTTGTAAGATGAAAACAACAGAAACAGAAAAGAAAGCGAAAACAAACCAAAAGTTCAGTGCTATTTAAATGTACACAGTGCCATGGATACACATGGCTACGCCTGATTGACAAGTAAGCCCCGCCCTAATGCATACCCTGCTTTATCACCGATTTTACTCTAAATGGGACCATCATTTACTAAATAAACAACATCATGCTGCATTGCAAGACATCACTGCAAGGTGATTGAGACCATAGACTCATTATGAGAATGTTTACAGAGGTATTTAATCAGTGAGAAGTAGGGTCATAGGGTTCTATACAAACTGACAAAACTTTTGCAGTCAATGGAGTCGCCCCTTGTTGTCGATTAAAAAGAATGCAGTTTCCATATTGGCTTCACTTTTCAGACCCAGAAGCTACGTCCACTCCTTTTAAGCAGTCAATTTGGAGACAGGGGGCCCACAGCTATCAGGGCCCTTCTAATAGATTCACTCAGAGCACACACAACAACAGGCTAAAACAGCAGTATGTGATTTCTGATTGATCTACTTTGAAAAACACCAAACATCATCATCATTTACTAAATAAACACCGTCATGCTGTATTCATGAAGACTTGAAACTAGTGATTTAGACCATAAACTCATTATGACAATGTTAACAGAGGTATTTCATAAATGAGAAGTAGGGTCATTTTCTCATAGACTTCTAAACAAACTGACTTCTTTTTTGCAGCCAGTGGAGCCGCCCCCTGCTGTCAATTAAAAATAACGCAGGTTTTAGGCACTTCCACATTGGCTTCACTTTTCAGACCCATATATATATATATATATATATATATATATATATATACATGACTCCAAATTAATGCCAATGTTGCAAATGTTTGCAGCTTGTTTCTGATTACCTCAATCTGTCAAAAATCATATATTGCAGGCGGAAATACCAAATTTGCACTAAATGAGAAAAATGATGTGTTTTTTGCCTTAAAGTGCATGTTTACAGCAAAAAGTAGGCATGTATGTAAAGAGGGGACTTGGAACCCAGAGAGCCTATTTTTTTATTGAGATAGCATGACATCAGAGGTCACATGGCCGCTTTAAAAATCGCCAAAATGGCTTAACTTTGCATAATTTTGTATATACAATATCCTGACATACTTGGGGTCTATACTGCCCTATAAAGCCTAACTGCAGTAGCTACATTTTTGGTCGAAATTGAGTTATAACTAAAAATAAACCCCTTGATGTCTGTTTTATCTTTTGACAAAGTTTTAGATCTCAATTTTGCTTTATTTCAGACAAATAATGATGTAAAAACCACAAAATCCAACTTAAAATCAAGCAGTAATTGCACTTATCACGGTCTGCTTTGGATATATATACTCATTTAAACATAAAAATGATAAATTATAAGTTCACTCAGATCACAAACAACAACATGCTGCACTGCTATGGATAAAAAACAGCAGTACATGCTTTCTGATTGATCTAATTTTGTGAAAAAATGTGCATCAAATAAGCCAAATATTTTATACTTCTGTCCAGATTTTAGATTTTAAAATTACAATTTTGGCCAAAAACACAAAAGCAAACTTCAGACCTCTCACTTTCATATGACAGAAGAAATCAAAGCAGTAGGCTTCCGTCTCCGTCGACCTCATGTTTGTTGCTTTGGTACATCTTAGCCTTCTCATCACTGGAGTTTCATATCAATCATCCTCAACCAGACCACAATACATGTGGCACTTACAGTGGTGCTCAGGGCTCACATTATATCAATGACAATAACAAGGCTCATATTAAGGCCGGCCTTATACATAACGCATAATGTGCATCAGTTATGTCAACGCCTGCCAGCATGATACACACACACACACTCACTCACTCACCGAGGCTACACACACATGTGCCTGAGGGAAGGGCTACTGAAGCAGACGATGCAAGGTCTGAGGTCTGAGGGCACGACTTAATGGAGAGGCTTTGTCTCAAAGAAACCCTCTGCATTAACAAGATGAAGCAAGTCTTCTTCTCCACTGATGGATCTCATAAAATAGCAGGAATAGGGTCAAGTGATTAGTGACTGTGGGTGTGTTTCAGTCAGTGTTGCAGATTTCAGATTTGGAAACATTTCAGTTTGGCAAAGACTTGCCACTGGAAAGCTTCAGTCTCGTATTGCCTATGCCACCCACAGATCTTTAATGAATTCCTCTGATCCCAACTTTCATAAAGAAGACATTTGGAAAAGATTTCACAGATCAGCGTGCGTCATCGTAGCCTTTCAAGTTGTTTCAACCGTGGAACATTTGAATTAGAATCTGCAGTAAATTTGAGCATTTGGGGTGTGGGAGTTTAAGGCTGTAAACTGGTTCTTTATATTTGCCTAAAGCTTCCATAATGAGCAAGATATGGACCTTATCGCGTTCTTCAATTAAACCTTTAAAACTGTGCCAGGAGACGCTCTTATTAAAGAAAGTTATCTCTGCAAAACATGAATCAAAAATGAAACAAAAACAATATTTTTGCGCTGATGATCAAGGACATTCAGATACACTGCTGTTGCAATAATTATCGCACTCACGTCCGACAACAAAAGTACGAGCATTCATGTCGATTCTCATGCAGCTGTGAGCTAATTTGTTTTGAGTTTGTGTCTGTGTTTTCATCTTCTTAAATGTTTTCCCTGCATTTCTGGACATGAAGTCATTTGACACATTTGGTCACTGCAGTGTGTCGCTTTAGAGGGAAATCCTGTCTTTTCATAAGATAGCAATGCTGATTATGTTGTCAAGATGGATTTATGTCTGGTAAAAACTGCCCAGTTCCCCCTGCTCTGTGTACCCTGCTATATACTGTATAGTGTAATTTAGGAGGCAGCTGTCATATTGAGTTTTCCCATTATCCAGTATGTACCGCGCGGCTCACACTCACACTGAATGCACTGGGTGTGACTATATCATCTCTCTCTATCTCACACAAACACAATCTTGATTTATGGATTCAAATTAATATTAAAATTAATATTCAAAACTGAGGTGGTTTAGGAAAAATCTGTTTTTGTGTGTGTGTGTGTGTGTGTGTGTGTGTGTGTGTGTGTGTGTGTGTGTGTGTGTGTGTGTTTTGTACAGAATGAGCCTGTGGCAGGTCGGTGCAGCCTCACAACAGTGAAACACTGCTGACCCCTCATGGTCTGTGTGAACACATAGAGTCGTTGTGAAACCTTCAAATAAAGCAGATTATTAACCCTTTGGAGTTTGGGACTATTTTGTTGGTTTTTTGACTACTTTTCAGTCTGCCTGTATAAACGACTTAAAAGGTGTTCACCATGCCATGTTGGTATTGTTTTCAGCACAACCTCACCAAAATGACCTGTTTATTATGTTTCTCTTTTTTTTTTTACAAAAAAAAGCCCACTCAAAACACACAAAACATACCGAAAACACATCTTCTTTTTCTTTTCTTTTTTTTTTTTTTTTACAAAAAACACTCAAAAAATGACAAAAAAACACACATAAAATACACATTAAAAAAAACGCAAAAAAGAAACATACAAAAAATTAAAGACAAAATATTGCATTAAAAATGCTTAATACAAACTGCAAAATTTGAAAAACCTCTGCAAAAACTTGACGCTATAATTTTTTACATCCAAATTAGGCCCTATATTCCCTCAGCCAGAGTCAGAGTTGGGGTGGGGCTAGGGTTAGGACGACATAGACAGTCCCTCTCTGGTTTGGTTATTCACACGTTTGTAGTTCTTGTAATGAACACTTTTCATAAAATAATTATTATGAATTAATTATTTCTAAATAAAAGTAAAAAAAAAAAAAAAGTCTGATTGTGGTCTTTACTCAATTTTGACCAAATATATTCCACTGAGGCTTAGATCCAGATGCACCATGCTAGTTCTATGACAAGGAGTAAATTAATATTCTAATTGCATAATGGAGAAGAGACACAACTGTCATGAGGCTCAGATGTGGCTGTGACAGCAGTGTCATGGCACTGATAGTGTAACATTACGATATGTGGAGAGCAATTTAAATCACTGCCTGCATCTACAGTGTGTTCTTAAAGGATGATCAGAAAATCAATGTTTTCTTTATTGCCCATGTCATTAATATTTATTAAAGGACGCCGGAAACTCAACAGAACATTAAAGGAACATGTAAAAAACGTCCAGCGAACTTCAAAAGATCTCAATCATAGTGTCAGTAAAGTAAGAACTCTTAAAGAAGTGTGCGATGATGATTTGTTTAATCTGATTAATTATTAATTTATTTTTTTGGGCTAATTACCTCAGAATTGCAGTGAAATGCTTCCACACCACTGGACGTCACATCACTCCTACACAAATATTTTCTCTGTGTATATGTGTGTATTCATGTGTTAGTAAAAGTATGCACTCAAATCAAAAGCAAGTATATTTTTCTACACAGAAAGTATATTGTTGTTACATGTTTATGGTAAATTTCTACACATATGTAATTTCTGAGGATATACTTTACTTATACGTTGTTATAGTGTGTATACGTGTATATATAGTGTGTATACGTGTATATATATATATATATATATATATACGTTGTTATAGTGTGTATACGTGTATATATATATATATATATATATATATATACACGTATACACACTATAACAACGTATAAGTAAAGTATGTATATATATATATATATATACAGTATACGTATGTGTACACATGAGATGTTTATGATGTTTACATATTTTTAAAGGCACTGTTGTACTATGTATGTGTATATATGTATGTATATGTGTATTTGTGGATAAATGTGTGTGTATGTATATGTATGTGTATGTGTTTGGATATGTATATATATATATATATATATATATATATATGTAATCATATATATATATACATAAGTTGTACTGATTGTTTCATTTAATTTATTTAGGTATATGAAATTTAATTTTACTCTTTATCTTATCTATTTTTCATTTAATTAATTCATAATTCATTCTTAGTAGCGTCATCCACCCTGTTATTGTCTTGTGTATTTGTATAATTTCTAATTTTACTTCGATATGACAGCTGGGGGTGACTGAGACTGAGACCCTTATTTTTCTTTTCTTTTTTCTTCTCCCTTTTCTTTTATTGCTGCTTTTCTTACTTTTATTTATTTATTTGTTTGTTTGTGAGGTCAGTCGTGAGGTACTTGAAGTCATTTTGGTTTGGATGGTGGTTTATTTTCCTATCTGTTGCGATATCTTTGTGAATATAGAGAGCACTTATATGTTGTTTATGTTTTTGTTTTGATAGAAATCAATAAAATTTGTTTTTTTTAAAAGGCACTGTTTTTTTTTTCATACATTGAGCTGTTTCAATAGTAATACAGCTTTAGCCTACCTTTTGTTTTTTTATTATTTTGTTTTGTTTTTTATGATAAAGGGATATGTTATTCAGTGCACAACTACGTTTGCATGTTGTGTATACATTTCCTAAATAAAACGATGATTTAAACAAAGTGATTAGTTCAGATAATCTGTCATTAAAAAAATGCAACATAGTCAATTCTAAAACTTTAGACAGGCTGTAAATTATTTCACACTGTAAATTCCACCAGGTGTTGGGATTTCTCACTTTGCACTGACAGGCTACATGTTTCACAACATGATGACAGTGTTCAGCTTTTTAGGAGGAACATTCAAATACTTCAATCACTTTCAAGGCTAAACCAAAAGTGCCAAGACTCACATCACAATCTACAGTAATCTATGCATATTAATATGTTACTTTACCAACTGTTTAAGGAATAAACTGATGACTTATTTAGCTTTTAGCTAGCTTAGCTCATCTGGTATGGTGTTTTATTGGTTTATATGTGATTGTGTAGATACAACACAAGATTATGTTGGAAACATTTTGCCAGGTTCAAATTCAAGCATTTTCCTAACATTCCCAACCATCTAGAAATGGTTTAAATTAACCCTTTGATGCACAACATATTGACCCCCATTCTAATGCACAACAATGGACAAAAATGACCCGCATTCATTCCCCATGTTATTTAATGCTGAGTGTGCGTCTGTGCTCTATCTTTTGATATCAACTTCTTTTATGATTGAATATTCCAAGTATGGTTTAAATATCTTGTTTTTGATAACAGCAGGTCATTATTTCCATTTTGCCTCTCATACTTTATGAAGAAAAAACGTTTTTATATTATTACATAGTTAAGTAGCTTGCTAAGCTAACTACTTAGCCAAGAAGTTAGCTAAGTAGTTAGCTTAGCAAGCTACTTAGCCAAGAAGTTAGCTAAGTAGTTAGCTTAGCAAGCTACTTAGCTAAAAAAAAATGGATATGGGTCATTTTTCACCCATGCTGTGCATTTGAAGGGTAGTGACACAAAAAGGGATTTTATTTAAAAATAATAATAAAGGAAAACATAAAATTAGGATGTATGATGATCAAAAACAAACTAATTGAGGAAAACCTGGAAAACTGAATGATGAAAATAATTTGCAAAGATATAGAACATAAAAACTCATACATATCGGGTCACTTTAGACCCATGTTGTGCATCAAAGATTTAATAATTTTCCAAACTTTATTATGTACCCAGGACCCTGAAGTTGAAGCCGCTAAATGGGATTTAGCCATCATTCATTTGATTATTATTCATTTCCTACTTAGACATGTCAAAATGCCCCTCTATGGCAAAAAAACCACACTCTAATAAATACACTTTCCCCCCCCAAAATGCACATAAAGGCTACTGTTAGAAGCCTACAGGTAAATTAAAAAATCTAACATGCAAAAAAAATTGTACCTTAAATGTTACATTTTCATTTAATATCCCTTGCAGATCATTGGAATTTGAAACATCTCATCTTAGAAGAAAGGAAATAAAATTAGGTTAACAGCCTCAGAGTCAAAAGTTTGCCAGAAAACCACGCTAAAGGTGCTTTCTGAGGTTCGCAGGATGCTGCCTGCTCAGTATTTGTTTGTAATTTAGTTCTCATCTGTGGACGCAAGTGTGACCTTGTGCAGCTTTGAGCTGTCTCAGCAGAGCGTCTGACCACGGTGGCTGACACAGCGAGACGTCTGCCTGTTTGGGGACAGAGGGTGTATGTAGGTCAGCCATGGGCCCGCATGCTGTGACAGCAGCACGGTCACTGTGCTGTGCAGCAGGACAGGGATTGGAGTGGACAGAGGGAGCCGGCGTGGAGAGAGGCCCCCCTCACACGTCAGCACCGATACTTCCTCATTTGGCCCCTTAAACACTTTGACATTATCAGGCCACACAGAGCAACGTCCACCCTCATTATTCTCACCTTTAGTACTGCAGCAAAATGGGCAAAGAGCAGCAAGAGAAGAAGGAAATACAGAGCAGACATCAGATCATGGTGCGTGTCTGAAATGTTGGGATGGTCATTTGATGGGTGGAGGTCCCGTCCGTGTCAAGACACGTAACACAAGTGATGTTCAATTACAACAAGGTCGGTTTTGACAGAACATTTCTGTGGAAACACCACCTGATCTAGAAGTAGGGTTGTCAAAAGTATCGATACTCAAAAAAGTATTGATACTAAAACGTTGTATCCGGATACGATACTCATTTTTAAAAGTATCTAAGTTCTAATTGTTTTTGTTTATTGTATTTATTTATTTTGTGCACTACCTCAGACCTGAAGCTTTTTATCATAGTTGCAGTTTCTTTTTGCACAACTGTTTTTTTATTATAAATATTTAACCTGTGGTTCTGTTCATTTTTACATGTTGCATTTTTCTTTTTAATAAAAATATTTCTGTTAAATTTTGGGGTCTTTGTTTTTATCCTTGTGGTATCGAAAATGGTATCGAGTATCGAATATTTTCCTGAGTATTGGTATCGAGTTGAAAATTTTAGTATCGTGACAACCCTATCTAGAAGAGCCACTAATTATTGGAACTCAGTACCAAATGAGATCAGAGACATCAGCACATTCGTTGGTTTTAAATCTAAAATAAAATCATGGCTTAAATCCACTCAATCATGCACCTCCTTAACATTTCTTTCTGAAGGACTAAAAAGACACAAAATGACTAATAAAAGACACAAAAAGACAAAAAAAAGGACACAAAATGTAAGAAAAAAAAAAAAAAAAAGAAGACACACAAAGTCTAAAAAAGACACAAAATGAGAAGACAGAATGACCAAAAAGACACAAAATAACTAAAAAAACACAACAGACACAAAATGACCAAAAAAATACACAAAAAAGATATCAAAATGATGGACAAAATAGCCCAAGACTCCACAGAGTTAGGTGTTGTATTTTAACATTGTTTTGTATTGTGTCTTAATACTGTGACTTTACTCTTGCTGTTGACCTGTTTTGTATTGTGGTTTAAGAGTGTGAAACTTTGTTGTTGCTGTTTGAAAGGCTTGTTTGTTTGTGTTAGATTTATGTCATTTGTTCCTGCCCAGGGACTACAGATGAAATTTAGCTAGTAGCTAATTCTGGTACGGCTGAGAGCCATGCACTGTCCCTGTTAAATAAACGAATAAATGAATAAATAAGCTACTGGCAAAGCAATGTCACACAGTTTACTTGTTTTAGATTTTTTTAAAAGCCTGAATACATTGTTAAATTTGCAGGATTATTACCTTTCACTAACAAAATCACACACAGAATAAAAACAAAGTTCTGATTAAAAATGCATTCATCATACAACCAAACAGTTCTTTTAACAGATCTTTTATTGAAAAAGAGTCAATAGCACAGTTCAAAATACAAGCCATGATCACCCCATAAATGATGACACACTGCCATCTAGTGGCTCAGATGATGTATCAAAATCAAAAATCACAAATATATAACATTTTATAGAATGTAGAAGTTGGCCCATTCCATGAAAACAATGGGTTACAAAGGTATGAATGTTGTTATTGCTGTAGGTGAGTCTCTGAAACGTAACAAATGTTGAGTGAACACTTAGAAAAGAAGGAGCTCATCGGTTGTAAGGATGCATTGAACCAGATGCAGATTTGATGTTTGTCTTGATGCTGCTTGGCATTTTTCCTGTGGAAAAAAGAAATAAAGGAGAGAATCAATGTTTGGTTACAATGTTTTACATGTGTACTCAGAAATCAGCACATATAAAAGGGTGTGGTTAGATACGGGGCTGTCATCGGTTTAAGAAACACGTATGATATTGACAACAAATTGATGAGCTGCTTTAACTCTATAGAGTCTTGGGCAATTTGTCCATTTTTTAATAATTTTCATCCTGCCTGTATACACCACTTAAAAAATGTTCAAATGCCATGTTGGTATATATTTTTTCAGCACAACTTCACCTATATGACCTAATAATAAAATATTTTTTATCAACATTTTGAACCAAAAAGAAACAAAGAAAAACCAACATAAATGTAATCTTGTAATTGTGTGTGATCCTGTCATCCAACTCTGGTTTTTATTCTAGTGTGACTGTATTTTATTTGTGTCTTGTGTGTTTAGCATAACAATTTTGGTCATTTTGTGTATTTTTTTTGTAATTTTTTGTCTTTTTTGGTCATTTTGTATCCCTTGTGTGTCTTTTTTGGTCATTTTGTGTCTTTTGTTGTGCCTTTTTTTAGTTATTTTGTATCTTTTTTTGGCGATTTTGTGTTTTTTTTGTGTCATTTTGTGTGTTCTTCTGTGGTTTTTTTTTTGTCATTTTGTGTCTTTCTTTGGTCATTTTGTGTCTTTTTTGGTCATTTTGTGTCTTTTTTGGTCATTTTGTGTCTTTTTTAATCCTTTAGTCAAACATTAAAATGTGATTTTGAATCTTTTTTTTACTTTCAAAACACTATCATGCTCATTAAACAATTACAACAACAATCAATTCAATAACATATAAGAGGGTTACATCCATTTCTATAATTTTATACTAAATATATTTGAGCTTGTCTCCAGTTTTACTTGGTATATCATCATCAAACTGAAACTGGCCTCATGGAGTTTACAGCCAGAACTTTAGAGGTAAATTTACAGTAGGGCTCCACGCTGCTTTGTTTTCTAGTCTGGATGTCATGAAGAAGTCATGCTTTGGAGCTTTTGGAGACTCCAGAGGGTTAACTGACAAATCAGTGAACTGAGTTTCTCTGCAAACACTACTTCGAATATGTGTTTATCAGAGATGTGCTCATAAGGGCTAGGTTAGTTTTTTTCAAATATGTCATTCAGTATTGAAAAAAAAGCATTAGCCCCAAATATTAAGGTTTATTTGAGATTCATTTTTATCTCATCTGGTTTCCAGCAGTACTACCACCTACACAGGAAGTCACAAACATTTACCTTGACCCAGACTGAATGGCATACATTATCTACATTAGATCAATCTTCTCAGCTCTTACTTTCCAATAACAGTTTAAATTATGTTGTGAGTGAAAGCACGGTGTAATCATTAAAGAATGTATCATTTAACCTGCACATTGTATTCAATTATTTTGCATATAAATAAAGTATTGGGCTACAGAATGTATTTTTATTTAATGTTCGAAGCTTCTATTGCGTTATTTTAATACATCTTTGAATGTCTGTGATCAATTTATGATGTCATCATCTTTTTCTGAAACCATGCAGAAATACCAAGTTCAAACAGAATGAATGAATAGACATTATGTGTAGCCTATTAAAGAAAAGGATCCTGGACACCTCAAACCCAAAACAGATACATTTGAGCATCAATACAGTACAAACAGACAGAGGGAGATGAAGAGCAGCAAGACGTTAACATCAGTACAAATGGATTTTAAAAATTCAACAAATGTTGAAATACTAACCCAGCTCTCCAGGTCTCCTACCTGGCTGCCCCTGCTGCTGTGGAGGCACAGGTCCTCCCATACCTGCTTGCTGGCTTGAACCGCCACCAATGGTGACCTGCTGTAAGGTCGGGCCTCCACTCATCATTGGCCCTTGACCTGGATGTCCAGGGGCCACTGGACCCGGAGGCCGACATTTGGAAAGCCCCTTTCCGAATGCAACGGCTCCAACCAGTGCGTTAGTGTCAGCGGGGTTGAAAGATGGTTTGTTCTGTCGTATTGCTGGAGAAAAGAACTCTTTTCAGCACATTTAAATGTACAAGAGATGAATTACCTGGACAGACAAAGTAAAACATACCTGCACTTTCTGCATCTCTGTCATCACGAGGATTGTTGAGCTTCTCTAGCAGATTGGAACACAGTTTATTCAACGTCTGGATCTGTTTCTGTTGATGAAAACATAACCAGAGGAGCTTAAACAATGCAAAATACTCTACAGCTGGAAGCAATGTACAGAAAATGATTGCTCTACATTTTAGCGCAGTAAAACTTCCTGTTATTTTTAGATACTGTATGAGTAATTGTGCGTTCACACCAGATGCAAAGCGGATTTTCACCTATTTGCAAAAGTTTGACTGCAGGATCCCATTTGTGCTTATTGTCTTATTTAAAAAACTGACGCACCGGTGTGAACAAAGGCATCATTTCTTACGAACAATCATTAACTAAATAACCACTACAACATGGGTCTCAAACTTGCGGCCCTCGTGACAATATTTTGTGGCCCCCACTTTGATATGAAAGTTTAATGTGAGTTTTATATGAATGGCACTTTACGGTGTTGTGTGTGGAAGGTCCCTTTAATTACTTTTTTTGGTAATTTTGTGTCTTTTTTAATAATTTTGTGTCTTTTTTGAGTAATTTTGTGTCTTTTAAAAAAAAAATGATTTTGTGTCTTTTTTGGTAATTTCGTTTTTTTTCAGTCATTTCTGTCTTTTTTTGGTCATTTTAATACTTACTCCCAGGTAATTTGAGTTTGAGACCCCTGCACTACAGCTTCTCTGTACTTGTTGTACCAGATACACCACCATGTCTGGATTAATCTGAGGTTCACACAGGACAGTGAATTTCACTGCCTTCTACAACACATGCGTAGTTCGCACTATGAACTCAAAATAAACAGATTCTGCTGTGTTTTATCTGCAATAAATAGATCAAAAGAATGTCGAAATAACAACATGATGTAAATGTGTAAAAAGTCTGATTTGCAAGACGACAAAACAACTTTTAGAATGCTTGATTTCTGAATGAAGAATAGGACAATAGATAAACCATAGCCAATAGATAGCCAAAATAAACAGATTTGGCAAAAACAGATCAAAGGTATGCTGAAGAAAACAAACTCATGATGCCGTTGTGTAAAATGTCTGAATTCATGCTTTCTCAGCTCAGTCCAGAAGACTGACAAGCAGTCCACTTTTAAAATGCTTGTTTTTTTTAAACAGAGTTTGGATTGATAAGAGCTTTACTGCCCTACAAAAGCTGCAGTAACTACATTTTTGGTCAAAATTGAGTTATAACTAAAAATGAACTCCCTGATGTCTGTTTTATCTTGTAACAAAGTTTTAGATTTCAATTTTGCTTTATTTCAGAGAAATAATTATATAAAAACCACAAAATCCAACTCAAAACCAAAGCAGTAATTGCACTTACCACGTATATATATACTAATTTAAACATAAAAATAATAGAAATTATAAGTTTATTTGAAAGGGAAAGTATTATCTAGATAGTGATTAAGTAAATAAGTGAGATAAAATTATATTAAGACTAAAAAGTTTTAAAGTTAAGTTTCACCTTTTGCGTAGTTACTGCAGTTAGACTTTGTAGGGCAGTGTACTATCTAGGAGATTCTCAATGCTGACTTGCAGAGACTTCCTTGCAGAATTCACATCAATCAAGCTGGCTGACACATAACCAAATTCTAAATGCGTCTTAACTTTGACTTCGTACACAATCGGCCGGGCGAAAAATGTGCTTTAATTCTGGTGTGAATATACCGTAAAGCAGCAATGATCCACTTAGTCCATGCAATAACGAACTGACCTGTGCCACCTCTGGGCCAATCCGAGCTGCCTCTGTACTCAGCTGTTTCTCCTGCTCCTCCACCTCTGGGTCAGGCTTGGTCCGCAAGTAGTCTGGTACAATCTCATGGCTGAACACTGGGACGCGCTGCTCTGTGAGTTTCTAAGAAAGAACGAGCAGAGCATATAAATTGACAGTTCGGAAACTGTTTTGTTTAAAAAGGAATCACAGAAGCTGAAGATCAGTTAGAGGCTTTGCTACTCACCGCTAAATCCTCATCTCGGTCTGGAGACAGGAGTAGCGGTATTATAACCTGGTTCCGAAAGGATGGTGTCTTCTCGTTCTTGAGCAGTTTGTTGATAGTATTCAGCTGACCGGACAGCAGAGCAAAGTTGTCCAAAACAGAAGGCCTGAAGGACACAAACACAAACCATCAGAGAGGGAAAAAACTCCACAAAGAGGCTATTTAAAAATGAAATCTGCACATTTTGATGATAAAACATGAAAGAAACGTG
This sequence comes from Centropristis striata, assembly GCF_030273125.1. Taxonomy (NCBI): domain Eukaryota; kingdom Metazoa; phylum Chordata; class Actinopteri; order Perciformes; family Serranidae; genus Centropristis; species Centropristis striata. The sequence goes on along the minus strand of NC_081525.1, from coordinate 14,052,572 downwards.
TAAAATGTGTTGTTTCACTTCATTGCTTCTGTGGAGTAGATAATGTAATCGAGTGACCAGTCTATGCGCAAACATATTTATTTAGAAACTATTTTTTTTATATATGTGCAGCATCTCACTACCCTCCATCACACAGGCAGATACAACAATATGTAAAACGTTTCAGATTTAAGTGTAATTGGAGCGTTCCAAACTAAACTAGGACTGCAAGCAGTATTGAATGGGCCCTCGCAGTACACGCGTGTCGGGGCATGCTGCCGTCGGGGTGTGTGCTGGCTTGTGTGGCCAGTGTTATAGTGTGGCCACGGTACCAAATATGAAATTAGACTGTCACCACAGTGCCACCTAGGCGCTGGGAGGCCGCGCATGTGCAGTAAACAGCGGGGCCGCAGTACTCGACCTGAAATTTTAAAAAAAGTTTAAAAAAGTTTTTAAAAAAAGTTTAAAAAAAAGAAGTAAAGTAAAAAGGACAGTGGTGGAAGAAGTATTCAGATCCTTTACCTCAGTAAAAGTACTAATACCACACTGTGAAATGACTCCACTCAGCTCATTTTAACTACCTAATAAACTTTTAAGTGAATTTTTTTTTAATGTTAATTTTTAAAAATGGGTAATATTTTTAAATGTATCATGTTTTTCATTTTCAATCTTGACCTGCTCGGGCCCTAACGATCATTGAGTTATTGTTAATTCAATATAACATAATTCAATCTTAACTTGATATTTTGATCAGAGAAACAGATTGAAGATTTGTTCAGGGATGGATGTTTAAGCTACCCCATAGACAATTAGACCACATTAGGCCTTCAGTATTTTTTCTATATTATATGTCTCATATACTGCTTATATAGTTAAATACATTCATTCATTGATATTCATACTACTACATGCAACAACCTATTTAACCTATTTAACATGCTAAAGGAACACAAACAAAGACAAAAAATATATAATAATAAATGCCAAATAGCAGAAAAGCATGTATATAATGTGCATAGAATGTATCTATATGTATTCTTTTTTATATTCTTTATTCTGTCTTCTATATCTATGTGCCTGTACCTTGAGCTGCTGTGACAACTAAATTACCCCTACTGCGGGGAAAAATAAAGTCATATCTTATCTAGAATGTGGATAATAACCTCATTCAAATACAATAAAATTGCCTAAAGCTTCAACACTTTACACAACACTAAATGTCAACCATCTCATAAAAGTGTTATTTTGTTGGCTATGTAAATACAAATTCGAACAAGCTACTGTTTACTCAAATACTTTACTTACCATGTCAATCGCTCGTATTCATTTTCCAACTTATAAATGAAACTGTGAAGAGCGTTTTTGACGTGTGCTACCCGAGAAATAAGAGAATCCACCGCCGCTTCTAGCTGCTTTTCTTCTCGTTGCTGGAAGAGATTTTAAAAAGGAAAGCACTGTCTAAATAAACAAAAATACCAAATACACACAAAAAGAAGACACTTAACAACCTGGACGACAATATGTTGGTAGCAGAACTTTTATGCAATGATAAGTAATTATTGTTAGTTCACTTTTGCATTGACTTCATTTTAAAAGTTGAAACTAGCTAACGTTAGTTTAGTTTAACTGCTACAATGACCTAACATTAGTGAGCTAACGTTAGCTAGCTGCTACTTTAGCAGGCTACCTTAACAAATACGTAAACAAGCAGTGACATATACAAGCGTACACCACGAAAATGATTAATGCTAATATTAATGGATACTATACCGAAGTATTATACTAAAAATAACAATATATGAGCATTTAAACATTACCTGCATTGTGGAACTACAAGCCGAAAGAAAAATACTAAATAGCAGTGAAGACCGAAACACTTCCGGTTCACGTTGATAAAATAAAAGCATACATTGTTTTTGAATTTGTGAAGAAACGCTGCTTTTCTTTTCACTGCATGGAAATAAACAAATTACCTAAAATGCACTGGCGGAATTTGATTACGTACATTTACGTACAAGTGTACATTTATTTCATGCAACCTCATACTTCTACTCCACTACATTATAATGTTTTAGTCCACTGTATTTGAGACTAATTCAGACTAATTACCTTTTTTAGACTTATATTTTTCAAATAAATGTGGCATTTTCACACAGAGATCTTGCCAATTTGTAGCATCAATGACCATATGCATTTGAAACAATAACTGTAAATGAACTGACACATATGTGCATCAAACCTCTGCTGACAGCACTGAAAATAATTAACAAGGTTTGGACCAAGGGGGGCGACAATGATACTGTACACGGCTTTTCAACTGCAATATTTAAGTGAAATATTAATTTAATCCAAAACTTTGGAACGAATTGCCGCTGCACATTAGACAGGCCTCCTCACTGTCTCATTTTAACTTTTTAACACCACCTAGAGTGTCTATTTTATGATCTTATGTTTTTATTTGTATACATGCATATTTTATTTTGGCAGTACATTTTATTTATTTTATTTTATTGTATTCTATTTATAATTTATTTTATCTTATTGTATTTTACCGTTCTATTGTTTTCTACATTTCTTTGTATTGTGTTATCTATTTATTATTGTGCAGCACTTTGGAAACCTTGTGCTTGCTAAAATTGTGCTATATAAATAAAGTGGATTGAATTGGATTCATAATACCACGATACTAGAGCAGCACCTTATATTTGCCAGCTCATTAGTGATGATAAATAAATGCTTAATGACATAGAACCAATGTCAAACTCATGCCCAAAATTATAATGATGTATTGTTAGTACATTGATGGTAATTATAATGGGAAAATGTCTCACATGTAAAACACCATCTGATTGCATTCACATTGCATGGTCACACAGCTGGAATGGAGTAAAGAGTTTTTGTGTTTCTCTTTGAAATAGATGTGTTGGGGTTTATTGTTTTATGGCTCTAGTGTTGATTACATTTTTACGATATCACTCTCTCTGACTAGTTACAATTTCCTCTGACCCCAGACCATCAGGCTGTCTAATTCTTCAAGAGCTAACAGACTAACTGATTTTCCTCTTGGGGATAAATAAAGTAACTTTGATTGATTTGATTTGATTGATTTTGAAACCCCACTTGGATTGGGACTATGGAAGGGTGAATGTGTGATAGTGATGATTTATATCCCACAGATCTGTGTGTGTAACCTTGTTTTGGGCAGGGATAAAAGCTGTCTTTTCATGTCTTTTTAAGTAATTTTGTGTCATTTTTGGTCATTTATGTCTTTTTGTTTCTTTTTTTGAGTCATTTTGCGTATTTTTTTAGTCCTTTAGTCCAACATAAAATGTGATTTTGAATCTTTTTTTTTACTTCAAAACACTATCATGCTCAATAAAGAATTTGAAATGTTGCAAATATAACATATAAGAGGGTTACATCCAGTTCGATCATTCTGAACTAAATATATTTGACCTTGTCTCCAGTTTTACTTGGTAAATCATCATCAAACTGAAACTGGCCTCATGGAGTTTACAGCCAGAACTTTAGAGGTAAATTTACAGTAGGGCTCCACGCTGCTTTGTTTTCTAGTCTGGATGTGATGAAGAAGTCATGATTTGGAGCTTTTGGAGACTCCAGAGGGTTAATTGACCCAAGTATTATCAGGAGAAATCAGGGCAGGAAATAATTGTTCTTAAGCAAAACTGCCCTACAAAGTCTAACTGCAGTAACTACGCAAAAGGTAAAACTGAGAAAAACTGCTTTAAAGTTTTTCTCAGTTTTTTTACTGGCCAGCCAAATGGGTTATAGGTAGGTAAGCGATATGACACTTATTTCTAAGTAGTTCTATGTATTGATGATGTAATTTTTATGCTGATTTATTTGACCTTTGACCCCAAAATGTAGTTGCTATACACTCTGGTTTTGCTGTAAAAGCTTTCAATAGTAATGCAGAAACAGAGTTCAGTAACTACAATGTTGTTTTCTTTCAGCTTTTATATTTTGTTTTTGTTCTATAAACATTTTATCAGTTCTTATTTTATTTTATCAGTGTATTTAAGTGTTTAACAACTCTATTCAAATATTTGCACATTTTTTGACATTATAATTATTATATTAATTTCCCTATCAAATAAACTTAAAATTTCTATTATTTTTATGTTTAAATTAGTATATATACCCAAAGCAGACCATGGTAAATGCAATTACTGCTCAGTTTTGAGTTGGATTTTGTGGTTTTTATATCATTATTCCGCTGAAATAAAGCAAAATTGAAATCTAAAATTTTGTCACAAGAAAAAACAGACATCAAGGAGTTCCATTTTTTTTTTTTAGTTATCACTCAATTTCAACCAAAAATGTAGTTACTGCAGTTAGGCTTTGTAGGGCAGAATAGTTGTCCAATACTGATAAGCTGTTCTATATCTGCACCTTCACCAAGCATTAGTTACAATGTAAAAGGTGAAATGCATTAGTGGAATTAGCTATTGAATATTTGTAAAAAAAAATAAAAAAATGTGATGATTCTTATACATGCTAGGGACTTTTTTCTTAATTAACATTTTATACAGAAGCAACCAGGAACAGAGACTCTGTATCTAAAGGAGTTTATTATGATAAAAAGATGTTAGTAAAGCAGCATAAAGAATAAAAATCTGGTACCAATTAATGCTGATTCACAGTTCACACACAACAACGAGCATGTGTTCTTTTTAATAAGGCGGCTATTAGACTGACATCAAGGTTTGTGTTTGTTTATTTATTTGGTTAATACTAAAGTAGGTCCACTTGTTGGGCAAAGACAGATTATTGTGAACTGGTCCACTTATTCAGTTCTTACATGGGCATTTTTTCATTCTTGTCTCTCCAAGCACACAGGTTTAATGCAAACATGTGCAAAGAAGAACATTCTGTGTGTACTCCTGTCTGGGGGAAAAACATTTAAGGCAAAGCAGTGCAAACTCAGTGAGAAGAGTTTAGAAGAGGCTGTCGACGTCGCCCATTTCTACAACCACGGTCTTCAGCTGGGAGTAGTACTCGATAGTCACCTGGCCGTTCTCTCTGCCAAAGCCTGGAAAACACACACACACACACACACACACACACACACACACAGTAGAGATCATGTAAACAGACTGTGTCGATTTTAAGGATTCAACCTACTTTCAATCAGACTTTATTTGTATAGCACTTTTCATACGAGAAATGTAACACAAAGTGCTATAAAACTATAAAAACAAGAAGCATCTGTGTGTGTGTGTGTGTCTGTGTATGTGTTCTTGTACTTCCTACATAGTGAGGACCGGAACACGTTTTTAACCAACAGAGTGAGGACATTTTTACAAAGTGAGGACATTTCGGCCGGTTCTCACTTCTTTTAAGGCTTTTTTGAGATTTCAGATTTCCTCCATTTTCAACTTTTTTCATACATAATGAAGATGGATCAGACAAAGGAAATAAAGACACAATTTACTGTGACCTCTTTTAATCTCCCACCCAACAAATACCCCATTACAAAAAAACTAAAACTAACAAAAACTAAAGCATTTCAAAAAAAGAAATACTAAACTAAAACTAGCAAATCCACTCTAAAGAATAACTAAAACTAACTGAATTTGAAAACAAAAATTCACAACAAAATTAAAACCAAAACTAATGAAAAATCCAAAACTATTATAACCTTGCAAGGGAATTCACTGTTCCAATGAGGGCCCTGACAAAGATAGAAGTACAAGAATGTGTGTGTGTGTGTGCGTGTGTGTCTAGTTCATATCTCTCTGACCGTTCGACCTCAGATCTCGTATGTGTCTTGCTCATGGCACGAAGGTGTGCATCCTCGATTTTGAAGAATTTTGAATTCATTTTTCAAAATATCATTATTTACGTAGGACGTGTGGCGGCATTGCACTGTTTCCGATCGGCCGCCTTTCAGGGGAGCTCCGCCCCATTGTGTGATAGGCCTACATCTGGTCAGTAACAGAATTCACTCTGGATTTCCACCCTGACTCATCTCATCTGTAAGTCTAATTAGCCTACCTATCTTTTAGAGATTTAAAGTGCGCTACAAGGTTTGATTTTCCAATAATATTCAAATAGTTTCCAGCGAATATCAATGATCAATCTACTTAATCTCCCACTATACGAATACTTACAGTACTTCCTACGGGCACTGCACGAATAATAATAATAATAATAAGAAGAAAACATAGAAACAAGCAAACACCCTCCATCCAACCATCCCATTAAAAACAAAGCACAAACTAAGGAAGCTCCACCTCAACAGGGAGCAGTGAGGAAACACTGGAGGCAGGTTAGAAATGAATTAGATAAAATAAATTAAAAAATAAAGTAAGGTAAGATAAAATAAAAAACAAAAGTAAATAATAACAATAAAAAGTAAAAAAGCTAGATAAAAAAGATGAAAACAATAAATACATAATTAAAAAGTAGAGCATGATAAAAAAAAAATTATATATATAACATTTTTATTTGTATAGCGCATTTCATACATGTAGCAATTCAATGTGCTTCACACAAAAATGGAAAAAAAAATATAGATATATATGGAACCCTACACAATTTTAGCAATAATAAAAGTAAAATATATAAGGAACAGCAACAGCAAAGAGGCAGTTTAGAAGTAAATGAGACTAATAAATAGTAGCAAATAAATAAATAAAAGAGAAGATGCTGTAACACTAAGACGCATGAGCAGAAAAATGTTTTATATATTATATTTATATTTACTTTCATTCAGTAAAGAAAACTCATATCACTTGTTGCTATGAATTGATTTCCTTTGCATTTACAATGACAAAAGTGGTAATACTGACCATTTTTTACCTTAAAACAGCTTACCTGAGTTCTTGTATCCTCCAAAAGGCACTTCCACGGGGCTGATGTTGTAGTTGTTGATGAAGCAGGTCCCTGCCTCCAGGTTCGCAGCCACACGATGGGCTCGGGAAATGTCTCTGCAGAGGAAGAGGAAACCAACCGTTTTTTTAATGGAAATCACAACAAAAAAGTCAATAGTTTGTATGCAAGTTGACCACACAAATGCTTAAAAAGCAGCTTCAACTGCCCTGAAAACAAAGAGACTACTATTGTGCAATGAACTCCACTTTGTAATTGCAAAATTTTATTGTCCGCATTGTGACCGGCGGCCAGTGGAATGCAACACCCTCATTATCTTCAAAAGCAAACCGTCAGCATTGTGAATCAGTGGTTGCAACAGAACGCTGAGCAATGACAAACTGACCTGGTGAAGACTCCAGAGGCCAATCCAAAGGTGGTGTTGTTGGCTCTCTTGATCACTTCCTCTTCTGTGTCGAAAGGCAGCACAGACATGACGGGGCCGAAAATCTCCTCCTTCACACAGGTCATGTCGTCTCTGCAGTTATCTGTGTCGGGAGACAAAGGACTGGATGTAACATATGCTGGGACCGGGGTTCATATAGTTCACGAAAACTAACGAAATAACGAAAACTAGAATTGAAACTTAACTGAAATAAAAAATAAAAAAAATGATAACTAACAAACTGTATTGTGTGGTTACAAAACTAACTAAAATTATAGTGAAAATGCCCTTAGTTTTCGTCTTTTTTTCCCCATTTTTCATACATGATCCAGTGTTTCTATTTATCCGCCGCTGAGTGTGTGTATTCCTGATTTGTGGTAGAAGCGCAAGTGAAATTACCGTAATGACACCTTGTTGGCCGTAAGTCTTCAATTCAACCATGATGTTACAAATCACTTTTTTTTGCGGCAGCGCTGAAAATCAAGCAGCAGCAGCAGCAGCGCACCACCGCAGAATATATGTAGGGGAAACACTGCACCTCTTTGAATCTTGCACCCAACACAGCCCATTACAAAAAAACTAAAACTAATGAAAACTAAACTAAAACGAAGCATTTTCAAAAACTAAAAACTAAACTAAAACTAGCAAACTCAGCAAACGAATTAAAACGAACTGAATTTGAAAACAAAAATTCACAATGAAATAAAAACTAAAGCTAATGAAAAATCCAAAGCTATTATAACCTTGGCTGGGACACAAAAGGTGTAAAAAACTGGTTATGTGATGGTGTAGATCAGTAGCTGGAGTATGAACAATTGAGGGACTCCTGGAGAGAATACAGGAAGACTTACCGAGTACACAGGGTGACATAAAGTAGCCTCCTTTCAATTTGGGGTCACTGGGGACAAGAGGCTCTCCTCCACAAAGCACTTTAGCTCCCTGGATAAAACAGACAGCAGTCAAATAACTATAGCTCTCTATAGCATTTTGAGATTTTGTTTAAAATTTTAAGTTTGTTACAAACTTTTTTATGCACACTTTTCACTGCACATTATTTGTTTCACAGCACCTTTATTTTTATACTGTATATTTATATTTTATTCTGCACCACAATCAATACTCCTTCTTTAGACATTTTTATTTTTATTGCATTTTATTGCCTGAATATGCCTAGGTTGTTCTTTTTATTTAATTGCGTTGTTATTGTCTCTGTGTAATGCTGCTGCTTCACTGTAATTTCCCAGCTTGGGATGAATAAAGAATGAATATCTATCTATCTATCTATCTATATAAAATGGATTATTTATTTTACTATTATCATTATTAGCTCTCCAGAGCAAGGTTATTATAGTTAACAAAAACTAACCAAATAAATAAAACTAGAATTGAAAAAAACATTTTCGTTAACCGAAATAAAAATATGTTTAAAAAAAAAACGATAACTAACTGAAACTGTATTGTGTAGTTACAAAACTAACTAAGATAATAGTGAAAATGTCCTTCAATTTCGTCTTTGTCAATTTTTTCATTCATAAACCTTTTTGGTTGATATGAAATCTATTTATTTAGCTCCAACCAAATAGCTGCTGGTTCGTGACAAGGTTATAATAGTTTTTAATTTTTCATTAGTTTTAGTTTTAATTTCGTTGTGATTTTTTGTTTTCAAATTCAGTTAGTTTTAATTAGTTTTTATTTTTTGGAAAATGTTTAGTTTTAGTTTAGTTTTTATTAGTTTTAGTGTTAGTTTTAGATTTTTTGTAATGGGGTATTTGTTGGGTGCCAGATTCAAAAATGTCAAAATAAATGTTGCCTTTATTTCCTTTGTCTTATCCATCTCAGCCCCAATAAGTTTATTATGTCATAAAACCAAATAGATAAAATAGATTTCATATCAACCAAAAAGGTTTACGTATGAAAAAAGTTGACAAGGAAGAAAACTAAGGACATTTTCACAATAATTTTAGTTACTTTTGTAACCACAAAATACAGTTTCAGTTAGTTATCCTTTTTTTAAAAAAACTTTTTATTTCAGTTAAGGAAAATGTTTTTTCAATTTTAGTTTTCGTTAACTATAATAACTTTGGTTCAAACTAACATTTAACCCAGGCTAGTAACAAGTACATTGTGAATCTTATAGTTTATATAATATATTGTCTTATATAATCTTATAATATAGCCCCTGGCCTATATAAACCCTGGTTTATTAAAACTTTCCTAGCCCCAGGGTAACTGCTCCCTCATCCTCAGGCTATGTGGTGTGAAAAGCTTTTATGAGAACTAAGATAAGTGTAATTAAACTTCATATAACTGCTTTGAGGTCCAGTGAAAGTACTGCTGGTGCTACCGCAGCTGATTCACTCTCTGATAAATGCCTATCCTCAGTTGCCCCATTGTTCCACAGGGATCATTTCAGGTTACTCTAATCTAATGGTTGCAGAATAAAAAAAACACACCTGTTGTTTGGCCTGATTGACAAATCCCAGGACCTTCTCCAGCTGTGGCTTGCTGATCAATGCTCCCATTCGAGTGCCGTCCAACATGGGGTCACCCACTGGGATGGCCTTAGTCCTCTTCACCACTTGTTCCAGGAACTGGGGCATAATCTCTCTCTGCACATAGACTCTGGTGCCATTGCAGCAAACCTATACAACACACAGAGATATTTTAAACTGTCAGAGTTTGTTTATGATCACATACATCCTAATTTTATGTTTTCCTTTACTCATTTTTGAATAAAATCCCTTTGTGTCACTACTCTTCTAATGCACAACATGGGTCTTCATGAATGCACAACACATAAGTATTTAGTTAAGTAGTTTGCTAAGCTAACTACTTAGCTAACTTCTTGGCTAAGTATCTTGCTAAGCTAAATACTTCTCTAACTTCTTGGCTAAGTACTTAGCTAAGTAGCTTTGCTAAGCTAACTACTTAGCTAACTTCTTGGCTAAGTTGTTAGTTTAGCAAACTACTTAGCCAAGTAGTTAGCTATGTTATAATACAAAACCTTTTTTCTTCATAAAGTATGAGAGGCTAAATGGAAATAATGATATGTTGTTATCAAAAACAAGATATTTAAAGAATACTTGGAATATTCAATCATAAAATAAGTTGATATCAAAAGATAGAGCACAGAAACACACAGCAAGCATTAAATAACATGGAAATGAATGCGGGTCATTTTTGACCCATGTTGTGCATTAGAAGGGGGGTCAATATGTTGTGCGTCAAAGGGTTAATAAAGTATGTCCTTATAATCTTCACAGATATAACTTAGAGTGGCTTCAGGAGAATCACCCACCTGTCCCTGTGTCAGGAAGTTTGCCATGAGTGCTCCCTTCACTGCGTTTTCCAGCTCACAGTCTTTGAAGATCAGGAGGGGAGATTTCCCTCCGAGCTCCAGAGTCACCTGCTTCACAGTCTTTGCAGACATTTCCATAACCTGAGGGCAAAGAAAACACAGCAGGAGTTACAGGGACAACTGAAGCCTCTCAGAACAGTTAACCCTTTGGAGTTTGGGCTCTTGTCGGTTTGGGCTCCTTTTCATTCTGCCTGTATAAACCACTTAACCCCCTGGAGTCCACAAAAGCAGTGGAGCACCATTTGTTCCTGATGTCAAATCAAATCAAATCAAATAGCCTTTATTGTAATTATATAGGCAACTATACAATGAAAATGAAAGTGCCACTGCACAAGGTGCATAGTAAGACAATCATAACACAAAACAACATGACTAAACATTTAAAAATACCGAGAGCTAAACAAGGACAAAAACAAGAACAAGGACATGTGATGTAGCCTAATAAATAAGTATAAAAATAAATAAATGGCTACTGAAAATGCTATAATTTATAAATGAGGTAGACTGTATGTTTTGCACATATCAATTATATTGCAGATGTCCGTTTTACTGCACTTTTTAATTAATTTATCCTGTGTGGGTGTTGAGAGTTCTGAGTGTTGAGAGTTGTGATAACTTAAAAACCAAACATTCTCATACCCTGCTGTCAACTTCCCTTGAAACTACATGTCAGTTTTTGTTTGATGATAATGTCAATCATATTTAGTATAAAAATATAGAACTAGATATTATCCTAATTTTATCTCTTATATGTTACATTTTCAACCTGTGTTCACATTTGCAACATTAAAAATTCTAAATAGAGCATGATTATGTTTTGAAAGTTAAAAAAAACAAACATTTTAGATATCCGACTTAATGTTTTTTTTAAATTTAAGTTAAATAACGTTATGTTGAAAATCATTGCATTCTCTCTGTACCTTTTTGCCTGTCGGGACACTGCCAGTGAAAGAGACTTTGGCCACCTTGGGGTGATGGCAGAGCAAGCTGCCGGTCTCTGCTCCGCCTTGTACCACACTGAAGAGCCCATCAGGAGCCCCCGCCTCTTTGTAAATCTCAGCCAGGATGACGGCAGTCACAGGAGTCATCGGAGAAGGCTTAAACACCATGGCGTTCCCTAAACACAACCGGGTTGTAACACTGCAAGTTATGGTCTACAGCAGGGGTCTCAAACTCGCAGCCCGCGGGCCAATTGTGGCCCTTGTGACGATATTTTGTGGCCCTCACCTTGATATGAAAGTTTAATGTGAGTTTTATATGAATGGCAATTTACCGTGTTGTGTGAGAAAGGCCCCTTTAATTACTTTTTTTGGTAATTTTGTGTCTTTTTTTGGTCATTTTGTTTCTTTTTTAGTAATTTTGTGTCTTTTTTAAAATAATTGTGTGTCTTTTTTAGTGATTCTGTGTATTTTTTTGGTCATTTTGTGTCTTTTTCCAAGTAATTTAGTGTTTTTCTTTTGGTGATTTTGTGTCTTTTTTGTAATTTTGTGTCTTTCCTGTCATTTTGTGTCTTCTTTGGTAATTTTGTGTCGTTTTTGGGTCATTTTGTGTCTTTTTTTTTCATTTTGTGTTTTTTTCAAGTAATTTTGTGTCTTTTTTGGTAATTCTATGTCTTTTTTGGTAATTCTGTGTCTTTTTTAGTAATTTTGTGTCTTTTTAAAATAATTTTGTGCCTTTTTTAGTAATTTTGTGTCTTTTTTTAGTAATTTTGTGTCTTTTTTTTTGGTCAGTTTGATACTGCCTCCAGTGGCCGCCATGCAATTTGAGTTTGAGACCCCTGGACTACAGAGATGTTCAAGAGCCACATGACTGCTGGACAAAAATGCAGAAATAATCATCTCACATCTTATAATAATGTTACACACTCACCACATGCCAGAGCAGGAGCAGATTTCCATGATGCGATCTGAAAGGGGTAATTCCAGGCACCGATTCCCGCACACACACCGAGGGGCTCCCTCCTGGTGTAGGCAAAAGCTCCACCAGGAAGCTGGACGTGCTGGCCTTTAATCAATGAAACACCATGCACGTTTTAAACACCACAACAACACTAAGATTTGGAACTTTTGGAAAATCACAAAAAGGTGTGAGTGGACCCACCTGCAAGTGTACCAGCCAGACCAGCATAGTATTCAATGCACTGCCAGGCAATATCAATATCCACCAGGGCTTCAGTGATGGTCTTTCCATTGTTGATCACTTCCAGCTTTGCAATCTTCTCCCTTCTTTCCTGTTTTAATCAGAATGAAAGAAAAAAAGGAAATGCAAACTTTGACAGAAAAAAAAAAAAAATATCTGTTTTAAAGCTGAATGCAATAATTTGCACCAGACAAGTTAAATTTCACGATAGATAACTTTCATGCACCGTCAAAATTACCAGTTAACATGTGACTATCTAAACTGAAACACTGTTACTGCTAAAGCGACTTCATATGAACGTTTGACATAGTCAGACACACTTGCAACACACCCTTTTTACCCCCCTGAAATATCCACACATATATACAAGCACTTATAAATACTTATCAGCATATATGTATGGCCACACAATAACCCTCCCACTACCTATTAACTATCAGAAATCAACGTTAACAACAACTGGTGTTGTAAATATCTACTCTTTATTTTTTTTATTTTTCTTTATTTACCTTAATGTCACTTCTTGTCAAAGTCACATGACCACCACACCAGGGTGTTGAGTACACGTCGCTTAGGGATTTAATGAGTTAATGTGAAGCATAAAGCTGAAAATGGGAGATTATAGAAGACTTAAAGTGTTTGTTACACGGGTGGCACCATGGGTTCTTATGGGTTAAGATTATACCAGACAGTGACAAATTGAGTTTGAAATCCTAACCCCGAAGAGGCCACAAAGACACACAAAAGGATTATTTTGTGCAAATGTAGGCCAGCAGTAGACGGAGAGGGCATCTTTGTGCTTTTAATGAATAACTAGTGGCTAACTGCATTCTTGCAGCAGTCTGCTCCAATTTATGTTGCGCAACACTGAAATAAACCGGGCTGGTTTCCAGACTCGATGGTTTTGACACAGCCTGACCCTCTCACCCTGATAATACGGGCAGCCTCTAACATCACCCGAGCCCTCTCCATGCCCGCCATCTTGCTCCATATCAGGTAGGCAGCACGGGCACTCTCGATGGCCTCGTCCACTTCCTCCGCCCCACAGGGAACCATCTGACACAAGACACGGCCTGCAGGAACAGGATCGACAGGTTATAGACTGGCTACAACATAAACATACACTTAATGCACTCTTTGTGTACTTTCCTAGAGTATTACTATTTGTGCTACTTTTAGACTTCTAATCTAATATATTGCATGTGGAAATAATTGTTCTTTTTTACTTCACTACATTTGTCTGACACCTTTATTTGCTTTTAAAGTTTAACGTACTCTTCCAGTCCAGTGAAAACCATGCATCTCCAGTAGGGTTGTCAAAAGTATCGATACTCAAAAAAGTATTGATACTAAAACGTTGTATCCTGATACGATACTCATTTTCAAAAGTAATTGTTAATTGACACAGTGTCAGTATCCATAAGCATAGAGTTAAGAAGTTTACATAAATGTTGGTGACTGAAAAGTGTTATTTTCTCTCTTGAAGTCCCAGAATGAAGCAGAGAAAAGTCGACCTGCAACCAAACAGCAACACACACAGCCGAAAATATTGTTGTAATTGTTATTGTATTTATTTATTTTTTGCACTACCTCAGACCTGAAGCTTGTTATCATAGTTGCAGTTTCTTTTTGCACAACTGTTTTTTTATTATAAATATTTAACCTGTGGTTCTGTTAACTTTTATATGTTGCATTTTTCATATTCATAAAAATATTTCTGTCAAATTTTGGGGTCTTTGTTTTTTCCTTGTGGTATCAAAAATAGTATCGAGTCTCGAATATTTTTATCGAGTTGAAAATTTTAGTATTGTGACAACCCTATCACGATTTTTGAATGGATCCTCAAGGACTCTTGTTCTTAAATTATGCTACCTTTGGCCGCCATGTTCTTGTATGTTTGCTTGTTTTATATTTTTCTTGTGACCTGTGTCAATTTTGTAAAACAAAACTCAATTAATATATTGTTAAAAAATGTTGATGGAATATTGATATGTGGAATCAATAAATAAGGTAATTAAAAAAATAATAGTATGCTTTATTTATTTTTTGAATGCAGGGCTTTTACTTGTATTGGAGTATTTTAACAGTGGAATTATTATTATTTTATCAGACTACTTTTTCCACCACTGCATTAGTTTAAATCCCAAAGTTACTCCACCTACTACAGAAGAATCTGGGGGAGTATCTGTTGCATAACAGCTTATCCTCATGTGACCCCGCTGCACAGATGTGACCTTTTAACTGGGCTAAAACATTTTTTTTTTTTTTTTTTTTTACAAATGTGGACATAAGGAGTTAAAAACTTTTATATGCTGTATTTACCCGTGGCAGGTTCAAACACGGGCTCTTTGTTTATCTCCTGGCGGGGCTTCACTCGCTTCCCACCCCAGTAGTTCAGATGATCTGAGACCACCACGGTCCCTGTGGAGGCTCCGGGCATGGTGTCGAGGATTGACTGGGCCATTGTCACTCAGGGCACCTGCAAGCACAACAGGAATCACAGCAAGCAACAGTTTCAGATATTATCTCTGCAGAATAATATGCAGGAGGAAAGCGCAGTGCATGCTAAGTTCGCACTGCTAAAGTGAAGTTAGCAAAGAGGCACGTAGCTAAAGTAGCACAGGGAAACAGCACAGCTAGGACATTTAATACACAGAGAAATATATATGCAACCTTACCGTAATGCTTCAGCAGACGGAGAGGGTTTAATCTCGACAGGGAGGACACATATAAAGAACATTTCACGCCCCTATAAGCAAACAGGACACGCCTCCTCCACAGATGTCAGGGGCGAATCTAGGATCAGACCTGAGGGGGCCCCGCCCCTAATGGGGGGGGGGGGGGGGGGGGGGGGGATACATACAGGTAGTTAGAATATCGTTTAACCCCTCTACTAAATAGATAGATAGATAGATAGATAGATAGATAGATAGATAGATAGATAGATAGATAGATAGATAGATAGATAGATAGATAGATAGATAGATAGATAGATAGATAGATATACTTTATTTATCCCAAGCTGGGAAATTACAGTGTAGCAGCAGCATTACACACAGAGACAATAACAACACAATTAAGTAAAAATAACAACCTAGGCATACTTCAAGCAATAAAATACAAAAATACAATAAAATATAAAGTGTCTAAGAAGGAGTAGAATAGAATTTCAGTGCAGAATAAATATGAACATACAGTATAAAAATGTTGGTGCTATGAAACAAATAAGGTGCAATGAACAGTGTGCATAAAAACACATAAAGTGCATAGACAGTATGTAATGAACCAGGTTATTATTTGTTATTGTACAGTGTGATGGCATGTGGCAGGAAAGATTTTTTGTATCTGTCCCTATGACAGCGGAGCTGGAGCAGCCTGTGAGAGAAGGTGCTCCACTGTCTTTCTACTGTGTGATGGAGAGGGTGCTGATCATTGTCCATGATGGCCAGCAGTTTGTTTACTGTTCTCCTCTCCACCACAGTCTCAAAAGTCTCCAGCCTGAGACCGAGTACAGAGCCAGCCTTCTTGACAATCTTATCAAGTCTGTTGGTGTCGCTGGCTCTGATGCTGCTGCCCCAACACACAGCAGCAAAGAAAATGGCGCTGGCAACAACAGACTGGTAAAAGATCTCCAACATCTTGCTGCACACATTGAAGGATCTCAGCTTCCTCAGGAAATAGAGTCTGCTCATCCCCTTCTTGTACACAGCCTCCGTGTTAGATTTCCAGTCCAGTCTGTTGCCGATCACCACGCCAAGGTATTTATAGTCCTCCACCTCCTCCACCACCTCCCCCCTGATCAGAAGTGGCTGTGGAAGCATCTTCTTCCTCCTGAAGTCAACCACCATCTCTCTGGTCTTGGTGACGTTCAGCTTCAGGTGATTCTGTTCGGACCAAATCCATAGACTGTATAAAAATAATGGACATAGTCACCGTGACGTCACCCATTGGTTTGTGGCCCGTTAGAAGGATCAAGTTCAGCGTTACACTCGTCGCCATCAGGCGGCAACCTCCGTGTCTGAGCATGGAGGCCAACCAGGAAGTGCCTTAAGCTGCATTCTACTGAAAATTCCAGCAGGGGGCGCTAAGTTTGGCTGCAAAAAAAAATCTGTCGATTCATTTCAATGCAAAATGAGAAAACTTCATCACTTGATTTATTACCTCAGAAATTTTTTTTAGGACAACACTATGGTCTCAATCGCTAGTAAAAAAAATTCTTTAAGACAATTTCATGTCAATAGTTCTAATAATGGCCCCATTTAGAAGAAAATAGAAGATAAAGAATCGTATGATTTGGGGCGTGGCTACCTTTGATTGACAGGTCACTAACAAGGCAAGCCGTCATCAGGAGAGAAGCAGAACAATGCGTATCCACGGCAACGTGTCAATAAAGTTATATATAACGTCATATAGATAGAAAAAAAGCACGCTTACCAGTTTGATCTCATAACTTTGAACCTTTCACTGTATTTTTACTTAATGACAGTTTAT
Source organism: Centropristis striata (assembly GCF_030273125.1). NCBI lineage: Eukaryota > Metazoa > Chordata > Actinopteri > Perciformes > Serranidae > Centropristis > Centropristis striata. The sequence goes on along the minus strand of NC_081525.1, from coordinate 14,035,326 downwards.
TTGAATGTTTTGTTCATTAAATGTCTTGTTCAGTGTTTGGTTGGACTAACAGACACTCCAAGGAGTCGCTGCTCAGTTTTCTGAGGTCAGTAACGAACATTTTGTTTTTGTTTTTTGCTAGCCAAAACTAACATCCCAGTTAATGCTCCAGTTAATGCTAACATGAATTAGCGGCGACTTCACTCAGTCTGGTTGAGGTGTAGAGAGGACTGTATTTGTATCTACGATACTCAAAATACTCAAAACTTACTATTATTCCAATAATTTACTATGAAGTAACATGAGTTTTACACCACAAAATAATTTTTAAGGAAAAAAAGGGAATAATGCTGTTTGCAAAAGCATTTTGACGCCTTTAAATCATTGCAAACCTCAGCTCATATTGGGAACCCAAATGCATCTGATCCATGGAACAAAAACCCCACTTACATCTGTTTTTTGCAGCAATCATTCCACTGGACAATCGACTTTGGCTCCCGCAAAAAAAAGAGGGTTTGTAAAGCATAAAATCTAGAATTATTGCAATGTGGTAGAGCACATAAGGGGCATGAATACCTTAAATCAGGGGTCTCAAACTCAAATTACCCGAGGGCTGCTAAAGGCAGTAGGCAGACCAAAAAAAAGACACAAAATTGCAATAAACAAAAAAAGACACATAATGACAGAAAAAAAACTAAATTACTTAAAAAAGACACAAAATGACCAAAAAATACACAGAATTACCAAAAAAGACACATATTTAAAAAAAGACACAAAACGACCAAAAAAGACACAAAATGACAGAAATTAACTAAATTACTTATAAAAGACACAAAATGACCAAAAAGACACAAAATTAGTTAAAAAGACACAAAATTAGTTAAAAAAAAAAAAATTTAAACAGACAAAATGACAAAAAAATTACTTCAAAAGACACAAAATGACCAAAAAAGACAAAATGACCAAAAAGACACAAAATAACAGAAAAAAACAAAATTACTTAAAAAAGAAACAAAATGACTAAAAAAACCCACAAAATTATTAAAAAAAGACACAAAATTATTAAAAAAGACACAAAATGAATTAAAAAAGTAATTAAAAAGGGACCTTCCACACACAACACGGTAAAGTGCCATTCATATAAAGCTCACATTAAACTTTCATATCAAGGTGGGGGCCACAAAATATCGTCACAAGGGCCACAATTGGCCGGCGGGCCGCGAGTTTAAGACCCCTGCCTTAGATACATGCAGTATAAGCAGTCACAGTGTGGCTGAATACACTGAACATATACAGTATACAGAACACATAGCTATGCATGTATGTCAGCAATTGCTGCTGCTATATTTCCAATGTCACAGAAACCACAGATATGCAACGTCCACCCAACCCCCACCTGTCATCATATCACCCAGGATGAGGGGTCTGGGAATCCTATAAGGGTCAGCAGTCTTATGTGCATTAATCCTGCTCAGTGCAGAACAGGCATCACTGGGAGAGGGTGTGTCCAGCTCTAACCACAGTCTTTAAAAAGACACAAAATGACCAAAAAAAAAGACACAAAATGACAGAAAAAAACCCTAAATTACTTAAAAAAGAAACAAAATGACCAAAAAGACACAGAATTACCCCAAAAATATTTTTAAAAAATACACAAAATTACTAAAAGAGACACAAAATTATTTAAAGACACAGAATTACCAAAAAAAGACACAAAATTATTAAAAAAAGACACAAAATTATTGAAAAAAAGACACAAAATTATTTTTAAAAAAGACCCTCTGCTGATTGCTCCGGTCAACATTTGACAAGCAGCTGCACAGAGGGAATTCAGCTGTGCAAGGTGGGAGGAAAAAGCATCTAGAATATATAAACCAATTCATTAAAAATAACACTACTAAAGAGTAATCATAAAACTTTATTAATATGTTAGAAATAAGGATACAGAACCTGACATACAATAATACTGATGAATGGATCAGATTTTTTGTGCCAATTAATCATTAAAATCTCAAAACAATGTATGGCAAATGCTGAATACAAGGTAGACATTCGTATCCTTTGGTAATTAACGTAATTAAGAGCTAATTTTATTCCTCTAATTTCTAAATGAGACAACCTTTAAGTTAAATAAACAAAACATGAATGAGAAATATAATAGAAAGGTAGTGATACTGTAGCTGCAACAGATAATGCCTATGCTCTTGCACTGCAGACCCTGTTGTATCTGTGCTCTGATGTGGGAGCCCTGACTGCACAGTGCAGGAACAGCACTGTTGAACCCGTCTGATGATTAAGAAAACTTGGCTGCTTGGGGAGGAGGTCCCAAGAAGCCTCCAGCCTGTTTTGTTGCAGCTCTGGAGGGTGCAAGACCGAGCATCTTCTGAATGTTCTGGAGAAAAAGACACAAGCAAAAAAAAAAACACAAAAAAGTTTATTTTCTGGGCCAAGTGAAGTGTTAAATGTTGCATGAGTACTTCAACATTGTTGTCAAGTCAAGTCAAGTCAAAGTTTATTTATAAAGCACATTTAAAAACAACCTCAGTTGACCAAAGTGCTGTACAGTTATTAAAATACAATAAAAAATCATCAATAGTAATAAATAAAAACAATGAAAATAATAATCTCTGTCCATTTCTGTGGTTTAACAGCCCAATACAGCCTGTAACATCCATAATTGTCCAGTGACATACAGTAAAAGGCATCAACCCCACCCTGGGTTTAGAGCTGCTGCAGGTGTGGAAGTTACCTGTCTGATGGACATGGTGCAGAGGATGTAGAGGAAGATAAAGGAGCAGTCGGTGTAATCCTCGCCTAGCAGGTTGCGATGCGACAGTCCCTGGATGTAGGAGAGCGGCACGAACGGCAGTTTGGCCACTACTCTTCCATCAAAGCTGGACAAAACAAAAGAGACAGTGGTGGCAGCATGTTTAAAGTAGAGGAATAGACACGTTTGGTACAAATATACAACATGTACTTTTGTCAAGTGACAAACACAGACTTAAAGTCATCACAATTTGAAGTTTTTGTCTTTTTTCAATTGTTTCTACCAATGAGGAGATGAAGATATAGGCTAAAATATGTGCCACCAGAAACTGAATTTGAATAATTTTATATTTAAATTTGAATTGCTTAACTTGAATTATTGCATAAAAAAACTGAATTTAAATCACATAATTTGAATTTGTATTGTTCAATTTGAATAATTGCATTGAAAAACTGAATCTGAATTGTAATTTGAAATTGAATTTATTAGTTTGGAACTGAACAATTCGAATTCAATTTTCTGCAACGAACATCCGGGTAGTTGAGGCAGAGCAATCGAGCGCAGATGCACAGAGCGCCTCTTCGGCCAATCAGCACCTCCGTTTTCTGCGCTTGATCGCTCTGCCTCAACTACCAGGATGTTTGTTACAGAAAATTGAAAGTGAATTTTGCGAACTGAATTTGAATTGTGAGAACTGAATGTTCAGTTCCAAACTAATCAATTTAATTTCAAATTACAATTCAGATTCAGTTTTTCAATGCAATTATTCAAATTGAACAATACAAATTCAAATTATGTGATTCAAATTCAGTTTTGTAATGCAATTATTCAAGTTAAGCAATTCAAATTCAAATATAAATTATTCAAATTCAGATTCTGGTGGCACATATTTCAGCCCATATATATTCCAACCCCATATGAAGATGTTGCATCAACCCACTGTTAATGCAAATCACTTACATGGAGTTGAACATGCCCATCAGAGCTGTGAAGCAGAAGCCAATGGCGAACATGGACTTCATTCGCACCTACAAACAAAAACACAAAACATAAAAAGTGGAAATTTGAAATGATATTACCTATGACACATTGAAGCATCACAGTATTTTTTCAATACAGATGACGCAAGTACAAGTAAGCCTATTAATATTGTCATCCAATATTTATTCCACACAGCATGTGGGATATAATCTCATTTCATGTAACAATATATTGAGGGATTTAGCTCTAAGCTTCAGTGTTACTTATTTATTAAACAAACTGTCTCTCACCATGGACAAGTCTCTGTTGTTGTTCTTCAGTTTCTCCTCTTGTCTTTCTGTAATACATCCAGAAGCATTCTTCAATGTTTGCTTAAACACAATTATATTATTACTTAGCCTTTTCTTGTTGTTGCAAGGTTCTTACCAATTTTCTTCTTCTGTTGACGTCCTGCAGATTCTGTGATAGTTTCCTTTTTCTTCTCAACTAATATCAAACAAGCAGAATGGATTTAACAGTCTACAGATAAATAAAAAAATCATGGCAGAAGTTACAGTTGTGAGAGGTTCACATAAGTCACTTACGTTTTTTGCTTTGTTTTTCCACTTCAGCCTTTAGCCTCTTGTACTTTTCAGTGCGATACACTAAAACCCAGGTAATCCCTGAGGAGAAGATCGGAACAGATTTGTTGATAGAATAATACATTATTATTATTACTATTATATATTGTCAGATGTTTACAGTATCTGATGTTTTATCTATTGTATCAGACAACAGTCTGTCTGATATATTTTATCAATAAGCATTTTTTTCAGAATTTTGTATCATCATGTATACTGATAGCACAACATACAATTCCATACACCGTCATTGAGAATTGTAGAAATATTGCACATTCCCCCTGCAACATTAACACCTTGTAGCTGTGCGGAGCAGTAAATGTAAGGAGGTATAGTTTGTCTAGGATTTTCCTTCATTAACTCTACTGTTATGTTGTTTCTCAGGAACAGCAATAATGTCCATGGATCAATTTGAGCCGGGGTATGTTTAATTATCCAAAATTGCCCGAAACTAAAAAATCCCCCTAAAAATTGATTATAATTCATTAATAACTCCATTACTAACAATTTCAATCGATATTTAGTGCAATGGTGTTCTTTACCTCTCACATATCATGGTTCAATGAGGACAATTCACTCTTTTTTTACATAAAGAAATGCATGTCAAAACTTTTTTTATGTACATTGGAAAGGCCAACATATAAAATACAATGGTTTTACATGACATTTATTTATTTTTTTAATTTAATTTTACTTTTTTTTCAAATGGGTCAATTTGAACAGCAACATAACAGGAGGGTTAAATAGTTTATTTATTTTTAACTTGGTATAACGACAAAACTTCAAGAACTGCTTTAACATGAACAATTTTTTTCCATTTTAATTTCTATTCTCCTTAATTAACTTGGGTCAAATACGGAGGACACGTTTCCAGTGTGGAGGAAAATTTAAACTTACATTTTTAAAAAAAGTGCAATGGTCCATATCCAACTGCTGACTATATGCATTGTATATAATGTCCCGATTTTTTATTTTATTTTAATTTTGTTTGAATTGTAAATACTTTTTAAAATTCTACTTGTTTAAACTGTAAACTGTTGATACTTTCTAGTTACAAATATATTTTTACTGTTGATTGTGTTCATTTGCTAATACGTAGGGCTGGGCTATATATCGATATAAAATAAATAATAAATAAATAATAAAATATAAAATAATAATAATATAAATGTGATATGGAATTAGACCATATTGCATATATCAATATAGTTTTTTTCTTTCCTTGAATATATATATATATATATATATATATATATATATATAATTCTTGCTAGGGTTTGTCATATTTTATTTTGTAATGTTATTTGTTTCTCATATAAATTTTTTTTTTTTCAGACAAAGATTGGCCGATTTTTTTTCATAGGCTATTTTTATTTAAGATATTTTCTTATTTAGATGTGCACTTTATGGAGCTTTGATTTTAAAAAAGGTACTGCTGTTGTTATACAGAATTTATGGCCACTCAAATAAACGGTTTCAATAAAACTACTTATGACATGTCATATTTGGCTTTGACTTTGACTGAACATTTGCTCTCACCATATCGCCCAGTCCTACTGATACCTTTCTTATATTTCTAGTTTATACTGTTCTTTACTATTTATTGTTATTTTGCTTTGCTGCTTGTTATCCACTTTGCTGCTGTAACTCAAAGGAAATCTTAATCTCAATCTTATTGTGAAATTCTGACCGGAAACTGTATTTCTTGCGCTGTCTGGTTTAGCGTTAGCTTTAGCTTAGTTAGCTTAATTCACAGGCTAACTAGTCGACTTCTGGTCCTTTAAAAGCACCAAAAGTAATCCATATTTATCAGTGTTGACAACTTTATTAATATTTCCCCAGCATGTCATTCACAATGGTATAAAACTGAACATACCAGTGTATTTCTTTGCCGATAGTAAATGTGTTTAACTGCTGAACGTGAAGCTGTCAGATGTGACTTACCTTCTGCTAACAGCGCTGTACAAACAGAGATGAACACGATCAGAATCGTGTCTGCAAACATGGTGCTCATGGTGGAAGCTTTCCGTTTAATGTCCCAGTTATCCGACCTCAGGAAGAAATAGTGGATTTGTTATTGGAGATTACACCATGAGCACATTACAGATCCATAGAGCGGTGTCAGCACTACGAGGTCAAACATGTACTTCCGGTTCGAAGGAAATGGGGGGAGGAGGCTGCATAGATATCTATGGGGAGGAGGCTGTCTGTAGAAAACTATGGAGTCATAAATAAAATGTGGAAATATAAAAACAAAAACACAGAATATATATAAAAGATTATAAGCATTTTCCTTAAATGTCACATTTATTTGATGATTAATTTCTGTATATCTTTCAATATACCTTTTATGCAGGTTTGCTAAAATATTAAACATTACAGAGAAATTTGACTTTATATTAAACATTGAAGAGAAATTTTACTTTAAATTAGTCTCTCTCTCTCTCTATATATATATATGTATGCATTTTTTTCACAGAGAAATTTGACTATAAGTGCTCTATATATTAATTTTATTTGCTTATTCTTTTAATTATTGCGATTTTGCCTTTGATGCTGCACTTTAAATTATTTATTTTAAATCCAAGCTGAATAAAACTCAAATGGCCATTTGTGTTTCTCCTCACCAAAAATTAAGTTTGGAGTGTTAAGATACATGATTATGATACCAGTGGACTTTTTGTGACCCATGCAAGCAACAGACAAGCAAAATACATTGTGGATTAAATACAATAATCTTTTTAGTTACACAGGAAACCCAGATGGAAACATGTGATGTTACAGAAGCACTCTGAAAGAACTACAACTGAACTAGTTTGACCTCGTCTTTACTTTCTCCCTCTGTACACCTCTAACAGGCTGCTGAGAGCAAGAGGAGCAGGAGAGCAGCTCCAGAGGCCTCGATGAGGAAAAAAAAATCCCATTTTACTCTTTATTTCTTTTTTGTTTGTTGACTAGTTCTAATAATAATTCTCATCAGATAAATACACAAGTATTGTAGTTTCAAATGTTTAATGTTTCATTTATTTAGTATGTTGATTAGTTTCAAATCCTTCATTCATTTTTAATTTGTAGACAAGCTCATGTTACATGGACCTTAGCCACTAGAGGCCAGTAGTGCAGGATTATAGTGATGATTTTCACATTCTGCTCTTATCAAGGTAAAGGTCATGTTTATTTGTGGAGCACCTTATACACAACCAATGTTGACCAAAGTGCTTTACATAAATTAACTGAAACAAAAAAACAATCCAAAAGATAAATAAATTGATAACAAAAATTAACTGCTTCAACCAGTTGTTGCTTGAAAAAACACTGCAAACTGACAGTGAATTAAAAAAAAGTTGTAATTTTTGCATCTTTTTGTTGGTCATTTTGTGTCTTTTTTTTCTTTTTGTCATTTTACAATATCTATTTCTCATTTTATGATCTTTTTTTGGTAATTTTGAATCATTGTTTTGGTAATTTTTGTGTAATTTTGTGTAACTTTTTTTTTTTATAATTTTGCATCTTTTTTGTAATCTTGTGTATTTTTTTCTTGAATTTTTGTCAATTTACATCTTTGTATTGGTCATTTTGCATATATTTTGGTCATTTTTGTGTAATTTTTGTGTAACTTTTTTGGTGACTTTGCGTCCTAGTTTTTTACATTATCAACACATAATTAATGCTGTTTTCTAGATATGACAGTGACCATTTGAAACACTTTAACAACAGTTCGGTTTGCCACCAAAACCACCTATTTTAGGTTTGGTGGGAAGAGCTGGGTTTGGCTTAAAACCTCTTATGCTCATATAAGTTCCTGCTGTGTTTGGTCCCCTGGTGGACCCAGGCGCTTCAAACATCATATTGTTTCGTCACCAGATGTAATAAATCTGTAGTTCACAGAAACATCAAGTAGTATATGATATGAGATGTACAATAAAGCACACAAAAACAACTTTCTATCACACAGGTTCGAAAGCCTGGGAGAAAAAGTGAGTTTTAAGAGAAGATTTCAGAATGTCCAAAGTCTCTGACGACCAGATATGCAGCGGTAAACTGTTCTACAGCTTAGGGGAGCCACTGCAAAAGATCCAACATTAGTCATTTTGTGCATTTTTACACTGCACATTTAAGATTTCATGCTCAAATGCATGTAGTTGTACTGAGGGCCACTGTAAGTGAGGGCGGGCCATATGCGGCCCCCGGGCCTCCAGTTGCCCATCCCTAACATAGCCAATTTGCCTGTCAAATTTGAACTCATTGTCGAAAAAGACACCAAGGCTCTTAATGACAGAGCAGTTTTTATTATTTGAATGGTATTCATATAATAATTGGTCAAACCAAGCTGTCATATGTCCTGGTCTACTGAGGCTAATTATTGGAAAATATTTTCAGTTTGCTGTGTAGTTGTAGAGAATCAGGTACAAAGTATAGAAAAGATGAAAAATGAGTGCAACATGGAAGCGCATTTAGCCAAGCCCAAGCTGTATGCTGTGCCAAGGTGTCGAGTTTGGTGTTTTGCTGTGTTTTTTCTGCTTCGCTGTGTTTCTCCTGCAGCTCCTGCCCTCTCCCTCCCCTGCTCCACCTCTGCAGTGAGTGGCAGCCATCAGCTGTGGATAATTAGTCATCAGGGGCCTGCAGTGTACAGGAGCTGAAGAAAGCTGCAGTCAGGGCCAGTGAGTACACTGTCAGCTGGTGTCTGATGCTGTATATATGTGAGGTGCACCCAAAAACCAGTGGTGGAAGAAGTATTCAGACCCCTTATTTAAGTAAAAGTACAAAAATATCAGCATCAAAATGTACTTAAAGTATCAAAAGAGTACTTGTAATGCAAAACGGAACCACTCACATCGTGTGTATATATATATACCAATGTGAGTGGCACCGTTTTGTAGTTAAAATTAGCTATAGGATGCTGCTTACATAACTGCATCAATAGAAAAAATTCAAATAATATATTTAACATTTTATATATATATATATATATATATATATATATATATATATATATGTTGATCCAGTCGAGATGAGGTGCTGAAAAAAAGTGATACAAACATGCAGTAGCACAGTAAACACTTTTTAAGTGTCAGAATGAAATCCCTAACAACTTCTGTTGTATGCCAATTAAAGTATTGAATCTTGAAAATTTTTAAAAAACTGAAAAAAAAATAGCCCAAGACTCCAAAAGATTAAAGTGGATTGCTTGATCAGTTTTCCTGTTGACAAAATTTTGCACATCCTTCCAGAATATTCAAGCATATACAAAGTCATAAAACATAATATGACAAAAAAAGTTTTTGCTGTATATATTTTATGCATTATTTTAATTAATTAATTTTTTATTTTTGGTTGGCTTCTGTGCTCTTTAACCCTCTGGAGTCTCCAAAAGCACCAAAGCATGACTTCTTCATCACATCCAGACTAGAAAACAAAGCAGCGTGGAGCCCTACTGTAAATTTACCTCTAAAGTTCTGGCTGTAAACTCCATGAGGCCAGTTTCAGTTTGATGATGATATACCAAGTAAAACTGGAGACAAGATCAAATATATTTAGTATAAAATGATAGAACTGGATGTAACCCTCTTATATGTTATATTTGCAACATTTCAAATTCTTTATTGAGCATGATAGTGCTTTGAAAGCAAAAAAAAAGATTCAAAATCACAATTTATGATTTTTAAAAAAAGACACAAAAAGACCAAAAAGGACACAAAATGACTAAAAAAAGACACAAAATGACCAAAAAAGACACAATAAGACAAAAATGACCAAACAAGACACAAAATAACCAAAAAAAGACACAATAAGACATACATGACCAAACAAGACACAAAATGGAAAAAAAAGACACAAAATGACTAAAGAAAGACACAAAATTACCAAAAAAGACACAAAATGACTTACAAAGACACCAAAAGACACCAAAAGGATTCAAAAATGGACAAAATAGCCCTATAAGACTCCATAGAGTTAACGTCAGCCTCATCCTATATACAGTCTATGGCCTCATCATCGTCAGCATCATCAGATGGGAGGAGCCCGCAGAGCAGCGCAGCTCCTCGCTCTGTGTGTGTGTGTGTGTGTGTGTGTGTGTGTGAGAGAGAGAGAGTGTGTGAGGGCCACAGGCTGCAGATGAAGCATGGCAGGCGACAGCGAGACAAAGCCAGGTGACCAAGCCGAACAGGAGAGCGGCCACCGGCAGCCTTTCCTCATCGGCGTCGCTGGAGGAACAGCCAGCGGCAAGGTCGGTGTTTCCCATCATAATGGAGCATTTTAATTTTTTTCTTTGTGAGATATTTATCACGTCTTTGTTGCGTTGGACTGGTTTTGTGAACGGACCCAAATGGATTTAATTCTGGAAGATGACGCGTATTTTTTTTATATTGTAGAAAAACGTGTCTTATGTGTCATTTTTATGTTTGATAAATAAAAATGTTCCCTTATTGTGTATAGGCCGACCGAGGGAGTGCATGTCCGAACATGTTAACATGTGCATTGTCAACATATGCATTTTTTTTCTCTCTATCCAGATGCTTAACAAAGTGGTGTAAAATGATTAGAAAAATCAGACAGTGTGCATTGTCAACATATGCTTTTTTCCCCTTCAGATGCTTAACAGAGTGGTATAAAATAATGAGAAAAATCACACAGTGTCTCACTTTAACTGAAGATATAAAGGTGAGCAGGATCAAAGTGGAAGAATAAGATTTGACTTAATTAGCCTCAGTTGCGGTCTGAAAATTAAAGACAAAAAAAAAAAAATCACATTTATAGACCTAACTGTAGCCATTTGTACCAAATACCAGATTTAAAATGTGGCCTGAGGATTTTCTTTCTTTCTTTCTTTCTTTCTTTCCTTTTTTTTTTTTTTGAACGTCTGTCTCATGAACTCACTTCACCTTATTTCACTGTCTGGCTCATTGACATTACAATGATGTCTCTCACTGTCATGAGAGACCCAAAAAAACCCTGCATTTTCATATTTGATTCTGACAAAAGTCTTCATTTCTCATTTTTAATGTGTGACAAATGTGGTTATTGAAATATCAGAGAGGTAGTGAAGAGGATCAAGTCAGCAGTGAGACATTTTGGACACAAACCGTGTCAAACTGGATGATGATGATTAAATCAACATAACGTGGTTTAGCAGGCAGTTGTTTGTGGGTGTGACTTCCTGCTACTAGGCCCCTTTTTTTTCCTCACATGACTAACTGCTCGCTGAAACCACCTGTTCTCCAACATATGTTATCTGAATGTGGAGTAAACTGAGTTTTTTTGTTTCTGTTTTACTGTCTGTGAATGCATCTGTCTGATAAATAACCCTGAGACCAAAATACTTAGCACACTGTCTAAAATGTAAATAAAGCAGAGTGCAATCATTTGCTGAATCATTCATGACATATTGCATTGAAAACGGTACCAAGACATAGGGCTGGGCGATATGGACCAAAAGTCGTAGCCCGATATATTTAGGCTGAATATCGATATAAGATATATATATCCTGATATTTTTTATCGTAAAGTGAGATCCAATGTTCAGTCAAAGTCAAAGCCAAACATGACATTGAAACCGTTTACTTAAGTGAACATAAATACTGTTTAACAACAGGAATACCTTTAAAAAATAATAAAAAAATAAAAACACCATAAAGTGCACATTTAAATTTAAAAAAATATTTTAAATAAAGATAGCCTATGAAATAGAATAGGCCAATGGTGGTATACCTCGCCCTAAAGTAGCTGAAAAACACTCAGGTTAGGAAAATCTGCTTGTTACCACAGGGGTCGCTGGTTCGAATCCCAGATCTCACGGGTCAAGAACTATTTGTCAAAAAATAGCGACAAATTACTACATTATGGGATGTGCAAAAATGACTCCCCTGAAAATAACACAATACTAAATACTATAATTTGTCTATTTCTGTCAAAAATGGTCAAATTTTATTTTGCCCAAAAAGATGCTTAAAATGGGTCAATTATAGTCTGTTAGATATTAGCCATATTAGAGCATAATATGGCCAGAAATATTTGTATCTATATGAGAAAATAATAAGGAACAATACAAAATAACTAAATATGACAAACCCTAGTAAGGGCAGCATTTATTTATAAAGGAAGGGAATTTTTTTAACTATATCGATACATGCGATATGGTCTAATTCCATTTCACATTTAAAAATATATTGATATATCGATATATTGCCCAGCCCTACCAAGACAATATAGTGTAATTTTATTCAAATTTATACATCCTAAAAAAGCTGTGACAGGGTTTACCTCTGTGTTGCATCATCTTTTCTTTTAACAACAACTTTGTACACTGCAAAAATGGGGTGTCCATACAATGGGAAAAAATATAGAAGACCACCCTTTTTCTTCACTTTATTCTTCAGTTTAATGCCTGGTACAACTAAATGTACATTTGTTTGGACAAATATAATGATAACAACAAAAATGGCTTATAAGAGTTTAATTTAATATCTGATATGTAGACATTTTCCATGGTTTTCTTCTTAATGATTTTGGTTATTATCAAGAAAACCATGGAAAATGGTAAGAAATCAGCTCTTAACTTAAACTCTTATCAGCTATTTTTGTTGTTATCATTATATTTGTCCAAACAAATGTATCTTTTAGTTGTACCAGGCATTACAGTGAACAGTGAAGAAAACATGGATGATCTAATATTTTTTCCATGACTGATTGTCAAAAAATAGCGCATTCTGTTTATGTTTTATAGTCTCTCGACTTTTTTCAGAGTAAGAAGTAGACTGTCAAGGCTTGTAGCACAGTTTATGTGTTGGTTTGATATGTACAGACAACCACTCATGTTTTTAAGTTTGAAGGATGTTGTAAATTAGATCAGTAGTTCTCAACCTTTTTGAGTCGTGACCCCCAATTTAATATGCATGTTGGACAAATAATGAAGCAGACAACAACTAAAACATCTCTGTCTGTGCATTCATATATATTTTTTTAATATTTTATTGTTACTTTTAATCTAAGTCCTTTGCTATAAGTTTAAAGGTCCATTCTGACCTCCTGAGTGTGTAACAGTCAGCTTCAAGCCAGAGACTCCTTGTAAAGTAATAACTTGATACCTTGGGATTTGTCAGAAAAGACAAAAATTTACTCAAAAAATAATCATATTGACCACAAAATGACACAAAATGATCAAAAAAAGACTCAAAATGACCAAAAAATATATATTAAATTAAGCAAAAAATGACACAAAAAGATCAAAAAATGACCAAAAAGACACAAAATGACCAAAAAAGACACAAAATGACAAAAAAAGGACACAAAATGACCAAAAAAGGAAACAAAATGACCAAAAAAGACACAAAATGACACAAAAGACACAAAATGACCAAAAAAGACGCAATTACCAAAAAAGACACAAAATAGCCCAAAATATGACAAAAAAGACACAAAATGACTAAAAAAAGAAACACAAAATGACAAAAAAAGAGACACAAAATTACCAAAAAAGACACAAAATGATTAAAAAAAAGACATTAAATGACCAAAAAGACTAAAACACATGAACACTTTAACACAGTGGAGACAGAGCTGACTTCCAAAATGATTTGGCGACTCCCAGAAATCATCTCGCGACCCCAAGGTTTAGAGTAGCTGAATTAGATAACGTGGCCCAGTATTTTATCGTACTACTTGTGTTGTGTTGTATGTTCTGTACGTAGTCGTCGGTGTGCAGTAAAATCATGGAGCTGCTGGGCCAGAACGAGATCGACCACCACCAGCGGCAGGTCGCCATCCTCAGCCAAGACAGCTTTTACAGGGTCCTCACCCCGGAGCAGAAGGCCAAAGCGCTCAAGGGCCAGTTCAACTTCGACCACCCAGGTATGTCGCTATCCTTCACATCAGCCGTGTTTCCTTTAGGGCAGACCTGGGCATAGTGAGGGTACCCAGAAATTAGAAATCAATACAACCACAGTGCTTTTACTTTGAAGGCGGTTTACGCATCTGCCTGCATGCATACCCACCTGCAAAGAAACACGTTTCACTTAATACACTGAATTACCTTGGTACCTTGTGAAAAACACGTATTGCTTTTTGCATAAAGTTAAAAAATGACTGGTTTGCTGCATAACATACATGCTCTATATTGTTTTTGTGGTTTGAATGTATGTTTAGTGGCATTCCTGGCTGAATGACGGTCGACTCTTTAACTGATAGTTCACAAGATTTATTTAAAATCGTAGCTCCATGAAAATAAAAATAAGACTTTAGAAGCCTTTTTGATACTTTATACCAACTTTACATGAATTACAACGCTTTCATTATTATTTACTGTTTGTTTTTCATTTGACCCTATTTCCTGTCACTACCTTTCAAAATTAAAGCACCAGTTTCACACTGGACAGCACCTTTTCAAAATAAAAGCATCACATTGTAAAACACCTAGAAAATTTACGAACATGAAAAACAAGCTATATAATAAAAAACACCTATAGGAACCTTGCTAAAGGTCATTTACATTTGTGTTTAAAATAAATGGAAAAGTGATAGTGATTGGAGTATTTACTACTTTTTACTGCTATATTTGATTTACTCCACATTAACAGTCTCATCATAACATGCATTCTTATCAGTAGCAGCTCAAAGCCAGATAATTTACTGTACTTTATAAAGCGATTAAATTAATATTGAGCAGAATTAAGTTCAGAGTTTTGGTCCGGCCCCTGCAACCTTCGTCACATTCATTTTGGTGTTTATTTCCTGTTTTATTTATTTATTGTTCTTGTTTGCTTGTTTATGTACAGCACTTTGTTGCGGCTGTGGTTGTTTTTAAAGTGCTTTACAAATAAAGTTGAATTGAGTACGTCACATCCTGCTTAGCGTTTTATCCAATCAGCAACCAGGCTTTTTTTTTTACATGTGTCATTGTATTCATGTAGAGAAGGATAGAGAGAACAGCTGTCTGTTTCCCTCCTTTATTCAGACTTCTGTTGTGGTATTTCAGCCTGCTAGAGAAATGATTTTAACAGCTTTGTGCTCTTTCTCTCCTGTACAGATGCATTTGACAATGACCTCATAATCGCAACTTTGTGGGACATCAAGGGAGGAAAAACTGTACACATCCCTGTTTATGACTTTGTTTCCCATTCCAGGTGAATGAGTCTTTATCAAGTAAGCTGCACACAACACAAAAAAAGTGTATTTGCATGTTTCAGCCCTGGCACTACAAAAGAGCTCTCCAATGCATCATAATAGGGCAGTAACTGTAACTTTAAAAGAAGACATAATGTCCACTGTGGTGGATTTATTACTATGTAGAGGACTGGGGCCAGGTAGGACAAAAAAAATAAGAAGGATTTTTTTAATTCATTATGCCGTTTGAGAAAAAAGTCGAAATGACGAGTATAAAGTAAACCTTTTGTTTTCGGCAAAGTTGGAAAGATATTCCCAGATTTGTGTCAATAAGTCATCATCAATGTCATAAAATGAGCAATAACCACAATATTTAAGGGTGTAGTAGTACTAAAGTCCCCAGACACATAAATGAGCTGTTCTTGGTATTAGGCGACCATACTGTTAAAACCTGCTTTTATGTTAATTATATGAATGTTTTAGACATATATTGTATTATATTATATGGGTCAATGACGTGATCTAACGCAGTGTCAGTTGGTGTAACCAGTAATTTTTTCCCCTTAAAAATCTGATTATATACAGGGAAATAAATGTGAACTAAAATGAGAAAAAATACAATCCACGTTTACATTGCAACACTATGGTATATAACAAATTTTTACATAATTTGTCAAAACTTTTGAAAAAAAAAATGGTTGTTTTAAGAATATGTTCTGCTCAATATTGACGAAATGTGTAAATGTAGAGATACAAAAAAAAAAAGTTTTTTAAAATGATGTAATTATATCCACTTAGGTCCACTTAAATACAATGTAGGTGGATGAAGTATTTGATATTAATCTTTTTTTTGTGGTTACAACATTTGACATCTTGCCAACCCTTATTTGTCACTGACCCATATACGTATTTTCTCAACATTGTATTTAAACTTTCTTCTCGTCTTTTCAACTTTTTTCTTGAAGTTAATAAAAAAATGTCTCCTACCTGGCCCTAATCCTCATCTGTAAATTACTTTACCTTTTATATAACTTGATTTTTATAGAATAGTGTGTGAATGGAAACCAGCAGCTGCCAGGAAGTCAGGAAAACATATTTGTTTATCTAAAACACCACAGTGTGCTATGGAAAATGGTCATCAGTAATGCAAATCTATGTAAATTGTAGTAAATTGACTAAAACTTGCAAACACTGGAGGGCTTTCATTGAAACTTTTTTTTAAACCATGTTTTTCTTTTTTATTCAAGAAAGTAAGCACATTACAGGAGGCATTTAAATATAATGTCTTGAATGGTTTTTTTCTTATTTTTTGTCAACCAATGACAACTCCCACATACCGCCATAGAGAAAAAAATAAAATAATTATAAATAAATAATAGATAAACAGAGAGAAAAAATAAATAATAGTGATGATAAAAACAAATGCATAATCATGATAATACCATTTATAATAGAAAAAATAAATAATTTCAGTTAAGGAAACAATACAATAAAATAAAATAAATAGTAATAATAGAAATAAAATAAATGGTCACAACACACTTTGGGGCCCTGTTATCTTATGGGAGGGGGTTGGGCAAAAATAAAAAAATCAACGGGGCCCCAAACTGTAAAACTTCTAAAGGCAAAATTATCTTTTTCGAAGTTCAATAAAATGCACCATTGCTCAGTTTGATACACTTGATTTAGCAAGCGTTACATAGGCACGTACTTCGTGTTTTTATATTAAATGTCTCTTGCAGGAAGGAAGAGACGGTGACGGTGTACCCGGCTGATGTGGTGCTGTTTGAGGGCATCCTGATGTTCTACTCTCAGGAGATCCGAGACCTTTTCCAAATGAAGCTGTTTGTGGACACAGACGCAGACACACGTCTGTCTCGAAGAGGTGAGACACACAAGTGTGACCAGAAAAATCCCAACTTGCAACCGTTTTAAGATCCTGGAAAAGCTTGAAAATGGACCTTAAAAGTCCTTGACCACTCAAAAACTGTCTGAACCTTGCTTCTGTTTTTTTTTTTCTTTCCCCCAGTGCTGCGGGATATAAGTGAACGTGGACGCGACTTGGAAAGTGTTCTAGCACAGTACATAACTTTTGTCAAGCCTGCGTTTGAAGAGTTCTGCCTCCCAGTAAGTGCTTTTCTTCATCTACTGTGCTTTACTCAAGTCATTTGCATAATTGTGTCCCAACCGGGTTGACACACCCCCAATCCCCCACACCTTCAAATAAAAAAAATACAATAAAAATGCAATAAGCTTTTTTATAGCCATATTAAAGGCGGCATGTTTAATCATGCTCAAATGACCAGAACACGCATATAATAAAATAATCATGATCACAACAATGTGCTCTCGCTAGGGGTGGGCGATATGGCCCTATAAGATTATCACAATATTTCAGGGCATTTTTTTGCGATAACGATGTTCTTGACAATATTAAAAAATACTGAAAAATATACAGAAAATATGATTTTTTTTTAGTCTGTATAAATAAATAAAAAACGTAGAACAAAATAAAAATCAACCATAAATCTAAAATGTAGTGTAAAGTGCAAATCTCAACAGTTGCCAAATCCAAAAAAAATTACTCTTGTCTCTTGAGTATTAGCAAAAACTGTAATTTAGACTGAATATTCTCGTTATTTTTAGGGTAATTGTGTCATTCATTCACACATCATTAACTTTACATGAAAATGTTATATTTTTTACAGCAAAACTGTGCGTTTCCTACAGTTTATGACAGTAAAAGTTAAAGTTCTGTGCTAATCTTTGATTTACGGTAATTAAAAGTGTCTACTACGGTGATATACAAATTTTTATTTTACGCCCTATTTCTGATGTAATTTGATAGTGTTTTACTGTAATTTCTACAAACATTTTTACAGTGTAGATATACTTTCAGTAGGTTGAAATGTGACGTTAGTGCAGCACATGAGACTCTGGAGCCGCCACAGTCTAGGTCATTAATGGGAACCCTTACGCCACTACGGCAACAAGTAGGAATGTTGACAATATCATGATATGCATTTTTTTTAGCCATAAAAAAATTATACCGGTATAATTGTGAATTGTGCTCAAGTCATTTGCATGATTGTGTCCCAGAGCATCCTCTCATGGTCAGACTTTTTTGTCCTTTGACACTATTTAGACGAAGAAATATGCTGATGTGATCATACCAAGAGGAGTGGACAATCTTGGTGAGTATTTGTGTGTTTGGAGACGATAGTAAAGAAATTAAAAGCAAATGTTGGAGTCCCTGGTCTTAACGGTGTTATCACGAAGGACACAGCTGTGTTTATTGTTGGCCTCGGAGCTGGGAATTGTGCTCTCACAACTAAGGAAGCCAAAGCATCTGCTGCTGGGGGAACAAAACATCATCTGTTGATTTGAGAAAAGAACTCAAAACCATCCAAAACAAACTGCAGATGCAAACTATACTGTAGGTAGTCTAAATATGTTGAAGGAGGATACCTACACTGACCTTCCCACAGTTTGTACCTCTCATGTCATTTCATGGTGATCGATCCTTCAGATATTTTAGTCTGGACCAAAGTGGTGCACCAAAAGACAAACAACCTTTCAGTCTAACAGTTCTTGGAAGATATATTATGTCTGTTGTGCGAAATAAACTTTCCTAAAGTCCGCCTCCACTCAAAAATGTGTTTTTCTTCTGTTTATGTCCCCTAGAACACAATCTCACAGTTCAGATCATACAAACTTAGTTGATATGATGAATTTTGGACAAATAATGAACAACAACTAAAACATCTCTCTGTCTGTGCATTTATATCTTTTTTAATATTGTATTGTTACTTTTAATCCAAGTCATTTGCTATAAGTTTAAAGGTCCATTCTGACCTCCTGAGTGTGTAACAGTCAGCTTCAAGCCAGAGACTCCTTGGAAAGTAATAACTTGCTACTTTGGGATTTGTCAGAAAAGACACAAAATTACCCCCAAAATAATCAAATTGACCATGAAATGACACAAAATGATTTAAAAAAAAGACACAAAATGACCAAAAAGTTCCATAAAATTAAGCAAAAAATGACTCAATATGACACAAAATGACCACAAAAAGACACAATTTGACCAAAAAAGGCACAAAATGACCAAAATAAGACACAAAATGACTAAAAAAAACACATAAAATTACCAAAAACACACAAAATGACCAAAAAAGACACAAAATGATCTAAAAAAAACACTAAATGACCAAAAAAAGATATTAAATGACCAAAAAGACTAAAACACATTAACACATGAACACTTTAACACAGTGGAGACAGAGCTGACTTCCAAAATGATTTGGCGACTCCCAGAAATCATCATGCTGGAGGGGCCACAATTTTTCATGGACACTACCACAGGGCCACATATAGGACCGTGCACTTAACCAGATATGATGAAACTGCAATTTTAAATATGTTTACAGTGCAGTAACTTAACATATTTCATGCTCAAATGCATGTAGAACAGTATAAATAGGAATACAGAGGAATACAAATCAAAAATAACCATTTACTGTGGTTTCTTTTTCTTCAGTGCAAGAACAGCAGACCAACATTAATTGCAAGAAGTATTTTTGTGCATTTTTACACTGCAATTTTAAGATTTCATGCTCAAATGCATGTAGTTGTACTGAGGGCCACTTCAAGTGAGGGTGCTGGCTGTATGCGGCCCCCGGGCCTCCAGTTGCCCATACCTGCTATATATTATAAAATTTAGATTTACGTTGTGCAAAGATGTAATTTATTACAGTTTTTGTTTGGATTTACAGATTAAATTATTTGATTTATTTTATCTTGCAAGTTTTCTTTTAAATAATCATCTGGGTTTTGGTTGTTTTCTTTCATAAGATCATAGCTTTGTGACTCTAATGTAATGGTAGGTTAATAAATCAGACACACAAACTGGGCTTAACCATGACTAAATGAAGTTTAAAACAGCACACATAGCCAGATGATGAATTCTAGGTGCTGGGACAGAAGAACATGGAGAACTAGAG